>NW_027331962.1:409519-709519 GCF_048418815.1 Hemitrygon akajei
GACCAGAGGACGCAGATAGAGTGGATGTGGAGAGGATATTTCCTATAGTGGGTGCGTATAGGACCAGAGCAGAGAGATCTTGTGATCCAGGTTCACAGCTCCTTGAAAGCGGCCACGCAGGTCGATAAGGCGGCTAAGAAGGCTTACGGGACCCTCGCTTTTGTTCGTCGAGGCTTTGAGTTCAAGAGTCAGCGGGTCATGTTGCAACTTTATCAAACTCCTGTCAGGCTACACCTGGAGAATTGTGGTCAATTCTTGTCCTCCCACTACGGGAAGGACGTTGCGATTTTGCGGAGGGTGCAGAAGAGATTCACCAGGGTGCTGTTTATTTAGAGGGCATGTGCCCTCATGAGAGGCAGGTGAAGGGATTGGTGTTGTTTTTGATTTGAGTTTCAGCTTGGACGGTACGACATTGTGGGCCGAATGGCCTATTCTTCTGCTACGTTTTATGGTCTATGATGCAGGAAGATGGGCTGAGGGAGGGTTTAACGGACAGTACACCGGTCAAAGACCCTCTTCTCCCTTCCTCCCCAACACCCGCCCTCCCTCAGCCTCTCTCCATGATGCCGATCCCGGCGAAGGCGGACACAACGTTCCTGGTGACGGAGCCGCTGTGCCAGATCCCGGTGCGTGTCCCACCCTCGTACACCGAGGTCCCTCTGTCCCTCGACACTCCCCGCCTTTCACGGTGCATGTCCCACCCTCGTACGCCGAGGTTCCCCCGTCCCTCGACACTCCCCACCGTTCACTGTGCGTGTCCTACCCTCGTACGCCGAGGACCCCCCGTCCCTCGACACACCCCACCGTTCACGGTGCGTGTCCTACCCTCGTACGCCGAGGTCCCCCCGTCCCTCTACACTCCCCCACCGTTCACGGTGCGTGTCCTACCCTCGTACGCCGAGGTCCCCCCGTCCCTCGACACACCCCCACCGTTCACGGTGCGTGTCCTACCCTCGTACGCCGAGGTCCCCCCCGTCCCTCGACACACCCCACCGTTCACGGTGCGTGTCCTACCCTCGTACGCCGAGGTCCCCCCGTCCCTCGACACACCCCATCGTTCACGGTGCGTGTCCTACCCTCGTACGCCGAGGTCCCCCCGTCCCTCGACACTCCCCACCGTTCACTGTGCGTGTCCTACCCTCGTACGCCGAGGACCCCCCGTCCCTCGACACACCCCACCGTTCACGGTGCGTGTCCTACCCTGGTCCGCCG
This sequence comes from Hemitrygon akajei, assembly GCF_048418815.1. NCBI lineage: Eukaryota > Metazoa > Chordata > Chondrichthyes > Myliobatiformes > Dasyatidae > Hemitrygon > Hemitrygon akajei. The sequence continues at coordinate 410,732 of NW_027331962.1, forward strand.
AGGTCCCCCCGTCCCTCGACACACCCCATCGTTCACGGTGCGTGTCCCACCCTCGTACGCCGAGGTCCCCCCGTCCCTCGACACTCCCCACCGTTCACGGTGCGTGTCCTACCCTCGTACCCCGAGGTCCCCCTGTCCGTCGACACTCCCCACAGTTCACGGTTCGTGTCCCACCCTCGTACGCCGAGGTCCCCCCCGTCCCTCGACACTCCCCACCGTTCACGGTGCGTGTCCTACCCTCGTACCCCGAGGTCCCCCCGTCCCTCGACACTCCCCCACCGTTCACGGTGCGTGTCCTACCCTCGTACGCCGAGGTCCCCCCGTCCCTCGACACTCCCCACCGTTCACGGTGTGTGTCCCAGTCTCGTACGCCGAGGTCCCCCCGTCCCTCGACACTCCCCACCGTTCACGGTGTGTGTCCTACCCTCGTACGCCGAGGTCCCCCCGTCCCTCGACACTCCCCACCGTTCACGGTGTGTGTCCTACCCTTGAACGCCGAGGTCCCCCCTGTCCCTCGGCACTCCCCACCGTTCACGGTGTGTGTCCTACCCTTGAACGCCGAGGTCCCCCTGTCCCTCGGCACTCCGCACCTTTCGCCACTACTATGTAGCTGAACGACCTGTTCACCGCCTGTTCTCTATCCCGTCTCGTCCACTCACACCCGCACCCTGCCCCCTCTAGCTCCCTGTCTCTCTCTGTCCCCACTCATCCCCGTCCATGCACCTCCCTGCCCTCACTTCCACACTCTCCCTGTCACCCACACCCCCCCTCTTTCCCGCTTCATCTCTCTCTCCCCACCTCCCTACCGCCCTCCCCGTCCCTCACACTCCTCTCCCCCTCCCTCATCTCCGCCCGCTTCTGCTTCCGCCACTCCCTTCCCCCTCAAGCTGCCTCCTCCTCTCTCACCCCCTCCCCTTCAACCCCCCGCCACTCCTCTCTCCCCTTCCCCCCTCTCTTTCCCCCGCAGTTCGGGTAAATGGCCTCGGGGATCTCCAGCGCTCTGCTGGGACTGCTGATCCTGTTTATCGCCCGCTGGCAGCTGTGTTACGCCATGCTGATCGGCATTCCCTTGTGGACGGGCGTCATTGTGAGTGCGGCCCCCCCGCGGGCAGGGCCGGGTCAACGAGGAGGGACGCGGCCACGAGGGAGAGGAGAGGAGAGGGAGGGTTGAGGGAAAGGAGGGGGAGAGGGGCCGGTGAGGAGGGCGGGAGGAGGGAGTTGCACCTGCTCGGAATTGATCGCCTGACACGGTTTATTCAGTCCACAGTAGCCGGGATGTTAATCAAGGCTGTTCACAAGTCTCCAAACAAATCCACGGTGTTTGCAGTTCCCTGCCTCCGTATCCTTCCCCCCTTCTCCCTCTCGCCCCTTCCCTGCCTCTCTCTTTCTCTCCTTCGCCCTTCTCTCTCTCTTTTTCCCACTCTCCCTCCACCACTCTCTCCTCCCCTGCCTCTCTTTTTCTCCCTCTCTCCTTCCCCCTTTCCTCCTCCAGTCTCTCTCTCCTCCCCTTCGCTCTCTCTCACTCCTCCTCCTCCCTCTCCTCCCCTCTATCCTCTTCCTGTCTCCTTCCCCCTCTCTCCCCTCTCTCTCCTTCCCTCTTCTTTATATTTCCCCCTTCTCCCTATCTGTCCTCTCTCTCTCCTTTCCCCACCCTCTCTCTCACTTCCCCTCTCTCTTCTCCCTCTCTTTATCCCCCATCGCGGTGTCTCTCACATTTCTCTTCCTCCTCTTCCTCTCTCTCTCCCTTTCCCCTCCCTTTTCCCTGCTCTCCATCGCTCCCGCTTTCTTCATCTCATCTCTACACCCTCTCCCTCTGTCCACTCTTCTCCATTCGCCCTCTCACGCTCTCCTTCTCTCCCTCTCCCTCTGATCCTCCCCGGCCTCTCCTCCATTTTCACTCTCTGTGTCTTTCTCCCTTCTCTTTTCCACTTTCCTTCCATCTCTGGGACTACCAACCCGATCCCCCTTCTCCCATACCACTCTCCCACTCTCTGTCTATGTCCTCGCTCTCTCTCTGTCTCCTCTATTTTCTTTCTTCCTCTCTCTAGCTCTCTGTCTGCCCCTTCTCCCATTCCACCTCCTTCGCTCCCCTCCTTCTCTATCTCTCCCATCTTTCTTTCCACCTTCTCTCTCTCTCTCTCTTTCCGCCTCTCCCGCTTCTCTTTTTCCACCCCTCTCTCCCTCCCGTTCTGTTCGCACATTATCTCCCTCTCTCACTCACTCACTCGCCCCTCTACATTTTGTCACGTACACGCAACCCTGTGAATAGAACAGAATACAGCCGGATCCCGGTGTTGCTGTTAACAAATCACTATTTTAATCGTTACTACCTAATACAGTAAGAAAGTAAACCAAGAGTTAGCAAGATTATGCATATATTGAGGTAAAAATAAAGTTCTCAAACTCATTCAAGCTCAGTTGGCAGGAGTCACAGTCCAAAATGGAGGGTTACGGGGTAGTGTGAGTTTAGTACAAATTTTTAAGGATTATATGGGTCGCACAACATGCAAGCCGCAGCGAAAAACATCAGATAACTCCACCTCACTCACCATAGTAAACAAGTCTCTCTTCCCCCCCCCCCCCACCTCCCTTCCAATTTCTCTCTCTCTCTCTCCCTGTTCCTATCTCCACTTCCTTTCGACTTTCTGGCTCTCTCTCTCTCTCTCCCCCCTCCCTCTCTCTCTCCATCCCCCCGTCTCTTATCTCTCTCCCCCTCTCTTTCTGCATCCTTCTCTGGCTCTCACCCCATCTCGATCCTCCCTCTCTCCTCCCTTTTCAATTAATCTTCCACCCTCTCTCTCTGTCCCTTCTCCCGCACCGTTTCCACACACATACTCCCTGTTTTCCCTGTTCAGCTGGTCTCCCCCTCCCTGTCACTACTAATGTCCCTTTCAAACTTATCTCTCTCGCTCTTTCTCTATTCCCACACCCTCTCTCTCTCCCTCGTCCTCCCCCTCCTCTGCCTCTTCTCAATTTATCCCTCCCTCTGTCCTCCCATACTCACTATCACTCGTTCTCTCTCTCTCGAAGGCAGACCATCGCCTGCCTGGTTGCGAATGTGACCTGCGCCCTCCCCTGCACTCCCGCCGTCATCCTGTACTCGCTGAACGTCCGCATCTTCCCCTGCATCGGGTACTGCTACACCGGATGCCGGATGGTCAGTGCCCCGCCCGCCCCCTAACACACCACACCGCAGCCACGGCCTTCCCCAACTCCCGCGGCGCTAGCTTGCTCCCCTCGCGGTAGCTCTCCCTCACTCCACGCAAAAGACTCCTCCGAACCCTCACTCCCCTCTGTTGTAGCGGCCCCTCACTCTTCTCCTTCCCCCTCCCTCCCTCGACCACTTACTCCGGTACCTCGTTCCACAGACGGACCTCCCGTATCCCTCTAAACCTTTTCTATCCGTGTCCCTGTCCGAGTGTCGGTAATGTACCTGCCTCGACCACTTCCTCCGGCAGCTCCTTCCATAGACGGACCTCCCGTATCCCTCTAAACCTTTCCTATCCATGTCCCAGTCCGAGTGTCGGTAATGTATCTGCCTCGACCACTTCCTCCGGCAGCTCCTTCCACAGACGGACCACCCGTATCCCTCTAAACCTTTCCTATCCGTGTCCCTGTCTGAGTGTCGTTAATGTACCCGCCTCGACCACTTCCTCCGGCAGCTCCTTCCACAGACGGACCTCCCGTATCACTCTAAACCTTTCCTATCCATGTCCCAGTCCGAGTGTCGGTAATGTATCTGCCTCGACCACTTCCTCCGGCAGCTCCTTCCACAGACGGACCACCCGTATCCCTCTAAACCTTTCCTATCCGTGTTCCTGTCTGAGTGTCGTTAATGTACCCGCCTCGACCACTTCCTCTGGCAGCTCCTTCCACAGACGGACCACCCGTATCCCTCTAAACCTTTCCTATCCGTGTCCCTGTCCGAGTGTCGTTAATGTACCTGCCTCGACCACTTCCTCCGGCAGCTCCTTCCACAGACGGACCACCCGCATCCCTCTAAACCTTTCCTATCCGTGTCCCTGTCCGAGTGTCGTTAATGTACCTGCCTCGACCACTTCCTCCGGCAGCTCCTTCCACAGACGGACCACCCGTATCCCTCTAAATCTTTCCTATCCGTGTCCCTGTCCGAGTGTCGTTAATGTACCTGCCTCGACCACTTCCTCCGGCAGCTCCTTCCACAGACGGACCACCCGCATCCCTCTAAACCTTTCCTATCCGTGTCGCTGTACGAGTGTCGTTAATGTACCTGCCTCGACCACTTCCTCCGGCAGCTCCTTCCACAGACGGACCACCCGTATCCCTCTAAACCTTTCCTATCCGTGTCCCTGTCCGAGTGTCGTTAATGTACCTGCCTCGACCACTTCCTCCGGCAGCTCCTTCCACAGACGGACCACCCGCATCCCTCTAAACCTTTCCTATCCGAGTGTCGTTAATGTACCTGCCTCGACCACTTCCTCCGGCAGCTCCTTCCACAGACGGACCACCCGTATCCCTCTAAAACTTTCCTATCCATGTCCCTGTACGAGTGTCGTTAATGTACCTTCCCCGACCACTTCCTCTGGCAGCTCCTTCCACAGACGGACCACACGTATCCCTCTAAACCTTTCCTATCCGTGTCCCTGTCCGAGTGTCGGTAATGTACCTGCCTCGACCACTTCCTCCGGCAGCTCCTTCAACAGACAGACCTCCCGTATCCCTCTAAACCTTTCCTATCCATGTCCCAGTCCGAGTGTCGGTAATGTATCTGCCTCGACCAGTTCCTCCGGCAGCTCCTTCCACAGACGGACCACCCGTATCCCTCTAAACCTTTCCTATCCGTGTCCCTGTCTGAGTGTCGTTAATGTACCCGCCTCGACCACTTCCTCCGGCAGCTCCTTCCACAGACGGACCTCCCGTATCCCTCTAAACCTTTCCTATCCATGTCCCAGTCCGAGTGTCGGTAATGTATCTGCCTCGACCACTTCCTCCGGCAGCTCCTTCCACAGACGGACCACCCGTATCCCTCTAAACCTTTCCTATCCGTGTCCCTGTCTGAGTGTCGTTAATGTACCCGCCTCGACCACTTCCTCTGGCAGCTCCTTCCACAGACGGACCACCCGTATCCCTCTAAACCTTTCCTATCCGTGTCCCTGTCCGAGTGTCGTTAATGTACCTGCCTCGACCACTTCCTCCGGCAGCTCCTTCCACAGACGGACCACCCGTATCCCTCTAAACCTTTCCTATCCGTGTCCCTGTCCGAGTGTCGTTAATGTACCTGCCTCGACCACTTCCTCCGGCAGCTCCTTCCACAGACGGACCACCCGTATCCCTCTAAACCTTTCCTATCCGTGTCCCTGTCCGAGTGTCGTTAATGAACCTGCCTCGACCACTTCCTCCGGCAGCTCCTTCCACAGACGGACCACCCGCATCCCTCTAAACCTTTCCTATCCGTGTCGCTGTACGAGTGTCGTTAATGTACCTGCCCCGACCACTTCCTCCGGCAGCTCCTTCCACAGACGGACCACCCGTATCCCTCTAAACCTTTCCTATCCGTGTCCCTGTCCGAGTGTCGTTAATGTACCTGCCTCGACCACTTCCTCCGGCAGCTCCTTCCACAGACGGACCACCCGCATCCCTCTAAACCTTTCCTATCCGTGTCCCAGTCCGAGTGTCGTTAATGTACCTGCCTCGACCAGTTCCTCTGGCAGCTCCTTCCACAGACGGACCACCCGTATCCCTCTAAACCTTTCTTATCCGTGTCCCAGTCCGAGTGTCGTTAATGTACCTGCCCCGACCACTTTCTCTGGCAGCTCCTTCCACAGACGGACCACCCGTATCCCTCTAAACCTTTCCTATCCGTGTCGCTGTACGAGTGTCGTTAATGTACCTGCCCCGACCACTTCCTTTGGCAGCTCCTTCCACAGACGGACCACCCGTATCCCTCTAAACCCTTCCTATCCGTGTCGCTGTCCGAGTGTCGTTAATGTACCTGCCTCGACCACTTCCTCCGGCAGCTCCTTCCACAGACGGACCACCCGTATCCCTCTAAAACTTTCCTATCCATGTCCCTGTCCGAGTGTCGTTAATGTACCTTCCCCGACCACTTCCTCTGGCAGCTCCTTCCACAGACGGACCACCCGTATCCCTCTAAACCTTTCCTATCCGTGTCCCAGTCCGAGTGTCGTTAATGTACCTGCCTCGACCACTTCCTCCGGCAGCTCCTTCCACAGACGGACCACCCGTATCCCTCTAAACCTTTCCTATCCGTGTCCCCGTCCGAGTGTCGTTAATGTACCTGCCTCGACCACGTCATCCGGCAGCTCCTTCCACAGACGGACCACCCGTATCCCTCTAAACCTTTCCTATCCGTGTCGCTGTACGAGTGTCGTTAATGTACCTGCCCCGACCACTTCCTCTGGCAGCTCCTTCCACAGACGGACCACCCGTATCCCTCTAAACCCTTCCTATCCGTGTCGCTGTCCGAGTGTCGTTAATGTACCTGCCTCGACCACTTCCTCCGGCAGCTCCTTCCACAGACGGACCACCCGTATCCCTCTAAAACTTTCCTATCCATGTCCCTGTCCGAGTGTCGTTAATGTACCTTCCCCGACCACTTCCTCTGGCAGCTCCTTCCACAGACGGACCACCCGTATCCCTCTAAACCTTTCCTATCCGTGTCCCTGTCCGAGTGTCGGTAATGTACCTGCCTCGACCACTTCCTCCGGCAGCTCCTTCCACAGACAGACCTCCCGTATCCCTCTAAACCTTTCCTATCCATGTCCCAGTCCGAGTGTCGGTAATGTATCTGCCTCGACCACTTCCTCCGGCAGCTCCTTCCACAGACGGACCACCCGTATCCCTCTAAACCTTTCCTATCCGTGTCCCTGTCTGAGTGTCGTTAATGTACCCGCCTCGACCACTTCCTCTGGCAGCTCCTTCCACAGACGGACCACCCGTATCCCTCTAAACCTTTCCTATCCGTGTCCCTGTCCGAGTGTCGTTAATGTACCTGCCTCGACCACTTCCTCCGGCAGCTCCTTCCACAGACGGACCACCCGTATCCCTCTAAACCTTTCCTATCCGTGTCCCTGTCCGAGTGTCGTTAATGTACCTGCCTCGACCACTTCCTCCGGCAGCTCCTTCCACAGACGGACCACCCGTAACCCTCTAAACCTTTCCTATCCGTGTCCCTGTCCGAGTGTCGTTAATGTACCTGCCTCGACCACTTCCTCCGGCAGCTCCTACCACAGACGGACCACCCGCATCCCTCTAAACCTTTCCTATCCGTGTCGCTGTACGAGTGTCGTTAATGTACCTCCCTCGACCACTTCCTCCGGCAGCTCCTTCCACAGACGGACCACCCGTATCCCTCTAAACCTTTCCTATCCGTGTCCCTGTCCGAGTGTCGTTAATGTACCTGCCTCGACCACTTCCTCCGGCAGCTCCTTCCACAGACGGACCACCCGTATCCCTCTAAACCTTTCCTATCCGTGTCCCAGTCCGAGTGTCGTTAATGTACCTGCCTCGACCAGTTCCTCTGGCAGCTCCTTCCACAGACGGACCACCCGTATCCCTCTAAACCTTTCTTATCCGTGTCCCAGTCCGAGTGTCGTTAATGTACCTGCCCCGACCACTTTCTCTGGCAGCTCCTTCCACAGACGGACCACCCGTATCCCTCTAAACCTTTCCTATCCGTGTCGCTGTACGAGTGTCGTTAATGTACCTGCCCCGACCACTTCCTCTGGCAGCTCCTTCCACAGACGGACCACCCGTATCCCTCTAAACCCTTCCTATCCGTGTCGCTGTCCGAGTGTCGTTAATGTACCTGCCTCGACCACTTCCTCCGGCAGCTCCTTCCACAGACGGACCACCCGTATCCCTCTAAACCCTTCCTATCCATGTTCCAGTCCGAGTGTCGTTAATGTACCTGCCCCGACCACTTGCTCTGGCAGCTCCTTATCAGACGGACCACTCGTATCCCTCTAAACCTTTCTTATCCGTGTCCCAGTCCGAGTGTCGTTAATGTACCTGCCCCGACCACTTCCTCTGGCAGCTCCTTCCACAGACGGACCACCCGTATCCCTCTAAACCTTTCCTATCCATGTCCCTGTCCGAGTGTCGTTAATGTACCTTCCCCGACCACTTCCTCTGGCAGCTCCTTCCACAGACGGACCACCCGTATCCCTCTAAACCTTTCCTATCCGTGTCCCAGTCCGAGTGTCGTTAATGTACCCGCCTCGACCACTTCCTCCGGCAGCTCCTTCCACAGACGGACCACCCGTATCCCTCTAAACCTTTCCTATCCGTGTCCCTGTCCGAGTGTCGTTAATGTACCTGCCCCGACCACTTCCTCCGGCAGCTCCTTCCACAGACGGACCACCCGTATTCCTCTAAACCCTTCCTATCCATGTTCCAGTCCGAGTGTCGTTAATGTACCTGCCCCGACCACTTCCTCTGGCAGCTCCCTCCACAGACGGACCACCCGTATCCCTCTAAACCTTTCCTATCCATGTCCCTGTCCGAGTGTCGTTAATGTACCTGCCCCGACCACTTCCTCTGGCAGCTCCTTCCACAGACGGACGACCCGTATCCCTCTAAACCTTTCCTATCCGTGTCCCTGTCCGAGTGTTTAATGTACCTGCCTCGACCAGTTCCTCTGGCAGCTCCTTCCACAGACGGACCACCCGTATCCCTCTAAACCTTTCTTATCCGTGTCCCAGTCCGAGTGTCGTTAATGTACCTGCCCCGACCACTTTCTCTGGCAGCTCCTTCCACAGACGGACCACCCGTATCCCTCTAAACCTTTCCTATCCGTGTCGCTGTACGAGTGTCGTTAATGTACCTGCCCCGACCACTTCCTCTGGCAGCTCCTTCCACAGACGGACCACCCGTATCCCTCTAAACCCTTCCTATCCGTGTCGCTGTCCGAGTGTCGTTAATGTACCTGCCTCGACCACTTCCTCCGGCAGCTCCTTCCACAGACGGACCACCCGTATCCCTCTAAACCCTTCCTATCCATGTTCCAGTCCGAGTGTCGTTAATGTACCTGCCCCGACCACTTGCTCTGGCAGCTCCTTATCAGACGGACCACTCGTATCCCTCTAAACCTTTCTTATCCGTGTCCCAGTCCGAGTGTCGTTAATGTACCTGCCCCGACCACTTCCTCTGGCAGCTCCTTCCACAGACGGACCACCCGTATCCCTCTAAACCTTTCCTATCCATGTCCCTGTCCGAGTGTCGTTAATGTACCTTCCCCGACCACTTCCTCTGGCAGCTCCTTCCACAGACGGACCACCCGTATCCCTCTAAACCTTTCCTATCCGTGTCCCAGTCCGAGTGTCGTTAATGTACCCGCCTCGACCACTTCCTCCGGCAGCTCCTTCCACAGACGGACCACCCGTATCCCTCTAAACCTTTCCTATCCGTGTCCCTGTCCGAGTGTCGTTAATGTACCTGCCCCGACCACTTCCTCCGGCAGCTCCTTCCACAGACGGACCACCCGTATTCCTCTAAACCCTTCCTATCCATGTTCCAGTCCGAGTGTCGTTAATGTACCTGCCCCGACCACTTCCTCTGGCAGCTCCCTCCACAGACGGACCACCCGTATCCCTCTAAACCTTTCCTATCCATGTCCCTGTCCGAGTGTCGTTAATGTACCTGCCCCGACCACTTCCTCTGGCAGCTCCTTCCACAGACGGACGACCCGTATCCCTCTAAACCTTTCCTATCCGTGTCCCTGTCCGAGTGTTTAATGTACCTGCCCCGACCCCTTCCTCTGGCAGCTCCTTCCACAGACGGACAACCCGTATCCCTCTAAAACTTTCCTATCCATGTCCCTGTACGAGTGTCGTTAATGTACCTTCCCCGACCACTTCCTCTGGCAGCTCCTTCCACAGACGGACCACACGTATCCCTCTAAACCTTTCCTATCCGTGTCCCTGTCCGAGTGTCGGTAATGTACCTGCCTCGACCACTTCCTCCGGCAGCTCCTTCCACAGACAGACCTCCCGTATCCCTCTAAACCTTTCCTATCCATGTCCCAGTCCGAGTGTCGGTAATGTATCTGCCTCGACCAGTTCCTCCGGCAGCTCCTTCCACAGACGGACCACCCGTATCCCTCTAAACCTTTCCTATCCGTGTCCCTGTCTGAGTGTCGTTAATGTACCCGCCTCGACCACTTCCTCCGGCAGCTCCTTCCACAGACGGACCTCCCGTATCCCTCTAAACCTTTCCTATCCATGTCCCAGTCCGAGTGTCGGTAATGTATCTGCCTCGACCACTTCCTCCGGCAGCTCCTTCCACAGACGGACCACCCGTATCCCTCTAAACCTTTCCTATCCGTGTCCCTGTCTGAGTGTCGTTAATGTACCCGCCTCGACCACTTCCTCTGGCAGCTCCTTCCACAGACGGACCACCCGTATCCCTCTAAACCTTTCCTATCCGTGTCCCTGTCCGAGTGTCGTTAATGAACCTGCCTCGACCACTTCCTCCGGCAGCTCCTTCCACAGACGGACCACCCGTATCCCTCTAAACCTTTCCTATCCGTGTCCCTGTCCGAGTGTCGTTAATGTACCTGCCTCGACCACTTCCTCCGGCAGCTCCTTCCACAGACGGACCACCCGTATCCCTCTAAACCTTTCCTATCCGTGTCCCTGTCCGAGTGTCGTTAATGTACCTGCCTCGACCACTTCCTCCGGCAGCTCCTTCCACAGACGGACCACCCGCATCCCTCTAAACCTTTCCTATCCGTGTCGCTGTACGAGTGTCGTTAATGTACCTGCGCCGACCACTTCCTCCGGCAGCTCCTTCCACAGACGGACCACCCGTATCCCTCTAAACCTTTCCTATCCGTGTCCCTGTCCGAGTGTCGTTAATGTACCTGCCTCGACCACTTCCTCCGGCAGCTCCTTCCACAGACGGACCACCCGCATCCCTCTAAACCTTTCCTATCCGTGTCCCAGTCCGAGTGTCGTTAATGTACCTGCCTCGACCAGTTCCTCTGGCAGCTCCTTCCACAGACGGACCACCCGTATCCCTCTAAACCTTTCTTATCCGTGTCCCAGTCCGAGTGTCGTTAATGTACCTGCCCCGACCACTTTCTCTGGCAGCTCCTTCCACAGACGGACCACCCGTATCCCTCTAAACCTTTCCTATCCGTGTCGCTGTACGTGTGTCGTTAATGTACCTGCCCCGACCACTTCCTCTGGCAGCTCCTTCCACAGACGGACCACCCGTATCCCTCTAAACCCTTCCTATCCGTGTCGCTGTCCGAGTGTCGTTAATGTACCTGCCTCGACCACTTCCTCCGGCAGCTCCTTCCACAGACGGACCACCCGTATCCCTCTAAAACTTTCCTATCCATGTCCCTGTCCGAGTGTCGTTAATGTACCTTCCCCGACCACTTCCTCTGGCAGCTCCTTCCACAGACGGACCACCCGTATCCCTCTAAACCTTTCCTATCCGTGTCCCAGTCCGAGTGTCGTTAATGTACCTGCCTCGACCACTTCCTCCGGCAGCTCCTTCCACAGACGGACCACCCGTATCCCTCTAAACCTTTCCTATCCGTGTCCCCGTCCGAGTGTCGTTAATGTACCTGCCTCGACCACGTCATCCGGCAGCTCCTTCCACAGACGGACCACCCGTATCCCTCTAAACCTTTCCTATCCGTGTCGCTGTACGAGTGTCGTTAATGTACCTGCCCCGACCACTTCCTCTGGCAGCTCCTTCCACAGACGGACCACCCGTATCCCTCTAAACCCTTCCTATCCGTGTCGCTGTCCGAGTGTCGTTAATGTACCTGCCTCGACCACTTCCTCCGGCAGCTCCTTCCACAGACGGACCACCCGTATCCCTCTAAAACTTTCCTATCCATGTCCCTGTCCGAGTGTCGTTAATGTACCTTCCCCGACCACTTCCTCTGGCAGCTCCTTCCACAGACGGACCACCCGTATCCCTCTAAACCTTTCCTATCCGTGTCCCTGTCCGAGTGTCGGTAATGTACCTGCCTCGACCACTTCCTCCGGCAGCTCCTTCCACAGACAGACCTCCCGTATCCCTCTAAACCTTTCCTATCCATGTCCCAGTCCGAGTGTCGGTAATGTATCTGCCTCGACCACTTCCTCCGGCAGCTCCTTCCACAGACGGACCACCCGTATCCCTCTAAACCTTTCCTATCCGTGTCCCTGTCTGAGTGTCGTTAATGTACCCGCCTCGACCACTTCCTCCGGCAGCTCCTTCCACAGACGGACCTCCCGTATCCCTCTAAACCTTTCCTATCCATGTCCCAGTCCGAGTGTCGGTAATGTATCTGCCTCGACCACTTCCTCCGGCAGCTCCTTCCACAGACGGACCACCCGTATCCCTCTAAACCTTTCCTATCCGTGTCCCTGTCTGAGTGTCGTTAATGTACCCGCCTCGACCACTTCCTCTGGCAGCTCCTTCCACAGACGGACCACCCGTATCCCTCTAAACCTTTCCTATCCGTGTCCCTGTCCGAGTGTCGTTAATGTACCTGCCTCGACCACTTCCTCCGGCAGCTCCTTCCACAGACGGACCACCCGTATCCCTCTAAACCTTTCCTATCCGTGTCCCTGTCCGAGTGTCGTTAATGTACCTGCCTCGACCACTTCCTCCGGCAGCTCCTTCCACAGACGGACCACCCGTATCCCTCTAAACCTTTCCTATCCGTGTCCCTGTCCGAGTGTCGTTAATGTACCTGCCTCGACCACTACCTCCGGCAGCTCCTACCACAGACGGACCACCCGCATCCCTCTAAACCTTTCCTATCCGTGTCGCTGTACGAGTGTCGTTAATGTACCTGCCTCGACCACTTCCTCCGGCAGCTCCTTCCACAGACGGACCACCCGTATCCCTCTAAACCTTTCCTATCCGTGTCCCTGTCCGAGTGTCGTTAATGTACCTGCCTCGACCACTTCCTCCGGCAGCTCCTTCCACAGACGGACCACCCGTATCCCTCTAAACCTTTCCTATCCGTGTCCCAGTCCGAGTGTCGTTAATGTACCTGCCTCGACCAGTTCCTCTGGCAGCTCCTTCCACAGACGGACCACCCGTATCCCTCTAAACCTTTCTTATCCGTGTCCCAGTCCGAGTGTCGTTAATGTACCTGCCCCGACCACTTTCTCTGGCAGCTCCTTCCACAGACGGACCACCCGTATCCCTCTAAACCTTTCCTATCGGTGTCGCTGTACGAGTGTCGTTAATGTACCTGCCCCGACCACTTCCTCTGGCAGCTCCTTCCACAGACGGACCACCCGTATCCCTCTAAAGCTTTCCTATCCGTGTCCCCGTCCGAGTGTCGTTAATGTACCTGCCTCGACCACGTCATCCGGCAGCTCCTTCCACAGACGGACCACCCGTCTCCCTCTAAACCCTTCCTATCCATGTTCCAGTCCGAGTGTCGTTAATGTACCTGCCCCGACCACTTGCTCTGGCAGCTCCTTCCACAGACGGACCACCCGTATCCCTCTAAACCTTTCCTATCCGTGTCCCTGTCCGAGTGTCGTTAATGTACCTGCCTCGACCACGTCATCCGGCAGCTCCTTCCACAGACGGACCACCCGTATCCCTCTAAACCCTTCCTATCCATGTTCCAGTCCGAGTGTCGTTAATGTACCTGCCCCGACCACTTGCTCTGGCAGCTCCTTATCAGACGGACCACTCGTATCCCTCTAAACCTTTCTTATCCGTGTCCCAGTCCGAGTGTCGTTAATGTACCTGCCCCGACCACTTCCTCTGGCAGCTCCTTCCACAGACGGACCACCCGTATCCCTCTAAACCTTTCCTATCCATGTCCCTGTCCGAGTGTCGTTAATGTACCTTCCCCGACCACTTCCTCTGGCAGCTCCTTCCACAGACGGACCACCCGTATCCCTCTAAACCTTTCCTATCCGTGTCCCAGTCCGAGTGTCGTTAATGTACCTGCCTCGACCACTTCCTTCGGCAGCTCCTTCCACAGACGGATCACGCGTATCCCTCTAAACCTTTCCTATCCGTGTCCCTGTCCGAGTGTCGTTAATGTACCCGCCTCGACCACTTCCTCCGGCAGCTCCTTCCACAGACGGACCACCCGTATCCCTCTAAACCTTTCCTATCCGTGTCCCTGTCCGAGTGTCGTTAATGTACCTGCCCCGACCACTTCCTCCGGCAGCTCCTTCCACAGACGGACCACCCGTATTCCTCTAAACCCTTCCTATCCATGTTCCAGTCCGAGTGTCGTTAATGTACCTGCCCCGACCACTTCCTCTGGCAGCTCCCTCCACAGACGGACCACCCGTATCCCTCTAAACCTTTCCTATCCATGTCCCTGTCCGAGTGTCGTTAATGTACCTGCCCCGACCACTTCCTCTGGCAGCTCCTTCCACAGACGGACGACCCGTATCCCTCTAAACCTTTCCTATCCGTGTCCCTGTCCGAGTGTTTAATGTACCTGCCCCGACCCCTTCCTCTGGCAGCTCCTTCCACAGACGGACAACCCGTATCCCTCTAAACCTTTCTTATCCGTGTCCCAGTCCGAGTGTCGTTAATGTACCTGCCCCGACCACTTCCTCTGGCAGCTCCTTCCACAGACGGACCACTCATATCCCTCTAAACCTTTCCTATCCGTGTCGCTGTCCCAGTGTCGTTAATGTACCTGCCTCGACCAAGTCCTCCGGCAGCTCCTTCCACAGACGGACCACCCGTATCCCTCTAAACCTTTCCTATCCGTGTCCCAGTCCGAGTGTCATTAATGTACCTGCCCCGACCACTTCCTCCGGCAGCTCCTTCCACAGACGGAGGACCCGTATCCCTCTAAACCCTTCCTATCCGTGTCGCTGTCCGAGTGTCGTTAATGTACCTGCCTCGACCACTTCCTCCGGCAGCTCCTTCCACAGACGGACCACCCGTATCCCTCTAAACCCTTCCTATCCATGTCCCTGTCCGAGTGTCGTTAATGTACCTGCCCCGACCACTTCCTCTGGCAGCTCCTTCCACAGACGGACCACCCGTATCCCTCTAAACATTTCTTATCCGTGTCCCAGTCCGAGTGTCGTTAATGTACCTGCCCCGACCACTTCCTCTGGCAGCTCTTTCCACAGACGGACCACCCGTATCCCTCTAAACCTTTCCTATCCGTGTCGCTGTCCGAGTGTCGTTAATGTACCTGCCTCGACCACTTCCTCTGGCAGCTCCTTCCACAGATGGACCACCCGTATCCCTCTAAACCTTTCTTATCCGTGTCCCAGTCCGAGTGTAGTTAATGTACCTGCCCCGACCACTTTTTCTGGCAGCTCCTTCCACAGACGGACCACCCGTATCCCTCTAAACCTTTCCTATCCGTGACGCTGTACGAGTGTCGTTAATGTACCTGCCCCGACCACTTTCTCTGGCAGCTCCTTCCACAGACGGACCACCCGTATCCCTCTAAACCTTTCCTATCCATGTCCCTGTCCGAGTGTCGTTAATGTACCTTCCCCGACCACTTCCTCTGGCAGCTCCTTCCACAGACGGACCACCCGTATCCCTCTAAACCTTTCCTATCCGTGTCCCAGTCCGAGTGTCGTTAATGTACCTGCCTCGATCACTTCCTACGGCAGCTCCTTCCACAGACGGACCACGCGTATCCCTCTAATCCTTTCCTATCCGTGTCCCTGTCCGAGTGTCGTTAATGTACCCGCCTCGACCACTTCCTCCGGCAGCTCCTTCCACAGACGGACCACCCGTATCCCTCTAAACCTTTCCTATCCGTGTCCCTGTCCGAGTGTCGTTAATGTACCTGCCTCGACCACGTCCTACGGCAGCTCCTTCCACAGACGGACCACCCGTATCCCTCTAAACCCTTCCTATCCATGTTCCAGTCCGAGTGTCGTTAATGTACCTGCCCCGACCACTTCCTCTGGCAGCTCCTTCCACAGACGGACCACCCGTACCCCTCTAAACCTTTCTTATCCGTGTCCCAGTCCGAGTGTCGTTAATGTACCTGCCCCGACCACTTCCTCTGGCAGCTCCTTCCACAGACGGACCACCCGTATCCCTCTAAACCCTTCCTATCCGTGTCGCTGTCCGAGTGTCGTTAATGTACCTGCCTCGACCACTTCCTCCGGCAGCTCCTTCCACAGACGGACCACCCATATCCCTCTAAACCTTCCCTATCCATGTCCCTGTCCGAGTGTCGTTAATGTACCTTCCCCGACCACTTCCTCTGGCAGCTCCTTCCACAGACGGACCACCCGTATCCCTCTAAACCTTTCCTATCCGTGTCCCAGTCCGAGTGTCGTTAATGTACCTGCCTCGACCACTTCCTTCGGCAGCTCCTTCCACAGACGGATCACGCGTATCCCTCTAAACCTTTCCTATCCGTGTCCCTGTCCGAGTGTCGTTAATGTACCCGCCTCGACGACTTCCTCCGGCACCTCCTTCCACAGACGGACCACCCGTTTCCCTCTAAACCTTCCCTATCCGTGTCCCTGTCCGAGTGTCGTTAATGTACCTGCCCCGACCACTTCCTCCGGCAGCTCCTTCCACAGACGGACCACCCGTATCCCTCTAAACCTTTCCTATCCGTGTCCCAGTCCGAGTGTCGTTAATGTACCTTCCTCGACCACTTCCTTCGGCAGCTCCTTCCACAGACGGACCACGCGTATCCCTCTAAACCTTTCCTATCCGTGTCCCTGTCCGAGTGTCGTTAATGTACCCGCCTCGACCACTTCCTCCGGCAGCTCCATCCACAGACGGACCACCCGTATCCCTCTAAACCTTTCCTATCCGTGTCCCTGTCCGAGTGTCGTTAATGTACCTGCCTCGACCACGTCCTCCGGCAGCTCCTTCCACAGACGGACCACCCGTATCCCTCTAAACCCTTCCTATCCATGTTCCAGTCCGAGTGTCGTTAATGTACCTGCCCCGACCACTTCCTCTGGCAGCTCCTTCCACAGACGGACCACCCGTATCCCTCTAAACCTTTCTTATCCGTGTCCCAGTCCGAGTGTCGTTAATGTACCTGTCCCGACCACTTCCTCTGGCAGCTCCTTCCACAGACGGACCACCCGTATCCCTCTAAACCCTTCCTATCCGTGTCGCTGTCCGAGTGTCGTTAATGTACCTGCCTCGACCACTTCCTCCGGCAGCTCCTTCCACAGACGGACCACCCATATCCCTCTAAACCTTTCCTATCCATGTCCCTGTCCGAGTGTCGTTAATGTACCTTCCCCGACCACTTCCTCTGGCAGCTCCTTCCACAGACGGACCACCCGTATCCCTCTAAACCTTTCCTATGCGTGTCCCAGTCCGAGTGTCGTTAATGTACCTGCCTCGACCACTTCCTTCGGCAGCTCCTTCCACAGACGGATCACGCGTATCCCTCTAAACCTTTCTTATCCGTGTCCCAGTCCGAGTGTCGTTAATGTACCTGCCCCGACCACTTCCTCTGGCAGCTCCTTCCACAGACGGACCACCCGTATCCCTCTAAACCCTTCCTATCCGTGTCGCTGTCCGAGTGTCGTTAATGTACCTGCCTCGACCACTTCCTCCGGCAGCTCCTTCCACAGACGGACCACCCATATCCCTCTAAACCTTCCCTATCCATGTCCCTGTCCGAGTGTCGTTAATGTACCTTCCCCGACCACTTCCTCTGGCAGCTCCTTCCACAGACGGACCACCCGTATCCCTCTAAACCTTTCCTATCCGTGTCCCAGTCCGAGTGTCGTTAATGTACCTGCCTCGACCACTTCCTTCGGCAGCTCCTTCCACAGACGGATCACGCGTATCCCTCTAAACCTTTCCTATCCGTGTCCCTGTCCGAGTGTCGTTAATGTACCCGCCTCGACGACTTCCTCCGGCACCTCCTTCCACAGACGGACCACCCGTTTCCCTCTAAACCTTCCCTATCCGTGTCCCTGTCCGAGTGTCGTTAATGTACCTGCCCCGACCACTTCCTCCGGCAGCTCCTTCCACAGACGGACCACCCGTATCCCTCTAAACCTTTCCTATCCGTGTCCCAGTCCGAGTGTCGTTAATGTACCTTCCTCGACCACTTCCTTCGGCAGCTCCTTCCACAGACGGACCACGCGTATCCCTCTAAACCTTTCCTATCCGTGTCCCTGTCCGAGTGTCGTTAATGTACCCGCCTCGACCACTTCCTCCGGCAGCTCCATCCACAGACGGACCACCCGTATCCCTCTAAACCTTTCCTATCCGTGTCCCTGTCCGAGTGTCGTTAATGTACCTGCCTCGACCACGTCCTCCGGCAGCTCCTTCCACAGACGGACCACCCGTATCCCTCTAAACCCTTCCTATCCATGTTCCAGTCCGAGTGTCGTTAATGTACCTGCCCCGACCACTTCCTCTGGCAGCTCCTTCCACAGACGGACCACCCGTATCCCTCTAAACCTTTCTTATCCGTGTCCCAGTCCGAGTGTCGTTAATGTACCTGTCCCGACCACTTCCTCTGGCAGCTCCTTCCACAGACGGACCACCCGTATCCCTCTAAACCCTTCCTATCCGTGTCGCTGTCCGAGTGTCGTTAATGTACCTGCCTCGACCACTTCCTCCGGCAGCTCCTTCCACAGACGGACCACCCATATCCCTCTAAACCTTTCCTATCCATGTCCCTGTCCGAGTGTCGTTAATGTACCTTCCCCGACCACTTCCTCTGGCAGCTCCTTCCACAGACGGACCACCCGTATCCCTCTAAACCTTTCCTATGCGTGTCCCAGTCCGAGTGTCGTTAATGTACCTGCCTCGACCACTTCCTTCGGCAGCTCCTTCCACAGACGGATCACGCGTATCCCTCTAAACCTTTCCTATCCGTGTCCTTGTCCGAGTGTCGTTAATGTACCCGCCTCGACCACTTCCTCTGGCAGCTCCCTCCACAGACGGACCACCCGTATCCCTCTAAACCTTTCCTATCCATGTCCCTGTCCGAGTGTCGTTAATGTACCTGCCCCGACCACTTCCTCTGGCAGCTCCTTCCACAGACGGACGACCCGTATCCCTCTAAACCTTTCCTATCCGTGTCCCTGTCCGAGTGTTTAATGTACCTGCCCCGACCCCTTCCTCTGGCAGCTCCTTCCACAGACGGACAACCCGTATCCCTCTAAACCTTTCTTATCCGTGTCCCAGTCCGAGTGTCGTTAATGTACCTGCCCCGACCACTTCCTCTGGCAGCTCCTTCCACAGACGGACCACTCATATCCCTCTAAACCTTTCCTATCCGTGTCGCTGTCCCAGTGTCGTTAATGTACCTGCCTCGACCAAGTCCTCCGGCAGCTCCTTCCACAGACGGACCACCCGTATCCCTCTAAATCTTTCCTATCCGTGTCCCAGTCCGAGTGTCATTAATGTACCTGCCCCGACCACTTCCTCCGGCAGCTCCTTCCACAGACGGAGGACCCGTATCCCTCTAAACCCTTCCTATCCGTGTCGCTGTCCGAGTGTCGTTAATGTACCTGCCTCGACCACTTCCTCCGGCAGCTCCTTCCACAGACGGACCACCCGTATCCCTCTAAACCCTTCCTATCCATGTCCCTGTCCGAGTGTCGTTAATGTACCTGCCCCGACCACTTCCTCTGGCAGCTCCTTCCACAGACGGACCACCCGTATCCCTCTAAACATTTCTTATCCGTGTCCCAGTCCGAGTGTCGTTAATGTACCTGCCCCGACCACTTCCTCTGGCAGCTCTTTCCACAGACGGACCACCCGTATCCCTCTAAACCTTTCCTATCCGTGTCGCTGTCCGAGTGTCGTTAATGTACCTGCCTCGACCACTTCCTCTGGCAGCTCCTTCCACAGACGGACCACCCGTATCCCTCTAAACCTTTCTTATCCGTGTCCCAGTCCGAGTGTAGTTAATGTACCTGCCCCGACCACTTTTTCTGGCAGCTCCTTCCACAGACGGACCACCCGTATCCCTCTAAACCTTTCCTATCCGTGTCGCTGTACGAGTGTCGTTAATGTACCTGCCCCGACCACTTTCTCTGGCAGCTCCTTCCACAGACGGACCACCCGTATCCCTCTAAACCTTTCCTATCCATGTCCCTGTCCGAGTGTCGTTAATGTACCTTCCCCGACCACTTCCTCTGGCAGCTCCTTCCACAGACGGACCACCCGTATCCCTCTAAACCTTTCCTATCCGTGTCCCAGTCCGAGTGTCGTTAATGTACCTGCCTCGACCACTTCCTTCGGCAGCTCCTTCCACAGACGGATCACGCGTATCCCTCTAAACCTTTCCTATCCGTGTCCCTGTCCGAGTGTCGTTAATGTACCCGCCTCGACGACTTCCTCCGGCACCTCCTTCCACAGACGGACCACCCGTTTCCCTCTAAACCTTCCCTATCCGTGTCCCTGTCCGAGTGTCGTTAATGTACCTGCCCCGATCACTTCCTCCGGCAGCTCCTTCCACAGACGGACCACCCGTATCCCTCTAAACCTTTCCTATCCGTGTCCCAGTCCGAGTGTCGTTAATGTACCTTCCTCGACCACTTCCTTCGGCAGCTCCTTCCACAGACGGACCACGCGTATCCCTCTAAACCTTTCCTATCCGTGTCCCTGTCCGAGTGTCGTTAATGTACCCGCCTCGACCACTTCCTCCGGCAGCTCCATCCACAGACGGACCACCCGTATCCCTCTAAACCTTTCCTATCCGTGTCCCTGTCCGAGTGTCGTTAATGTACCTGCCTCGACCACGTCCTCCGGCAGCTCCTTCCACAGACGGACCACCCGTATCCCTCTAAACCCTTCCTATCCATGTTCCAGTCCGAGTGTCGTTAATGTACCTGCCCCGACCACTTCCTCTGGCAGCTCCTTCCACAGACGGACCACCCGTATCCCTCTAAACCTTTCTTATCCGTGTCCCAGTCCGAGTGTCGTTAATGTACCTGTCCCGACCACTTCCTCTGGCAGCTCCTTCCACAGACGGACCACCCGTATCCCTCTAAACCCTTCCTATCCGTGTCGCTGTCCGAGTGTCGTTAATGTACCTGCCTCGACCACTTCCTCCGGCAGCTCCTTCCACAGACGGACCACCCATATCCCTCTAAACCTTTCCTATCCATGTCCCTGTCCGAGTGTCGTTAATGTACCTTCCCCGACCACTTCCTCTGGCAGCTCCTTCCACAGACGGACCACCCGTATCCCTCTAAACCTTTCCTATGCGTGTCCCAGTCCGAGTGTCGTTAATGTACCTGCCTCGACCACTTCCTTCGGCAGCTCCTTCCACAGACGGATCACGCGTATCCCTCTAAACCTTTCCTATCCGTGTCCTTGTCCGAGTGTCGTTAATGTACCCGCCTCGACCACTTCCTCTGGCAGCTCCCTCCACAGACGGACCACCCGTATCCCTCTAAACCTTTCCTATCCATGTCCCTGTCCGAGTGTCGTTAATGTACCTGCCCCGACCACTTCCTCTGGCAGCTCCTTCCACAGACGGACGACCCGTATCCCTCTAAACCTTTCCTATCCGTGTCCCTGTCCGAGTGTTTAATGTACCTGCCCCGACCCCTTCCTCTGGCAGCTCCTTCCACAGACGGACAACCCGTATCCCTCTAAACCTTTCTTATCCGTGTCCCAGTCCGAGTGTCGTTAATGTACCTGCCCCGACCACTTCCTCTGGCAGCTCCTTCCACAGACGGACCACTCATATCCCTCTAAACCTTTCCTATCCGTGTCGCTGTCCCAGTGTCGTTAATGTACCTGCCTCGACCAAGTCCTCCGGCAGCTCCTTCCACAGACGGACCACCCGTATCCCTCTAAATCTTTCCTATCCGTGTCCCAGTCCGAGTGTCATTAATGTACCTGCCCCGACCACTTCCTCCGGCAGCTCCTTCCACAGACGGAGGACCCGTATCCCTCTAAACCCTTCCTATCCGTGTCGCTGTCCGAGTGTCGTTAATGTACCTGCCTCGACCACTTCCTCCGGCAGCTCCTTCCACAGACGGACCACCCGTATCCCTCTAAACCCTTCCTATCCATGTCCCTGTCCGAGTGTCGTTAATGTACCTGCCCCGACCACTTCCTCTGGCAGCTCCTTCCACAGACGGACCACCCGTATCCCTCTAAACATTTCTTATCCGTGTCCCAGTCCGAGTGTCGTTAATGTACCTGCCCCGACCACTTCCTCTGGCAGCTCTTTCCACAGACGGACCACCCGTATCCCTCTAAACCTTTCCTATCCGTGTCGCTGTCCGAGTGTCGTTAATGTACCTGCCTCGACCACTTCCTCTGGCAGCTCCTTCCACAGACGGACCACCCGTATCCCTCTAAACCTTTCTTATCCGTGTCCCAGTCCGAGTGTAGTTAATGTACCTGCCCCGACCACTTTTTCTGGCAGCTCCTTCCACAGACGGACCACCCGTATCCCTCTAAACCTTTCCTATCCGTGTCGCTGTACGAGTGTCGTTAATGTACCTGCCCCGACCACTTTCTCTGGCAGCTCCTTCCACAGACGGACCACCCGTATCCCTCTAAACCTTTCCTATCCATGTCCCTGTCCGAGTGTCGTTAATGTACCTTCCCCGACCACTTCCTCTGGCAGCTCCTTCCACAGACGGACCACCCGTATCCCTCTAAACCTTTCCTATCCGTGTCCCAGTCCGAGTGTCGTTAATGTACCTGCCTCGATCACTTCCTACGGCAGCTCCTTCCACAGACGGACCACGCGTATCCCTCTAATCCTTTCCTATCCGTGTCCCTGTCCGAGTGTCGTTAATGTACCCGCCTCGACCACTTCCTCAGGCAGCTCCTTCCACAGACGGACCACCCGTATCCCTCTAAACCTTTCCTATCCGTGTCCCTGTCCGAGTGTCGTTAATGTACCTGCCTCGACCACGTCCTACGGCAGCTCCTTCCACAGACGGACCACCCGTATCCCTCTAAACCCTTCCTATCCATGTTCCAGTCCGAGTGTCGTTAATGTACCTGCCCCGACCACTTCCTCTGGCAGCTCCTTCCACAGACGGACCACCCGTATCCCTCTAAACCTTTCTTATCCGTGTCCCAGTCCGAGTGTCGTTAATGTACCTGCCCCGACCACTTCCTCTGGCAGCTCCTTCCACAGACGGACCACCCGTATCCCTCTAAACCCTTCCTATCCGTGTCGCTGTCCGAGTGTCGTTAATGTACCTGCCTCGACCACTTCCTCCGGCAGCTCCTTCCACAGACGGACCACCCATATCCCTCTAAACCTTTCCTATCCATGTCCCTGTCCGAGTGTCGTTAATGTACCTTCCCCGACCACTTCCTCTGGCAGCTCCTTCCACAGACGGACCACCCGTATCCCTCTAAACCTTTCCTATCCGTGTCCCAGTCCGAGTGTCGTTAATGTACCTGCCTCGACCACTTCCTTCGGCAGCTCCTTCCACAGACGGATCACGCGTATCCCTCTAAACCTTTCCTATCCGTGTCCCTGTCCGAGTGTCGTTAATGTACCCGCCTCGACGACTTCCTCCGGCAGCTCCTTCCACAGACGGACCACCCGTTTCCCTCTAAACCTTCCCTATCCGTGTCCCTGTCCGAGTGTCGTTAATGTACCTGCCCCGACCATTTCCTCCGGCAGCTCCTTCCACAGACGGACCACCCGTATCCCTCTAAACCTTTCCTATCCGTGTCCCAGTCCGAGTGTCGTTAATGTACCTTCCTCGACCACTTCCTTCGGCAGCTCCTTCCACAGACAGACCACGCGTATCCCTCTAAACCTTTCCTATCCGTGTCCCTGTCCGAGTGTCGTTAATGTACCCGCCTCGACCACTTCCTCCGGCAGCTCCATCCACAGACGGACCACCCGTATCCCTCTAAACCTTTCCTATCCGTGTCCCTGTCCGAGTGTCGTTAATGTACCTGCCTCGACCACGTCCTCCGGCAGCTCCTTCCACAGACGGACCACCCGTATCCCTCTAAACCCTTCCTATCCATGTTCCAGTCCGAGTGTCGTTAATGTACCTGCCCCGACCACTTCCTCTGGCAGCTCCTTCCACAGACGGACCACCCGTATCCCTCTAAACCTTTCTTATCCGTGTCCCAGTCCGAGTGTCGTTAATGTACCTGTCCCGACCACTTCCTCTGGCAGCTCCTTCCACAGACGGACCACCCGTATCCCTCTAAACCCTTCCTATCCGTGTCGCTGTCCGAGTGTCGTTAATGTACCTGCCTCGACCACTTCCTCCGGCAGCTCCTTCCACAGACGGACCACCCATATCCCTCTAAACCTTTCCTATCCATGTCCCTGTCCGAGTGTCGTTAATGTACCTTCCCCGACCACTTCCTCTGGCAGCTCCTTCCACAGACGGACCACCCGTATCCCTCTAAACCTTTCCTATGCGTGTCCCAGTCCGAGTGTCGTTAATGTACCTGCCTCGACCACTTCCTTCGGCAGCTCCTTCCACAGACGGATCACGCGTATCCCTCTAAACCTTTCCTATCCGTGTCCCTGTCCGAGTGTCGTTAATGTACCCGCCTCGACCACTTCCTCCGGCAGCTCCTTCCACAGACGGACCACCCGTATCCCTCTAAACCTTTCCTATCCGTGTCCCCGTCCGATTGTCGTTAATGTACCTGCCCCGACCACTTCCTCCGGCAGCTCCTTCCACAGACGGACCACCCGTATCCCTCTAAACCCTTCCTATCCATGTTCCAGTCCGAGTGTCGTTATTGTACCTGCCCCGACCACTTCCTCTGGTAGCTCCTTCCACAGACGGACCACCCGTATCCCTCTAAACCTTTCCTATCCATGTCCCTGTCCGAGTGTCGTTAATGTACCTGCCCCGACCACTTCCTCTGGCAGCTCCTTCCACAGACGGACGACCCGTATCCCTCTAAACCTTTCCTATCCGTGTCCCTGTCCGAGTGTCGTTAATGTACCTGCCCCGACCCCTTCCTCTGGCAGCTCCTTCCACAGACGGACCACCCGTATCCCTCTAAACCTTTCTTATCCATGTCCCAGTCCGAGTGTCGTTAATGTACCTGCCCCGACCACTTTCTCTGGAAGCTCCTTCCACTGACGGTCCACCCGTATCCCTCTAAACCTTTCCTATCCGTGTCGCTGTCCGAGTGTCGTTAATGTACCTGCCTCGACCACTTCCTCCGGCAGCTCCTTCCATAGACGGACCACCCGTATCCCTCTAAATCTTTCCTATCCGTGTCCCTGTCCGAGTGTCGTCAATGTACCTGCCTCGACCACTTCCTCCGGCAGCTCCTTCCACAGACGGACCACCCGTATCCCTCTAAACCTTTCCTATCCGTGTCCCTGTCCGAGTGTCGTTAATGTACCTGCCTCGACCACTTCCTCCGGCAGCTCCTTCCACAGACGGACCACCCGTATCCCTCTAAACCTTTCCTATCCGTGTCCCTGTCCGAGTGTCGTTAATGTACCTGCCTCGACCACTTCCTCCGGCAGCTCCTTCCACAGACGGACCACCCGTATCCCTCTAAACCTTTCCTATCCGTGTCCCTGTCCGAGTGTCGTTAATGTACCTGCCTCGACCACTTCCTCCGGCAGCTCCTTCCACAGACGGACCACCCGCATCCCTCTAAACCTTTCCTATCCGTGTCGCTGTACGAGTGTCGTTAATGTACCTGCCCCGACCACTTCCTCCGGCAGCTCCTTCCACAGACGGACCACCCGTATCCCTCTAAACCTTTCCTATCCGTGTCCCTGTCCGAGTGTCGTTAATGTACCTGCCTCGACCACTTCCTCCGGCAGCTCCTTCCACAGACGGACCACCCGCATCCCTCTAAACCTTTCCTATCCGTGTCCCAGTCCGAGTGTCGTTAATGTACCTGCCTCGACCAGTTCCTCTGGCAGCTCCTTCCACAGACGGACCACCCGTATCCCTCTAAACCTTTCTTATCCGTGTCCCAGTCCGAGTGTCGTTAATGTACCTGCCCCGACCACTTCCTCTGGCAGCTCCTTCCACAGACGGACCACCCGTATCCCTCTAAACCCTTCCTATCCGTGTCGCTGTCCGAGTGTCGTTAATGTACCTGCCTCGACCACTTCCTCTGGTAGCTCCTTCCACAGACGGACCACCCGTATCCCTCTAAACCTTTCCTATCTATGTCCCTGTCCGAGTGTCGTTAATGTACCTGCCCCGACCACTTCCTCTGGCAGCTCCTTCCACAGACGGACGACCCGTATCCCTCTAAACCTTTCCTATCCGTGTCCCTGTCCGAGTGTCGTTAATGTACCTGCCCCGACCCCTTCCTCTGGCAGCTCCTTCCACAGACGGACCACCCGTATCCCTCTAAACCTTTCTTATCCATGTCCCAGTCCGAGTGTCGTTAATGTACCTGCCCCGACCACTTTCTCTGGAAGCTCCTTCCACTGACGGTCCACCCGTATCCCTCTAAACCTTTCCTATCCGTGTCGCTGTCCGAGTGTCGTTAATGTACCTGCCTCGACCACTTCCTCTGGCAGCTCCTTCCATAGACGGACCACCCGTATCCCTCTAAATCTTTCCTATCCGTGTCCCTGTCCGAGTGTCGTCAATGTACCTGCCTCGACCACTTCCTCCGGCAGCTCCTTCCACAGACGGACCACCCGTATCCCTCTAAACCTTTCCTATCCGTGTCCCTGTCCGAGTGTCGTTAATGTACCTGCCTCGACCACTTCCTCCGGCAGCTCCTTCCACAGACGGACCACCCGTATCCCTCTAAACCTTTCCTATCCGTGTCCCTGTCCGAGTGTCGTTAATGTACCTGCCTCGACCACTTCCTCCGGCAGCTCCTTCCACAGACGGACCACCCGTATCCCTCTAAACCTTTCCTATCCGTGTCCCTGTCCGAGTGTCGTTAATGTACCTGCCTCGACCACTTCCTCCGGCAGCTCCTTCCACAGACGGACCACCCGCATCCCTCTAAACCTTTCCTATCCGTGTCGCTGTACGAGTGTCGTTAATGTACCTGCCCCGACCACTTCCTCCGGCAGCTCCTTCCACAGACAGACCACCCGTATCCCTCTAAACCTTTCCTATCCGTGTCCCTGTCCGAGTGTCGTTAATGTACCTGCCTCGACCACTTCCTCCGGCAGCTCCTTCCACAGACGGACCACCCGCATCCCTCTAAACCTTTCCTATCCGTGTCCCAGTCCGAGTGTCGTTAATGTACCTGCCTCGACCAGTTCCTCTGGCAGCTCCTTCCACAGACGGACCACCCGTATCCCTCTAAACCTTTCTTATCCGTGTCCCAGTCCGAGTGTCGTTAATGTACCTGCCCCGACCACTTCCTCTGGCAGCTCCTTCCACAGACGGACCACCCGTATCCCTCTAAACCCTTCCTATCCGTGTCGCTGTCCGAGTGTCGTTAATGTACCTGCCTCGACCACTTCCTCCGGCAGCTCCTTCCACAGACGGACCACCCGTATCCCTCTAAAACTTTCCTATCCATGTCCCTGTCCGAGTGTCGTTAATGTACCTTCCCCGACCACTTCCTCTGGCAGCTCCTTCCACAGACGGACCACCCGTATCCCTCTAAACCTTTCCTATCCGTGTCCCAGTCCGAGTGTCGTTAATGTACCTGCCTCGACCACTTCCTCCGGCAGCTCCTTCCACAGACGAACCACCCGTATCCCTCTAAACCTTTCCTATCCGTGTCCCCGTCCGAGTGTCGTTAATGTACCTGCCTCGACCACTTCCTCCGGCAGCTCCTTCCACAGACGGACCACCCGTATCCCTCTAAAACTTTCCTATCCATGTCCCTGTCGGAGTGTCGTTAATGTACCTTCCCCGACCACTTCCTCTGGCAGCTCCTTCCACAGACGGACCACCCGTATCCCTCTAAACCTTTCCTATCCGTGTCCCTGTCCGAGTGTCGTTAATGTACCCGCCTCGACCACTTCCTCCGGCAGCTCCATCCACAGACGGACCACCCGTATCCCTCTAAACCTTTCCTATCCGTGTCCCTGTCCGAGTGTCGTTAATGTACCTGCCTCGACCACGTCCTCCGGCAGCTCCTTCCACAGACGGACCACCCGTATCCCTCTAAACCCTTCCTATCCATGTTCCAGTCCGAGTGTCGTTAATGTACCTGCCCCGACCACTTCCTCTGGCAGCTCCTTCCACAGACGGACCACCCGTATCCCTCTAAACCTTTCTTATCCGTGTCCCAGTCCGAGTGTCGTTAATGTACCTGTCCCGACCACTTCCTCTGGCAGCTCCTTCCACAGACGGACCACCCGTATCCCTCTAAACCCTTCCTATCCGTGTCGCTGTCCGAGTGTCGTTAATGTACCTGCCTCGACCACTTCCTCCGGCAGCTCCTTCCACAGACGGACCACCCATATCCCTCTAAACCTTTCCTATCCATGTCCCTGTCCGAGTGTCGTTAATGTACCTTCCCCGACCACTTCCTCTGGCAGCTCCTTCCACAGACGGACCACCCGTATCCCTCTAAACCTTTCCTATGCGTGTCCCAGTCCGAGTGTCGTTAATGTACCTGCCTCGACCACTTCCTTCGGCAGCTCCTTCCACAGACGAATCACGCGTATCCCTCTAAACCTTTCCTATCCGTGTCCCTGTCCGAGTGTCGTTAATGTACCCGCCTCGACCACTTCCTCCGGCAGCTCCTTCCACAGACGGACCACCCGTATCCCTCTAAACCTTTCCTATCCGTGTCCCCGTCCGATTGTCGTTAATGTACCTGCCCCGACCACTTCCTCCGGCAGCTCCTTCCACAGACGGACCACCCGTATCCCTCTAAACCCTTCCTATCCATGTTCCAGTCCGAGTGTCGTTATTGTACCTGCCCCGACCACTTCCTCTGGTAGCTCCTTCCACAGACGGACCACCCGTATCCCTCTAAACCCTTCCTATCCATGTTCCAGTCCGAGTGTCGTTATTGTACCTGCCCCGACCACTTCCTCTGGTAGCTCCTTCCACAGACGGACCACCCGTATCCCTCTAAAACTTTCCTATCCATGTCCCTGTCGGAGTGTCGTTAATGTACCTTCCCCGACCACTTCCTCTGGCAGCTCCTTCCACAGACGGACCACCCGTATCCCTCTAAACCTTTCCTATCCGTGTCCCTGTCCGAGTGTCGTTAATGTACCCGCCTCGACCACTTCCTCCGGCAGCTCCATCCACAGACGGACCACCCGTATCCCTCTAAACCTTTCCTATCCGTGTCCCTGTCCGAGTGTCGTTAATGTACCTGCCTCGACCACGTCCTCCGGCAGCTCCTTCCACAGACGGACCACCCGTATCCCTCTAAACCCTTCCTATCCATGTTCCAGTCCGAGTGTCGTTAATGTACCTGCCCCGACCACTTCCTCTGGCAGCTCCTTCCACAGACGGACCACCCGTATCCCTCTAAACCTTTCTTATCCGTGTCCCAGTCCGAGTGTCGTTAATGTACCTGTCCCGACCACTTCCTCTGGCAGCTCCTTCCACAGACGGACCACCCGTATCCCTCTAAACCCTTCCTATCCGTGTCGCTGTCCGAGTGTCGTTAATGTACCTGCCTCGACCACTTCCTCCGGCAGCTCCTTCCACAGACGGACCACCCATATCCCTCTAAACCTTTCCTATCCATGTCCCTGTCCGAGTGTCGTTAATGTACCTTCCCCGACCACTTCCTCTGGCAGCTCCTTCCACAGACGGACCACCCGTATCCCTCTAAACCTTTCCTATGCGTGTCCCAGTCCGAGTGTCGTTAATGTACCTGCCTCGACCACTTCCTTCGGCAGCTCCTTCCACAGACGAATCACGCGTATCCCTCTAAACCTTTCCTATCCGTGTCCCTGTCCGAGTGTCGTTAATGTACCCGCCTCGACCACTTCCTCCGGCAGCTCCTTCCACAGACGGACCACCCGTATCCCTCTAAACCTTTCCTATCCGTGTCCCCGTCCGATTGTCGTTAATGTACCTGCCCCGACCACTTCCTCCGGCAGCTGCTTCCACAGACGGACCACCCGTATCCCTCTAAAACTTTCCTATCCATGTCCCTGTCGGAGTGTCGTTAATGTACCTTCCCCGACCACTTCCTCTGGCAGCTCCTTCCACAGACGGACCACCCGTATCCCTCTAAACCTTTCCTATCCGTGTCCCTGTCCGAGTGTCGTTAATGTACCCGCCTCGACCACTTCCTCCGGCAGCTCCATCCACAGACGGACCACCCGTATCCCTCTAAACCTTTCCTATCCGTGTCCCTGTCCGAGTGTCGTTAATGTACCTGCCTCGACCACGTCCTCCGGCAGCTCCTTCCACAGACGGACCACCCGTATCCCTCTAAACCCTTCCTATCCATGTTCCAGTCCGAGTGTCGTTAATGTACCTGCCCCGACCACTTCCTCTGGCAGCTCCTTCCACAGACGGACCACCCGTATCCCTCTAAACCTTTCTTATCCGTGTCCCAGTCCGAGTGTCGTTAATGTACCTGTCCCGACCACTTCCTCTGGCAGCTCCTTCCACAGACGGACCACCCGTATCCCTCTAAACCCTTCCTATCCGTGTCGCTGTCCGAGTGTCGTTAATGTACCTGCCTCGACCACTTCCTCCGGCAGCTCCTTCCACAGACGGACCACCCATATCCCTCTAAACCTTTCCTATCCATGTCCCTGTCCGAGTGTCGTTAATGTACCTTCCCCGACCACTTCCTCTGGCAGCTCCTTCCACAGACGGACCACCCGTATCCCTCTAAACCTTTCCTATGCGTGTCCCAGTCCGAGTGTCGTTAATGTACCTGCCTCGACCACTTCCTTCGGCAGCTCCTTCCACAGACGAATCACGCGTATCCCTCTAAACCTTTCCTATCCGTGTCCCTGTCCGAGTGTCGTTAATGTACCCGCCTCGACCACTTCCTCCGGCAGCTCCTTCCACAGACGGACCACCCGTATCCCTCTAAACCTTTCCTATCCGTGTCCCCGTCCGATTGTCGTTAATGTACCTGCCCCGACCACTTCCTCCGGCAGCTCCTTCCACAGACGGACCACCCGTATCCCTCTAAACCCTTCCTATCCATGTTCCAGTCCGAGTGTCGTTATTGTACCTGCCCCGACCACTTCCTCTGGTAGCTCCTTCCACAGACGGACCACCCGTATCCCTCTAAACCTTTCCTATCCATGTCCCTGTCCGAGTGTCGTTAATGTACCCGCCTCGACCACTTCCTCCGGCAGCTCCATCCACAGACGGACCACCCGTATCCCTCTAAACCCTTCCTATCCGTGTCGCTGTCCGAGTGTCGTTAATGTACCTGCCTCGACCACTTCCTCCGGCAGCTCCTTCCACAGACGGACCACCCATATCCCTCTAAACCTTTCCTATCCATGTCCCTGTCCGAGTGTCGTTAATGTACCTTCCCCGACCACTTCCTCTGGCAGCTCCTTCCACAGACGGACCACCCGTATCCCTCTAAAACTTTCCTATCCATGTCCCTGTCGGAGTGTCGTTAATGTACCTTCCCCGACCACTTCCTCTGGCAGCTCCTTCCACAGACGGACCACCCGTATCCCTCTAAACCTTTCCTATCCGTGTCCCTGTCCGAGTGTCGTTAATGTACCCGCCTCGACCACTTCCTCCGGCAGCTCCATCCACAGACGGACCACCCGTATCCCTCTAAACCCTTCCTATCCGTGTCGCTGTCCGAGTGTCGTTAATGTACCTGCCTCGACCACTTCCTCCGGCAGCTCCTTCCACAGACGGACCACCCATATCCCTCTAAACCTTTCCTATCCATGTCCCTGTCCGAGTGTCGTTAATGTACCTTCCCCGACCACTTCCTCTGGCAGCTCCTTCCACAGACGGACCACCCGTATCCCTCTAAACCTTTCCTATGCGTGTCCCAGTCCGAGTGTCGTTAATGTACCTGCCTCGACCACTTCCTTCGGCAGCTCCTTCCACAGACGAATCACGCGTATCCCTCTAAACCTTTCCTATCCGTGTCCCTGTCCGAGTGTCGTTAATGTACCTGCCTCGACCACTTCCTCCGGCAGCTCCTTCCACAGACGAACCACCCGTATCCCTCTAAACCTTTCCTATCCGTGTCCCCGTCCGAGTGTCGTTAATGTACCTGCCTCGACCACTTCCTCCGGCAGCTCCTTCCACAGACGGACCACCCGTATCCCTCTAAAACTTTCCTATCCATGTCCCTGTCGGAGTGTCGTTAATGTACCTTCCCCGACCACTTCCTCTGGCAGCTCCTTCCACAGACGGACCACCCGTATCCCTCTAAACCTTTCCTATCCGTGTCCCTGTCCGAGTGTCGTTAATGTACCCGCCTCGACCACTTCCTCCGGCAGCTCCATCCACAGACGGACCACCCGTATCCCTCTAAACCTTTCCTATCCGTGTCCCTGTCCGAGTGTCGTTAATGTACCTGCCTCGACCACGTCCTCCGGCAGCTCCTTCCACAGACGGACCACCCGTATCCCTCTAAACCCTTCCTATCCATGTTCCAGTCCGAGTGTCGTTAATGTACCTGCCCCGACCACTTCCTCTGGCAGCTCCTTCCACAGACGGACCACCCGTATCCCTCTAAACCTTTCTTATCCGTGTCCCAGTCCGAGTGTCGTTAATGTACCTGTCCCGACCACTTCCTCTGGCAGCTCCTTCCACAGACGGACCACCCGTATCCCTCTAAACCCTTCCTATCCGTGTCGCTGTCCGAGTGTCGTTAATGTACCTGCCTCGACCACTTCCTCCGGCAGCTCCTTCCACAGACGGACCACCCGTATCCCTCTAAACCCTTCCTATCCGTGTCGCTGTCCGAGTGTCGTTAATGTACCTGCCTCGACCACTTCCTCCGGCAGCTCCTTCCACAGACGGACCACCCGTATCCCTCTAAAACTTTCCTATCCATGTCCCTGTCGGAGTGTCGTTAATGTACCTTCCCCGACCACTTCCTCTGGCAGCTCCTTCCACAGACGGACCACCCGTATCCCTCTAAACCTTTCCTATCCGTGTCCCTGTCCGAGTGTCGTTAATGTACCCGCCTCGACCACTTCCTCCGGCAGCTCCATCCACAGACGGACCACCCGTATCCCTCTAAACCTTTCCTATCCGTGTCCCTGTCCGAGTGTCGTTAATGTACCTGCCTCGACCACGTCCTCCGGCAGCTCCTTCCACAGACGGACCACCCGTATCCCTCTAAACCCTTCCTATCCATGTTCCAGTCCGAGTGTCGTTAATGTACCTGCCCCGACCACTTCCTCTGGCAGCTCCTTCCACAGACGGACCACCCGTATCCCTCTAAACCTTTCTTATCCGTGTCCCAGTCCGAGTGTCGTTAATGTACCTGTCCCGACCACTTCCTCTGGCAGCTCCTTCCACAGACGGACCACCCGTATCCCTCTAAACCCTTCCTATCCGTGTCGCTGTCCGAGTGTCGTTAATGTACCTGCCTCGACCACTTCCTCCGGCAGCTCCTTCCACAGACGGACCACCCATATCCCTCTAAACCTTTCCTATCCATGTCCCTGTCCGAGTGTCGTTAATGTACCTTCCCCGACCACTTCCTCTGGCAGCTCCTTCCACAGACGGACCACCCGTATCCCTCTAAACCTTTCCTATGCGTGTCCCAGTCCGAGTGTCGTTAATGTACCTGCCTCGACCACTTCCTTCGGCAGCTCCTTCCACAGACGAATCACGCGTATCCCTCTAAACCTTTCCTATCCGTGTCCCTGTCCGAGTGTCGTTAATGTACCTGCCTCGACCACTTCCTCCGGCAGCTCCTTCCACAGACGAACCACCCGTATCCCTCTAAACCTTTCCTATCCGTGTCCCCGTCCGAGTGTCGTTAATGTACCTGCCTCGACCACTTCCTCCGGCAGCTCCTTCCACAGACGGACCACCCGTATCCCTCTAAAACTTTCCTATCCATGTCCCTGTCGGAGTGTCGTTAATGTACCTTCCCCGACCACTTCCTCTGGCAGCTCCTTCCACAGACGGACCACCCGTATCCCTCTAAACCTTTCCTATCCGTGTCCCTGTCCGAGTGTCGTTAATGTACCCGCCTCGACCACTTCCTCCGGCAGCTCCATCCACAGACGGACCACCCGTATCCCTCTAAACCTTTCCTATCCGTGTCCCTGTCCGAGTGTCGTTAATGTACCTGCCTCGACCACGTCCTCCGGCAGCTCCTTCCACAGACGGACCACCCGTATCCCTCTAAACCCTTCCTATCCATGTTCCAGTCCGAGTGTCGTTAATGTACCTGCCCCGACCACTTCCTCTGGCAGCTCCTTCCACAGACGGACCACCCGTATCCCTCTAAACCTTTCTTATCCGTGTCCCAGTCCGAGTGTCGTTAATGTACCTGTCCCGACCACTTCCTCTGGCAGCTCCTTCCACAGACGGACCACCCGTATCCCTCTAAACCCTTCCTATCCGTGTCGCTGTCCGAGTGTCGTTAATGTACCTGCCTCGACCACTTCCTCCGGCAGCTCCTTCCACAGACGGACCACCCGTATCCCTCTAAACCCTTCCTATCCGTGTCGCTGTCCGAGTGTCGTTAATGTACCTGCCTCGACCACTTCCTCCGGCAGCTCCTTCCACAGACGGACCACCCGTATCCCTCTAAAACTTTCCTATCCATGTCCCTGTCGGAGTGTCGTTAATGTACCTTCCCCGACCACTTCCTCTGGCAGCTCCTTCCACAGACGGACCACCCGTATCCCTCTAAACCTTTCCTATCCGTGTCCCTGTCCGAGTGTCGTTAATGTACCCGCCTCGACCACTTCCTCCGGCAGCTCCATCCACAGACGGACCACCCGTATCCCTCTAAACCTTTCCTATCCGTGTCCCTGTCCGAGTGTCGTTAATGTACCTGCCTCGACCACGTCCTCCGGCAGCTCCTTCCACAGACGGACCACCCGTATCCCTCTAAACCCTTCCTATCCATGTTCCAGTCCGAGTGTCGTTAATGTACCTGCCCCGACCACTTCCTCTGGCAGCTCCTTCCACAGACGGACCACCCGTATCCCTCTAAACCTTTCTTATCCGTGTCCCAGTCCGAGTGTCGTTAATGTACCTGTCCCGACCACTTCCTCTGGCAGCTCCTTCCACAGACGGACCACCCGTATCCCTCTAAACCCTTCCTATCCGTGTCGCTGTCCGAGTGTCGTTAATGTACCTGCCTCGACCACTTCCTCCGGCAGCTCCTTCCACAGACGGACCACCCATATCCCTCTAAACCTTTCCTATCCATGTCCCTGTCCGAGTGTCGTTAATGTACCTTCCCCGACCACTTCCTCTGGCAGCTCCTTCCACAGACGGACCACCCGTATCCCTCTAAACCTTTCCTATGCGTGTCCCAGTCCGAGTGTCGTTAATGTACCTGCCTCGACCACTTCCTTCGGCAGCTCCTTCCACAGACGAATCACGCGTATCCCTCTAAACCTTTCCTATCCGTGTCCCTGTCCGAGTGTCGTTAATGTACCCGCCTCGACCACTTCCTCCGGCAGCTCCTTCCACAGACGGACCACCCGTATCCCTCTAAACCTTTCCTATCCGTGTCCCCGTCCGATTGTCGTTAATGTACCTGCCCCGACCACGTCCTCCGGCAGCTCCTTCCACAGACGGACCACCCGTATCCCTCTAAACCCTTCCTATCCATGTTCCAGTCCGAGTGTCGTTATTGTACCTGCCCCGACCACTTCCTCTGGTAGCTCCTTCCACAGACGGACCACCCGTATCCCTCTAAACCTTTCCTATCCATGTCCCTGTCCGAGTGTCGTTAATGTACCTGCCCCGACCACTTCCTCTGGCAGCTCCTTCCACAGACGGACGACCCGTATCCCTCTAAACCTTTCCTATCCGTGTCCCTGTCCGAGTGTCGTTAATGTACCTGCCCCGACCCCTTCCTCTGGCAGCTCCTTCCACAGACGGACCACCCGTATCCCTCTAAACCTTTCTTATCCATGTCCCAGTCCGAGTGTCGTTAATGTACCTGCCCCGACCACTTTCTCTGGAAGCTCCTTCCACTGACGGTCCACCCGTATCCCTCTAAACCTTTCCTATCCGTGTCGCTGTCCGAGTGTCGTTAATGTACCTGCCTCGACCACTTCCTCTGGCAGCTCCTTCCATAGACGGACCACCCGTATCCCTCTAAATCTTTCCTATCCGTGTCCCTGTCCGAGTGTCGTCAATGTACCTGCCTCGACCACTTCCTCCGGCAGCTCCTTCCACAGACGGACCACCCGTATCCCTCTAAACCTTTCCTATCCGTGTCCCTGTCCGAGTGTCGTTAATGTACCTGCCTCGACCACTTCCTCCGGCAGCTCCTTCCACAGACGGACCACCCGTATCCCTCTAAACCTTTCCTATCCGTGTCCCTGTCCGAGTGTCGTTAATGTACCTGCCTCGACCACTTCCTCCGGCAGCTCCTTCCACAGACGGACCACCCGTATCCCTCTAAACCTTTCCTATCCGTGTCCCTGTCCGAGTGTCGTTAATGTACCTGCCTCGACCACTTCCTCCGGCAGCTCCTTCCACAGACGGACCACCCGCATCCCTCTAAACCTTTCCTATCCGTGTCGCTGTACGAGTGTCGTTAATGTACCTGCCCCGACCACTTCCTCCGGCAGCTCCTTCCACAGACGGACCACCCGTATCCCTCTAAACCTTTCCTATCCGTGTCCCTGTCCGAGTGTCGTTAATGTACCTGCCTCGACCACTTCCTCCGGCAGCTCCTTCCACAGACGGACCACCCGCATCCCTCTAAACCTTTCCTATCCGTGTCCCAGTCCGAGTGTCGTTAATGTACCTGCCTCGACCAGTTCCTCTGGCAGCTCCTTCCACAGACGGACCACCCGTATCCCTCTAAACCTTTCTTATCCGTGTCCCAGTCCGAGTGTCGTTAATGTACCTGCCCCGACCACTTCCTCTGGCAGCTCCTTCCACAGACGGACCACCCGTATCCCTCTAAACCCTTCCTATCCGTGTCGCTGTCCGAGTGTCGTTAATGTACCTGCCTCGACCACTTCCTCCGGCAGCTCCTTCCACAGACGGACCACCCGTATCCCTCTAAAACTTTCCTATCCATGTCCCTGTCCGAGTGTCGTTAATGTACCTTCCCCGACCACTTCCTCTGGCAGCTCCTTCCACAGACGGACCACCCGTATCCCTCTAAACCTTTCCTATCCGTGTCCCAGTCCGAGTGTCGTTAATGTACCTGCCTCGACCACTTCCTCCGGCAGCTCCTTCCACAGACGAACCACCCGTATCCCTCTAAACCTTTCCTATCCGTGTCCCCGTCCGAGTGTCGTTAATGTACCTGCCTCGACCACGTCATCCGGCAGCTCCTTCCACAGACGGACCACCCGTATCCCTCTAAACCTTTCCTATCCGTGTCGCTGTACGAGTGTCGTTAATGTACCTGCCCCGACCACTTCCTCTGGCAGCTCCTTCCACAGACGGACCACCCGTATCCCTCTAAAACTTTCCTATCCATGTCCCTGTCGGAGTGTCATTAATGTACCTTCCCCGACCACTTCCTCTGGCAGCTCCTTCCACAGACGGACCACCCGTATCCCTCTAAACCTTTCCTATCCGTGTCCCTGTCCGAGTGTCGTTAATGTACCCGCCTCGACCACTTCCTCCGGCAGCTCCATCCACAGACGGACCACCCGTATCCCTCTAAACCTTTCCTATCCGTGTCCCTGTCCGAGTGTCGTTAATGTACCTGCCTCGACCACGTCCTCCGGCAGCTCCTTCCACAGACGGACCACCCGTATCCCTCTAAACCCTTCCTATCCATGTTCCAGTCCGAGTGTCGTTAATGTACCTGCCCCGACCACTTCCTCTGGCAGCTCCTTCCACAGACGGACCACCCGTATCCCTCTAAACCTTTCTTATCCGTGTCCCAGTCCGAGTGTCGTTAATGTACCTGTCCCGACCACTTCCTCTGGCAGCTCCTTCCACAGACGGACCACCCGTATCCCTCTAAACCCTTCCTATCCGTGTCGCTGTCCGAGTGTCGTTAATGTACCTGCCTCGACCACTTCCTCCGGCAGCTCCTTCCACAGACGGACCACCCATATCCCTCTAAACCTTTCCTATCCATGTCCCTGTCCGAGTGTCGTTAATGTACCTTCCCCGACCACTTCCTCTGGCAGCTCCTTCCACAGACGGACCACCCGTATCCCTCTAAACCTTTCCTATGCGTGTCCCAGTCCGAGTGTCGTTAATGTACCTGCCTCGACCACATCCTTCGGCAGCTCCTTCCACAGACGAATCACGCGTATCCCTCTAAACCTTTCCTATCCGTGTCCCTGTCCGAGTGTCGTTAATGTACCCGCCTCGACCACTTCCTCCGGCAGCTCCTTCCACAGACGGACCACCCGTATCCCTCTAAACCTTTCCTATCCGTGTCCCCGTCCGATTGTCGTTAATGTACCTGCCCCGACCACTTCCTCCGGCAGCTCCTTCCACAGACGGACCACCCGTATCCCTCTAAACCCTTCCTATCCATGTTCCAGTCCGAGTGTCGTTATTGTACCTGCCCCGACCACTTCCTCTGGTAGCTCCTTCCACAGACGGACCACCCGTATCCCTCTAAACCTTTCCTATCCATGTCCCTGTCCGAGTGTCGTTAATGTACCTGCCCCGACCACTTCCTCTGGCAGCTCCTTCCACAGACGGACGACCCGTATCCCTCTAAACCTTTCCTATCCGTGTCCCTGTCCGAGTGTCGTTAATGTACCTGCCCCGACCCCTTCCTCTGGCAGCTCCTTCCACAGACGGACCACCCGTATCCCTCTAAACCTTTCTTATCCATGTCCCAGTCCGAGTGTCGTTAATGTACCTGCCCCGACCACTTTCTCTGGAAGCTCCTTCCACTGACGGTCCACCCGTATCCCTCTAAACCTTTCCTATCCGTGTCGCTGTCCGAGTGTCGTTAATGTACCTGCCTCGACCACTTCCTCTGGCAGCTCCTTCCATAGACGGACCACCCGTATCCCTCTAAATCTTTCCTATCCGTGTCCCTGTCCGAGTGTCGTCAATGTACCTGCCTCGACCACTTCCTCCGGCAGCTCCTTCCACAGACGGACCACCCGTATCCCTCTAAACCTTTCCTATCCGTGTCCCTGTCCGAGTGTCGTTAATGTACCTGCCTCGACCACTTCCTCCGGCAGCTCCTTCCACAGACGGACCACCCGTATCCCTCTAAACCTTTCCTATCCGTGTCCCTGTCCGAGTGTCGTTAATGTACCTGCCTCGACCACTTCCTCCGGCAGCTCCTTCCACAGACGGACCACCCGTATCCCTCTAAACCTTTCCTATCCGTGTCCCTTTCCGAGTGTCGTTAATGTACCTGCCTCGACCACTTCCTCCGGCAGCTCCTTCCACAGACGGACCACCCGCATCCCTCTAAACCTTTCCTATCCGTGTCGCTGTACGAGTGTCGTTAATGTACCTGCCCCGACCACTTCCTCCGGCAGCTCCTTCCACAGACGGACCACCCGTATCCCTCTAAACCTTTCCTATCCGTGTCCCTGTCCGAGTGTCGTTAATGTACCTGCCTCGACCACTTCCTCCGGCAGCTCCTTCCACAGACGGACCACCCGCATCCCTCTAAACCTTTCCTATCCGTGTCCCAGTCCGAGTGTCGTTAATGTACCTGCCTCGACCAGTTCCTCTGGCAGCTCCTTCCACAGACGGACCACCCGTATCCCTCTAAACCTTTCTTATCCGTGTCCCAGTCCGAGTGTCGTTAATGTACCTGCCCCGACCACTTCCTCTGGCAGCTCCTTCCACAGACGGACCACCCGTATCCCTCTAAACCCTTCCTATCCGTGTCGCTGTCCGAGTGTCGTTAATGTACCTGCCTCGACCACTTCCTCTGGTAGCTCCTTCCACAGACGGACCACCCGTATCCCTCTAAACCTTTCCTATCTATGTCCCTGTCCGAGTGTCGTTAATGTACCTGCCCCGACCACTTCCTCTGGCAGCTCCTTCCACAGACGGACGACCCGTATCCCTCTAAACCTTTCCTATCCGTGTCCCTGTCCGAGTGTCGTTAATGTACCTGCCCCGACCCCTTCCTCTGGCAGCTCCTTCCACAGACGGACCACCCGTATCCCACTAAACCTTTCTTATCCATGTCCCAGTCCGAGTGTCGTTAATGTACCTGCCCCGACCACTTTCTCTGGAAGCTCCTTCCACTGACGGTCCACCCGTATCCCTCTAAACCTTTCCTATCCGTGTCGCTGTCCGAGTGTCGTTAATGTACCTGCCTCGACCACTTCCTCTGGCAGCTCCTTCCATAGACGGACCACCCGTATCCCTCTAAATCTTTCCTATCCGTGTCCCTGTCCGAGTGTCGTCAATGTACCTGCCTCGACCACTTCCTCCGGCAGCTCCTTCCACAGACGGACCACCCGTATCCCTCTAAACCTTTCCTATCCGTGTCCCTGTCCGAGTGTCGTTAATGTACCTGCCTCGACCACTTCCTCCGGCAGCTCCTTCCACAGACGGACCACCCGTATCCCTCTAAACCTTTCCTATCCGTGTCCCTGTCCGAGTGTCGTTAATGTACCTGCCTCGACCACTTCCTCCGGCAGCTCCTTCCACAGACGGACCACCCGTATCCCTCTAAACCTTTCCTATCCGTGTCCCTGTCCGAGTGTCGTTAATGTACCTGCCTCGACCACTTCCTCCGGCAGCTCCTTCCACAGACGGACCACCCGCATCCCTCTAAACCTTTCCTATCCGTGTCGCTGTACGAGTGTCGTTAATGTACCTGCCCCGACCACTTCCTCCGGCAGCTCCTTCCACAGACGGACCACCCGTATCCCTCTAAACCTTTCCTATCCGTGTCCCTGTCCGAGTGTCGTTAATGTACCTGCCTCGACCACTTCCTCCGGCAGCTCCTTCCACAGACGGACCACCCGCATCCCTCTAAACCTTTCCTATCCGTGTCCCAGTCCGAGTGTCGTTAATGTACCTGCCTCGACCAGTTCCTCTGGCAGCTCCTTCCCCAGACGGACCACCCGTATCCCTCTAAACCTTTCTTATCCGTGTCCCAGTCCGAGTGTCGTTAATGTACCTGCCCCGACCACTTCCTCTGGCAGCTCCTTCCACAGACGGACCACCCGTATCCCTCTAAACCCTTCCTATCCGTGTCCCTGTCCGAGTGTCGTTAATGTACCCGCCTCGACCACTTCCTCCGGCAGCTCCATCCACAGACGGACCACCCGTATCCCTCTAAACCTTTCCTATCCGTGTCCCTGTCCGAGTGTCGTTAATGTACCTGCCTCGACCACGTCCTCCGGCAGCTCCTTCCACAGACGGACCACCCGTATCCCTCTAAACCCTTCCTATCCATGTTCCAGTCCGAGTGTCGTTAATGTACCTGCCCCGACCACTTCCTCTGGCAGCTCCTTCCACAGACGGACCACCCGTATCCCTCTAAACCTTTCTTATCCGTGTCCCAGTCCGAGTGTCGTTAATGTACCTGTCCCGACCACTTCCTCTGGCAGCTCCTTCCACAGACGGACCACCCGTATCCCTCTAAACCCTTCCTATCCGTGTCGCTGTCCGAGTGTCGTTAATGTACCTGCCTCGACCACTTCCTCCGGCAGCTCCTTCCACAGACGGACCACCCATATCCCTCTAAACCTTTCCTATCCATGTCCCTGTCCGAGTGTCGTTAATGTACCTTCCCCGACCACTTCCTCTGGCAGCTCCTTCCACAGACGGACCACCCGTATCCCTCTAAACCTTTCCTATGCGTGTCCCAGTCCGAGTGTCGTTAATGTACCTGCCTCGACCACATCCTTCGGCAGCTCCTTCCACAGACGAATCACGCGTATCCCTCTAAACCTTTCCTATCCGTGTCCCTGTCCGAGTGTCGTTAATGTACCCGCCTCGACCACTTCCTCCGGCAGCTCCTTCCACAGACGGACCACCCGTATCCCTCTAAACCTTTCCTATCCGTGTCCCCGTCCGATTGTCGTTAATGTACCTGCCCCGACCACTTCCTCCGGCAGCTCCTTCCACAGACGGACCACCCGTATCCCTCTAAACCCTTCCTATCCATGTTCCAGTCCGAGTGTCGTTATTGTACCTGCC
This sequence comes from Hemitrygon akajei, assembly GCF_048418815.1. Classification (NCBI taxonomy): domain Eukaryota; kingdom Metazoa; phylum Chordata; class Chondrichthyes; order Myliobatiformes; family Dasyatidae; genus Hemitrygon; species Hemitrygon akajei. Next base: position 452,701 of record NW_027331962.1, read on the forward strand.
CCGACCACTTCCTCTGGTAGCTCCTTCCACAGACGGACCACCCGTATCCCTCTAAACCTTTCCTATCCATGTCCCTGTCCGAGTGTCGTTAATGTACCTGCCCCGACCACTTCCTCTGGCAGCTCCTTCCACAGACGGACGACCCGTATCCCTCTAAACCTTTCCTATCCGTGTCCCTGTCCGAGTGTCGTTAATGTACCTGCCCCGACCCCTTCCTCTGGCAGCTCCTTCCACAGACGGACCACCCGTATCCCTCTAAACCTTTCTTATCCATGTCCCAGTCCGAGTGTCGTTAATGTACCTGCCCCGACCACTTTCTCTGGAAGCTCCTTCCACTGACGGTCCACCCGTATCCCTCTAAACCTTTCCTATCCGTGTCGCTGGCCGAGTGTCGTTAATGTACCTGCCTCGACCACTTCCTCTGGCAGCTCCTTCCATAGACGGACCACCCGTATCCCTCTAAATCTTTCCTATCCGTGTCCCTGTCCGAGTGTCGTCAATGTACCTGCCTCGACCACTTCCTCCGGCAGCTCCTTCCACAGACGGACCACCCGTATCCCTCTAAACCTTTCCTATCCGTGTCCCTGTCCGAGTGTCGTTAATGTACCTGCCTCGACCACTTCCTCCGGCAGCTCCTTCCACAGACGGACCACCCGTATCCCTCTAAACCTTTCCTATCCGTGTCCCTGTCCGAGTGTCGTTAATGTACCTGCCTCGACCACTTCCTCCGGCAGCTCCTTCCACAGACGGACCACCCGTATCCCTCTAAACCTTTCCTATCCGTGTCCCTTTCCGAGTGTCGTTAATGTACCTGCCTCGACCACTTCCTCCGGCAGCTCCTTCCACAGACGGACCACCCGCATCCCTCTAAACCTTTCCTATCCGTGTCGCTGTACGAGTGTCGTTAATGTACCTGCCCCGACCACTTCCTCCGGCAGCTCCTTCCACAGACGGACCACCCGTATCCCTCTAAACCTTTCCTATCCGTGTCCCTGTCCGAGTGTCGTTAATGTACCTGCCTCGACCACTTCCTCCGGCAGCTCCTTCCACAGACGGACCACCCGCATCCCTCTAAACCTTTCCTATCCGTGTCCCAGTCCGAGTGTCGTTAATGTACCTGCCTCGACCAGTTCCTCTGGCAGCTCCTTCCACAGACGGACCACCCGTATCCCTCTAAACCTTTCTTATCCGTGTCCCAGTCCGAGTGTCGTTAATGTACCTGCCCCGACCACTTCCTCTGGCAGCTCCTTCCACAGACGGACCACCCGTATCCCTCTAAACCCTTCCTATCCGTGTCGCTGTCCGAGTGTCGTTAATGTACCTGCCTCGACCACTTCCTCTGGTAGCTCCTTCCACAGACGGACCACCCGTATCCCTCTAAACCTTTCCTATCTATGTCCCTGTCCGAGTGTCGTTAATGTACCTGCCCCGACCACTTCCTCTGGCAGCTCCTTCCACAGACGGACGACCCGTATCCCTCTAAACCTTTCCTATCCGTGTCCCTGTCCGAGTGTCGTTAATGTACCTGCCCCGACCCCTTCCTCTGGCAGCTCCTTCCACAGACGGACCACCCGTATCCCACTAAACCTTTCTTATCCATGTCCCAGTCCGAGTGTCGTTAATGTACCTGCCCCGACCACTTTCTCTGGAAGCTCCTTCCACTGACGGTCCACCCGTATCCCTCTAAACCTTTCCTATCCGTGTCGCTGTCCGAGTGTCGTTAATGTACCTGCCTCGACCACTTCCTCTGGCAGCTCCTTCCATAGACGGACCACCCGTATCCCTCTAAATCTTTCCTATCCGTGTCCCTGTCCGAGTGTCGTCAATGTACCTGCCTCGACCACTTCCTCCGGCAGCTCCTTCCACAGACGGACCACCCGTATCCCTCTAAACCTTTCCTATCCGTGTCCCTGTCCGAGTGTCGTTAATGTACCTGCCTCGACCACTTCCTCCGGCAGCTCCTTCCACAGACGGACCACCCGTATCCCTCTAAACCTTTCCTATCCGTGTCCCTGTCCGAGTGTCGTTAATGTACCTGCCTCGACCACTTCCTCCGGCAGCTCCTTCCACAGACGGACCACCCGTATCCCTCTAAACCTTTCCTATCCGTGTCCCTGTCCGAGTGTCGTTAATGTACCTGCCTCGACCACTTCCTCCGGCAGCTCCTTCCACAGACGGACCACCCGCATCCCTCTAAACCTTTCCTATCCGTGTCGCTGTACGAGTGTCGTTAATGTACCTGCCCCGACCACTTCCTCCGGCAGCTCCTTCCACAGACGGACCACCCGTATCCCTCTAAACCTTTCCTATCCGTGTCCCTGTCCGAGTGTCGTTAATGTACCTGCCTCGACCACTTCCTCCGGCAGCTCCTTCCACAGACGGACCACCCGCATCCCTCTAAACCTTTCCTATCCGTGTCCCAGTCCGAGTGTCGTTAATGTACCTGCCTCGACCAGTTCCTCTGGCAGCTCCTTCCCCAGACGGACCACCCGTATCCCTCTAAACCTTTCTTATCCGTGTCCCAGTCCGAGTGTCGTTAATGTACCTGCCCCGACCACTTCCTCTGGCAGCTCCTTCCACAGACGGACCACCCGTATCCCTCTAAACCCTTCCTATCCGTGTCGCTGTCCGAGTGTCGTTAATGTACCTGCCTCGACCACTTCCTCCGGCAGCTCCTTCCACAGACGGACCACCCGTATCCCTCTAAAACTTTCCTATCCATGTCCCTGTCCGAGTGTCGTTAATGTACCTTCCCCGACCACTTCCTCTGGCAGCTCCTTCCACAGACGGACCACCCGTATCCCTCTAAACCTTTCCTATCCGTGTCCCAGTCCGAGTGTCGTTAATGTACCTGCCTCGACCACTTCCTCCGGCAGCTCCTTCCACAGACGAACCACCCGTATCCCTCTAAACCTTTCCTATCCGTGTCCCCGTCCGAGTGTCGTTAATGTACCTGCCTCGACCACGTCATCCGGCAGCTCCTTCCACAGACGGACCACCCGTATCCCTCTAAACCTTTCCTATCCGTGTCGCTGTACGAGTGTCGTTAATGTACCTGCCCCGACCACTTCCTCTGGCAGCTCCTTCCACAGACGGACCACCCGTATCCCTCTAAACCCTTCCTATCCGTGTCGCTGTCCGAGTGTCGTTAATGTACCTGCCTCGACCACTTCCTCCGGCAGCTCCTTCCACAGACGGACCACCCGTATCCCTCTAAAACTTTCCTATCCATGTCCCTGTCCGAGTGTCGTTAATGTACCTTCCCCGACCACTTCCTCTGGCAGCTCCTTCCACAGACGGACCACCCGTATCCCTCTAAACCTTTCCTATCCGTGTCCCTGTCCGAGTGTCGGTAATGTACCTGCCTCGACCACTTCCTCCGGCAGCTCCTTCCACAGACAGACCTCCCGTATCCCTCTAAACCTTTCCTATCCATGTCCCCGTCCGAGTGTCGGTAATGTATCTGCCTCGACCACTTCCTCCGGCAGCTCCTTCCACAGACGGACCACCCGTATCCCTCTAAACCTTTCCTATCCGTGTCCCTGTCTGAGTGTCGTTAATGTACCCGCCTCGACCACTTCCTCCGGCAGCTCCTTCCACAGACGGACCTCCCGTATCCCTCTAAACCTTTCCTATCCATGTCCCAGTCCGAGTGTCGGTAATGTATCTGCCTCGACCACTTCCTCCGGCAGCTCCTTCCACAGACGGACCACCCGTATCCCTCTAAACCTTTCCTATCCGTGTCCCTGTCTGAGTGTCGTTAATGTACCCGCCTCGACCACTTCCTCTGGCAGCTCCTTCCACAGACGGACCACCCGTATCCCTCTAAACCTTTCCTATCCGTGTCCCTGTCCGAGTGTCGTTAATGTACCTGCCTCGACCACTTCCTCCGGCAGCTCCTTCCACAGACGGACCAACCGTATCCCTCTAAACCTTTCCTATCCGTGTCCCTGTCCGAGTGTCGTTAATGTACCTGCCTCGACCACTTCCTCCGGCAGCTCCTTCCACAGACGGACCACCCGTATCCCTCTAAACCTTTCCTATCCGTGTCCCTGTCCGAGTGCCGTTAATGTACCTGCCTCGACCACTTCCTCAGGCAGCTCCTACCACAGACGGACCACCCGCATCCCTCTAAACCTTTCCTATCCGTGTCGCTGTACGAGTGTCGTTAATGTACCTGCCTCGACCACTTCCTCCGGCAGCTCCTTCCACAGACGGACCACCCGTATCCCTCTAAACCTTTCCTATCCGTGTCCCTGTCCGAGTGTCGTTAATGTACCTGCCTCGACCACTTCCTCCGGCAGCTCCTTCCACAGACGGACCACCCGTATCCCTCTAAACCTTTCCTATCCGTGTCCCAGTCCGAGTGTCGTTAATGTACCTGCCTCGACCAGTTCCTCTGGCAGCTCCTTCCACAGACGGACCACCCGTATCCCTCTAAACCTTTCTTATCCGTGTCCCAGTCCGAGTGTCGTTAATGTACCTGCCTCGACCACTTCCTCCGGCAGCTCCTTCCACAGACAGACCTCCCGTATCCCTCTAAACCTTTCCTATCCATGTCCCAGTCCGAGTGTCGGTAATGTATCTGCCTCGACCACTTCCTCCGGCAGCTCCTTCCACAGACGGACCACCCGTATCCCTCTAAACCTTTCCTATCCGTGTCCCTGTCTGAGTGTCGTTAATGTACCCGCCTCGACCACTTCCTCCGGCAGCTCCTTCCACAGACGGACCTCCCGTATCCCTCTAAACCTTTCCTATCCATGTCCCAGTCCGAGTGTCGGTAATGTATCTGCCTCGACCACTTCCTCCGGCAGCTCCTTCCACAGACGGACCACCCGTATCCCTCTAAACCTTTCCTATCCGTGTCCCTGTCTGTGTGTCGTTAATGTACCCGCCTCGACCACTTCCTCTGGCAGCTCCTTCCACAGACGGACCACCCGTATCCCTCTAAACCTTTCCTATCCGTGTCCCTGTCCGAGTGTCGTTAATGTACCTGCCTCGACCACTTCCTCCGGCAGCTCCTTCCACAGACGGACCAACCGTATCCCTCTAAACCTTTCCTATCCGTGTCCCTGTCCAAGTGTCGTTAATGTACCTGCCTCGACCACTTCCTCCGGCAGCTCCTTCCACAGACGGACCACCCGTATCCCTCTAAACCTTTCCTATCCGTGTCCCTGTCCGAGTGCCGTTAATGTACCTGCCTCGACCACTTCCTCCGGCAGCTCCTACCACAGACGGACCACCCGCATCCCTCTAAACCTTTCCTATCCGTGTCGCTGTACGAGTGTCGTTAATGTACCTGCCTCGACCACTTCCTCCGGCAGCTCCTTCCACAGACGGACCACCCGTATCCCTCTAAACCTTTCCTATCCGTGTCCCTGTCCGAGTGTCGTTAATGTACCTGCCTCGACCACTTCCTCCGGCAGCTCCTTCCACAGACGGACCACCCGTATCCCTCTAAACCTTTCCTATCCGTGTCCCAGTCCGAGTGTCGTTAATGTACCTGCCTCGACCAGTTCCTCTGGCAGCTCCTTCCACAGACGGACCACCCGTATCCCTCTAAACCTTTCTTATCCGTGTCCCAGTCCGAGTGTCGTTAATGTACCTGCCCCGACCACTTTCTCTGGCAGCTCCTTCCACAGACGGACCACCCGTATCCCTCTAAAACTTTCCTATCCATGTCCCTGTCCGAGTGTCGTTAATGTACCTTCCCCGACCACTTCCTCTGGCAGCTCCTTCCACAGACGGACCACCCGTATCCCTCTAAACCTTTCCTATCCGTGTCCCAGTCCGAGTGTCGTTAATGTACCTGCCTCGACCACTTCCTCCGGCAGCTCCTTCCACAGACGGACCACCCGCATCCCTCTAAACCTTTCCTATCCGTGTCGCTGTACGAGTGTCGTTAATGTACCTGCCCCGACCACTTCCTCCGGCAGCTCCTTCCACAGACGGACCACCCGTATCCCTCTAAACCTTTCCTATCCGTGTCCCAGTCCGAGTGTCGTTAATGTACCTGCCTCGACCAGTTCCTCTGGCAGCTCCTTCCACAGACGGACCACCCGTATCCCTCTAAACCTTTCTTATCCGTGTCCCAGTCCGAGTGTCGTTAATGTACCTGCCCCGACCACTTCCTCTGGCAGCTCCTTCCACAGACGGACCACCCGTATCCCTCTAAACCCTTCCTATCCGTGTCGCTGTCCGAGTGTCGTTAATGTACCTGCCTCGACCACTTCCTCTGGTAGCTCCTTCCACAGACGGACCACCCGTATCCCTCTAAACCTTTCCTATCTATGTCCCTGTCCGAGTGTCGTTAATGTACCTGCCCCGACCACTTCCTCTGGCAGCTCCTTCCACAGACGGACGACCCGTATCCCTCTAAACCTTTCCTATCCGTGTCCCTGTCCGAGTGTCGTTAATGTACCTGCCCCGACCCCTTCCTCTGGCAGCTCCTTCCACAGACGGACCACCCGTATCCCTCTAAACCTTTCTTATCCATGTCCCAGTCCGAGTGTCGTTAATGTACCTGCCCCGACCACTTTCTCTGGAAGCTCCTTCCACTGACGGTCCACCCGTATCCCTCTAAACCTTTCCTATCCGTGTCGCTGTCCGAGTGTCGTTAATGTACCTGCCTCGACCACTTCCTCTGGCAGCTCCTTCCATAGACGGACCACCCGTATCCCTCTAAATCTTTCCTATCCGTGTCCCTGTCCGAGTGTCGTCAATGTACCTGCCTCGACCACTTCCTCCGGCAGCTCCTTCCACAGACGGACCACCCGTATCCCTCTAAACCTTTCCTATCCGTGTCCCTGTCCGAGTGTCGTTAATGTACCTGCCTCGACCACTTCCTCCGGCAGCTCCTTCCACAGACGGACCACCCGTATCCCTCTAAACCTTTCCTATCCGTGTCCCTGTCCGAGTGTCGTTAATGTACCTGCCTCGACCACTTCCTCCGGCAGCTCCTTCCACAGACGGACCACCCGCATCCCTCTAAACCTTTCCTATCCGTGTCGCTGTACGAGTGTCGTTAATGTACCTGCCCCGACCACTTCCTCCGGCAGCTCCTTCCACAGACGGACCACCCGTATCCCTCTAAACCTTTCCTATCCGTGTCCCAGTCCGAGTGTCGTTAATGTACCTGCCTCGACCAGTTCCTCTGGCAGCTCCTTCCACAGACGGACCACCCGTATCCCTCTAAACCTTTCTTATCCGTGTCCCAGTCCGAGTGTCGTTAATGTACCTGCCCCGACCACTTCCTCTGGCAGCTCCTTCCACAGACGGACCACCCGTATCCCTCTAAACCCTTCCTATCCGTGTCGCTGTCCGAGTGTCGTTAATGTACCTGCCTCGACCACTTCCTCTGGTAGCTCCTTCCACAGACGGACCACCCGTATCCCTCTAAACCTTTCCTATCTATGTCCCTGTCCGAGTGTCGTTAATGTACCTGCCCCGACCACTTCCTCTGGCAGCTCCTTCCACAGACGGACGACCCGTATCCCTCTAAACCTTTCCTATCCGTGTCCCTGTCCGAGTGTCGTTAATGTACCTGCCCCGACCCCTTCCTCTGGCAGCTCCTTCCACAGACGGACCACCCGTATCCCTCTAAACCTTTCTTATCCATGTCCCAGTCCGAGTGTCGTTAATGTACCTGCCCCGACCACTTTCTCTGGAAGCTCCTTCCACTGACGGTCCACCCGTATCCCTCTAAACCTTTCCTATCCGTGTCGCTGTCCGAGTGTCGTTAATGTACCTGCCTCGACCACTTCCTCTGGCAGCTCCTTCCATAGACGGACCACCCGTATCCCTCTAAATCTTTCCTATCCGTGTCCCTGTCCGAGTGTCGTCAATGTACCTGCCTCGACCACTTCCTCCGGCAGCTCCTTCCACAGACGGACCACCCGTATCCCTCTAAACCTTTCCTATCCGTGTCCCTGTCCGAGTGTCGTTAATGTACCTGCCTCGACCACTTCCTCCGGCAGCTCCTTCCACAGACGGACCACCCGTATCCCTCTAAACCTTTCCTATCCGTGTCCCTGTCCGAGTGTCGTTAATGTACCTGCCTCGACCACTTCCTCCGGCAGCTCCTTCCACAGACGGACCACCCGTATCCCTCTAAACCTTTCCTATCCGTGTCCCTGTCCGAGTGTCGTTAATGTACCTGCCTCGACCACTTCCTCCGGCAGCTCCTTCCACAGACGGACCACCCGCATCCCTCTAAACCTTTCCTATCCGTGTCGCTGTACGAGTGTCGTTATTGTACCTGCCCCGACCACTTCCTCCGGCAGCTCCTTCCACAGACGGACCACCCGTATCCCTCTAAACCTTTCCTATCCGTGTCCCTGTCCGAGTGTCGTTAATGTACCTGCCTCGACCACTTCCTCCGGCAGCTCCTTCCACAGACGGACCACCCGCATCCCTCTAAACCTTTCCTATCCGTGTCCCAGTCCGAGTGTCGTTAATGTACCTGCCTCGACCAGTTCCTCCGGCAGCTCCTTCCACAGACGGACCACCCGTATCCCTCTAAACCTTTCCTATCCGTGTCGCTGTACGAGTGTCGTTAATGTACCTGCCCCGACCACTTCCTCTGGCAGCTCCTTCCACAGACGGACCACCCGTATCCCTCTAAACCCTTCCTATCCGTGTCGCTGTCCGAGTGTCGTTAATGTACCTGCCTCGACCACTTCCTCCGGCAGCTCCTTCCACAGACGGACCACCCGTATCCATCTAAAACTTTCCTATCCATGTCCCTGTCCGAGTGTCGTTAATGTACCTTCCCCGACCACTTCCTCTGGCAACTCCTTCCACAGACGGACCACCCGTATCCCTCTAAACCTTTCCTATCCGTGTCCCTGTCCGAGTGTCGGTAATGTACCTGCCTCGACCACTTCCTCCGGCAGCTCCTTCCACAGACAGACCTCCCGTATCCCTCTAAACCTTTCCTATCCATGTCCCAGTCCGAGTGTCGGTAATGTATCTGCCTCGACCACTTCCTCCGGCAGCTCCTTCCACAGACGGACCACCCGTATCCCTCTAAACCTTTCCTATCCGTGTCCCTGTCTGAGTGTCGTTAATGTACCCGCCTCGACCACTTCCTCCGGCAGCTCCTTCCACAGACGGACCTCCCGTATCCCTCTAAACCTTTCCTATCCATGTCCCAGTCCGAGTGTCGGTAATGTATCTGCCTCGACCACTTCCTCCGGCAGCTCCTTCCACAGACGGACCACCCGTATCCCTCTAAACCTTTCCTATCCGTGTCCCTGTCTGAGTGTCGTTAATGTACCCGCCTCGACCACTTCCTCTGGCAGCTCCTTCCACAGACGGACCACCCGTATCCCTCTAAACCTTTCCTATCCGTGTCCCTGTCCGAGTGTCGTTAATGTACCTGCCTCGACCACTTCCTCCGGCAGCTCCTTCCACAGACGGACCAACCGTATCCCTCTAAACCTTTCCTATCCGTGTCCCTGTCCGAGTGTCGTTAATGTACCTGCCTCGACCACTTCCTCCGGCAGCTCCTTCCACAGACGGACCACCCGTATCCCTCTAAACCTTTCCTATCCGTGTCCCTGTCCGAGTGCCGTTAATGTACCTGCCTCGACCACTTCCTCCGGCAGCTCCTACCACAGACGGACCACCCGCATCCCTCTAAACCTTTCCTATCCGTGTCGCTGTACGAGTGTCGTTAATGTACCTGCCTCGACCACTTCCTCCGGCAGCTCCTTCCACAGACGGACCACCCGTATCCCTCTAAACCTTTCCTATCCGTGTCCCTGTCCGAGTGTCGTTAATGTACCTGCCTCGACCACTTCCTCCGGCAGCTCCTTCCACAGACGGACCACCCGTATCCCTCTAAACCTTTCCTATCCGTGTCCCAGTCCGAGTGTCGTTAATGTACCTGCCTCGACCAGTTCCTCTGGCAGCTCCTTCCACAGACGGACCACCCGTATCCCTCTAAACCTTTCTTATCCGTGTCCCAGTCCGAGTGTCGTTAATGTACCTGCCTCGACCACTTCCTCCGGCAGCTCCTTCCACAGACAGACCTCCCGTATCCCTCTAAACCTTTCCTATCCATGTCCCAGTCCGAGTGTCGGTAATGTATCTGCCTCGACCACTTCCTCCGGCAGCTCCTTCCACAGACGGACCACCCGTATCCCTCTAAACCTTTCCTATCCGTGTCCCTGTCTGAGTGTCGTTAATGTACCCGCCTCGACCACTTCCTCCGGCAGCTCCTTCCACAGACGGACCTCCCGTATCCCTCTAAACCTTTCCTATCCATGTCCCAGACCGAGTGTCGGTAATGTATCTGCCTCGACCACTTCCTCCGGCAGCTCCTTCCACAGACGGACCACCCGTATCCCTCTAAACCTTTCCTATCCGTGTCCCTGTCTGTGTGTCGTTAATGTACCCGCCTCGACCACTTCCTCTGGCAGCTCCTTCCACAGACGGACCACCCGTATCCCTCTAAACCTTTCCTATCCGTGTCCCTGTCCGAGTGTCGTTAATGTACCTGCCTCGACCACTTCCTCCGGCAGCTCCTTCCACAGACGGACCAACCGTATCCCTCTAAACCTTTCCTATCCGTGTCCCTGTCCGAGTGTCGTTAATGTACCTGCCTCGACCACTTCCTCCGGCAGCTCCTTCCACAGACGGACCACCCGTATCCCTCTAAACCTTTCCTATCCGTGTCCCTGTCCGAGTGCCGTTAATGTACCTGCCTCGACCACTTCCTCCGGCAGCTCCTACCACAGACGGACCACCCGCATCCCTCTAAACCTTTCCTATCCGTGTCGCTGTACGAGTGTCGTTAATGTACCTGCCTCGACCACTTCCTCCGGCAGCTCCTTCCACAGACGGACCACCCGTATCCCTCTAAACCTTTCCTATCCGTGTCCCTGTCCGAGTGTCGTTAATGTACCTGCCTCGACCACTTCCTCCGGCAGCTCCTTCCACAGACGGACCACCCGTATCCCTCTAAACCTTTCCTATCCGTGTCCCAGTCCGAGTGTCGTTAATGTACCTGCCTCGACCAGTTCCTCTGGCAGCTCCTTCCACAGACGGACCACCCGTATCCCTCTAAACCTTTCTTATCCGTGTCCCAGTCCGAGTGTCGTTAATGTACCTGCCCCGACCACTTTCTCTGGCAGCTCCTTCCACAGACGGACCACCCGTATCCCTCTAAAACTTTCCTATCCATGTCCCTGTCCGAGTGTCGTTAATGTACCTTCCCCGACCACTTCCTCTGGCAGCTCCTTCCACAGACGGACCACCCGTATCCCTCTAAACCTTTCCTATCCGTGTCCCAGTCCGAGTGTCGTTAATGTACCTGCCTCGACCACTTCCTCCGGCAGCTCCTTCCACAGACGGACCACCCGTATCCCTCTAAACCTTTCCTATCCGTGTCCCCGTCCGAGTGTCGTTAATGTACCTGCCTCGACCACGTCATCCGGCAGCTCCTTCCACAGACGGACCACCCGTATCCCTCTAAACCCTTCCTATCCATGTTCCAGTCCGAGTGTCGTTAATGTACCTGCCCCGACCACTTGCTCTGGCAGCTCCTTCCACAGACGGACCACCCGTATCCCTCTAAACCTTTCTTATCCGTGTCCCAGTCCGAGTGTCGTTAATGTACCTGCCCCGACCACTTCCTCTGGCAGCTCCTTCCACAGACGGACCACCCGTATCCCTCTAAAACTTTCCTATCCATGTCCCTGTCCGAGTGTCGTTAATGTACCTTCCCCGACCACTTCCTCTGGCAGCTCCTTCCACAGACGGACCACCCGTATCCCTCTAAACCTTTCCTATCCGTGTCCCAGTCCGAGTGTCGTTAATGTACCTGCCTCGACCACTTCCTCCGGCAGCTCCTTCCACAGACGGACCACCCGTATCCCTCTAAACCTTTCCTATCCGTGTCCCCGTCCGAGTGTCGTTAATGTACCTGCCTCGACCACGTCATCCGGCAGCTCCTTCCACAGACGGACCACCCGTATCCCTCTAAACCCTTCCTATCCATGTTCCAGTCCGAGTGTCGTTAATGTACCTGCCCCGACCACTTGCTCTGGCAGCTCCTTCCACAGACGGACCACCCGTATCCCTCTAAACCTTTCCTATCCGTGTCCCTGTCCGAGTGACGTTAATGTACCTGCCTCGACCACGTCATCCGGCAGCTCCTTCCACAGACGGACCACCCGTATCCCTCTAAACCCTTCCTATCCATGTTCCAGTCCGAGTGTCGTTAATGTACCTGCCCCGACCACTTGCTCTGGCAGCTCCTTATCAGACGGACCACTCGTATCCCTCTAAACCTTTCTTATCCGTGTCCCAGTCCGAGTGTCGTTAATGTACCTGCCCCGACCACTTCCTCTGGCAGCTCCTTCCACAGACGGACCACCCGTATCCCTCTAAACCTTTCCTATCCATGTCCCTGTCCGAGTGTCGTTAATGTACCTTCCCCGACCACTTCCTCTGGCAGCTCCTTCCACAGACGGACCACCCGTATCCCTCTAAACCTTTCCTATCCGTGTCCCAGTCCGAGTGTCGTTAATGTACCTGCCTCGACCACTTCCTTCGGCAGCTCCTTCCACAGACGGATCACGCGTATCCCTCTAAACCTTTCCTATCCGTGTCCCTGTCCGAGTGTCGTTAATGTACCCGCCTCGACCACTTCCTCCGGCAGCTCCTTCCACAGACGGACCACCCGTATCCCTCTAAACCTTTCCTATCCGTGTCCCTGTCCGAGTGTCGTTAATGTACCTGCCCCGACCACTTCCTCCGGCAGCTCCTTCCACAGACGGACCACCCGTATTCCTCTAAACCCTTCCTATCCATGTTCCAGTCCGAGTGTCGTTAATGTACCTGCCCCGACCACTTCCTCTGGCAGCTCCCTCCACAGACGGACCACCCGTATCCCTCTAAACCTTTCCTATCCATGTCCCTGTCCGAGTGTCGTTAATGTACCTGCCCCGACCACTTCCTCTGGCAGCTCCTTCCACAGACGGACGACCCGTATCCCTCTAAACCTTTCCTATCCGTGTCCCTGTCCGAGTGTTTAATGTACCTGCCCCGACCCCTTCCTCTGGCAGCTCCTTCCACAGACGGACAACCCGTATCCCTCTAAACCTTTCTTATCCGTGTCCCAGTCCGAGTGTCGTTAATGTACCTGCCCCGACCACTTCCTCTGGCAGCTCCTTCCACAGACGGACCACTCATATCCCTCTAAACCTTTCCTATCCGTGTCGCTGTCCCAGTGTCGTTAATGTACCTGCCTCGACCAAGTCCTCCGGCAGCTCCTTCCACAGACGGACCACCCGTATCCCTCGAAACCTTTCCTATCCGTGTCCCAGTCCGAGTGTCATTAATGTACCTGCCCCGACCACTTCCTCCGGCAGCTCCTTCCACAGACGGAGGACCCGTATCCCTCTAAACCCTTCCTATCCGTGTCGCTGTCCGAGTGTCGTTAATGTACCTGCCTCGACCACTTCCTCCGGCAGCTCCTTCCACAGACGGACCACCCGTATCCCTCTAAACCCTTCCTATCCATGTCCCTGTCCGAGTGTCGTTAATGTACCTGCCCCGACCACTTCCTCTGGCAGCTCCTTCCACAGACGGACCACCCGTATCCCTCTAAACATTTCTTATCCGTGTCCCAGTCCGAGTGTCGTTAATGTACCTGCCCCGACCACTTCCTCTGGCAGCTCTTTCCACAGACGGACCACCCGTATCCCTCTAAACCTTTCCTATCCGTGTCGCTGTCCGAGTGTCGTTAATGTACCTGCCTCGACCACTTCCTCTGGCAGCTCCTTCCACAGACGGACCACCCGTATCCCTCTAAACCTTTCTTATCCGTGTCCCAGTCCGAGTGTAGTTAATGTACCTGCCCCGACCACTTTCTCTGGCAGCTCCTTCCACAGACGGACCACCCGTATCCCTCTAAACCTTTCCTATCCGTGTCGCTGTACGAGTGTCGTTAATGTACCTGCCCCGACCACTTTCTCTGGCAGCTCCTTCCACAGACGGACCACCCGTATCCCTCTAAACCTTTCCTATCCATGTCCCTGTCCGAGTATCGTTAATGTACCTTCCCCGACCACTTCCTCTGGCAGCTCCTTCCACAGACGGACCACCCGTATCCCTCTAAACCTTTCCTATCCGTGTCCCAGTCCGAGTGTCGTTAATGTACCTGCCTCGATCACTTCCTCCGGCAGCTCCTTCCACAGACGGACCACGCGTATCCCTCTAATCCTTTCCTATCCGTGTCCCTGTCCGAGTGTCGTTAATGTACCCGCCTCGACCACTTCCTCCGGCAGCTCCTTCCACAGACGGACCACCCGTATCCCTCTAAACCTTTCCTATCCGTGTCCCTGTCCGAGTGTCGTTAATGTACCTGCCTCGACCACGTCCTACGGCAGCTCCTTCCACAGACGGACCACCCGTATCCCTCTAAACCCTTCCTATCCATGTTCCAGTCCGAGTGTCGTTAATGTACCTGTCCCGACCACTTCCTCTGGCAGCTCCTTCCACAGACGGACCACCCGTATCCCTCTAAACCTTTCCTATCCGTGTCCCAGTCCGAGTGTCGTTAATGTACCTGCCTCGACCACTTCCTTCGGCAGCTCCTTCCACAGACGGATCACGCGTATCCCTCTAAACCTTTCCTATCCGTGTCCCTGTCCGAGTGTCGTTAATGTACCCGCCTCGACCACTTCCTCCGGCAGCTCCTTCCACAGACGGACCACCCGTATCCCTCTAAACCTTTCCTATCCGTGTCCCTGTCCGAGTGTCGTTAATGTACCTGCCCCGACCACTTCCTCCGGCAGCTCCTTCCACAGACGGACCACCCGTATTCCTCTAAACCCTTCCTATCCATGTTCCAGTCCGAGTGTCGTTAATGTACCTTCCCCGACCACTTCCTCTGGCAGCTCCTTCCACAGACGGACCACCCGTATCCCTCTAAACCTTTCCTATCCGTGTCCCAGTCCGAGTGTCGTTAATGTACCTGCCTCGACCACTTCCTCCGGCAGCTCCTTCCACAGACGGACCACCCGTATCCCTCTAAACCTTTCCTATCCGTGTCCCCGTCCGAGTGTCGTTAATGTACCTGCCTCGACCACGTCATCCGGCAGCTCCTTCCACAGACGGACCACCCGTATCCCTCTAAACCCTTCCTATCCATGTTCCAGTCCGAGTGTCGTTAATGTACCTGCCCCGACCACTTGCTCTGGCAGCTCCTTCCACAGACGGACCACCCGTATCCCTCTAAACCTTTCTTATCCGTGTCCCAGTCCGAGTGTCGTTAATGTACCTGCCCCGACCACTTCCTCTGGCAGCTCCTTCCACAGACGGACCACCCGTATCCCTCTAAAACTTTCCTATCCATGTCCCTGTCCGAGTGTCGTTAATGTACCTTCCCCGACCACTTCCTCTGGCAGCTCCTTCCACAGACGGACCACCCGTATCCCTCTAAACCTTTCCTATCCGTGTCCCAGTCCGAGTGTCGTTAATGTACCTGCCTCGACCACTTCCTCCGGCAGCTCCTTCCACAGACGGACCACCCGTATCCCTCTAAACCTTTCCTATCCGTGTCCCCGTCCGAGTGTCGTTAATGTACCTGCCTCGACCACGTCATCCGGCAGCTCCTTCCACAGACGGACCACCCGTATCCCTCTAAACCCTTCCTATCCATGTTCCAGTCCGAGTGTCGTTAATGTACCTGCCCCGACCACTTTCTCTGGCAGCTCCTTCCACAGACGGACCACCCGTATCCCTCTAAACCTTTCCTATCCGTGTCCCTGTCCGAGTGACGTTAATGTACCTGCCTCGACCACGTCATCCGGCAGCTCCTTCCACAGACGGACCACCCGTATCCCTCTAAACCCTTCCTATCCATGTTCCAGTCCGAGTGTCGTTAATGTACCTGCCCCGACCACTTGCTCTGGCAGCTCCTTATCAGACGGACCACTCGTATCCCTCTAAACCTTTCTTATCCGTGTCCCAGTCCGAGTGTCGTTAATGTACCTGCCCCGACCACTTCCTCTGGCAGCTCCTTCCACAGACGGACCACCCGTATCCCTCTAAACCTTTCCTATCCATGTCCCTGTCCGAGTGTCGTTAATGTACCTTCCCCGACCACTTCCTCTGGCAGCTCCTTCCACAGACGGACCACCCGTATCCCTCTAAACCTTTCCTATCCGTGTCCCAGTCCGAGTGTCGTTAATGTACCTGCCTCGACCACTTCCTTCGGCAGCTCCTTCCACAGACGGATCACGCGTATCCCTCTAAACCTTTCCTATCCGTGTCCCTGTCCGAGTGTCGTTAATGTACCCGCCTCGACCACTTCCTCCGGCAGCTCCTTCCACAGACGGACCACCCGTATCCCTCTAAACCTTTCCTATCCGTGTCCCTGTCCGAGTGTCGTTAACGTACCTGCCCCGACCACTTCCTCCGGCAGCTCCTTCCACAGACGGACCACCCGTATTCCTCTAAACCCTTCCTATCCATGTTCCAGTCCGAGTGTCGTTAATGTACCTGCCCCGACCACTTCCTCTGGCAGCTCCCTCCACAGACGGACCACCCGTATCCCTCTAAACCTTTCCTATCCATGTCCCTGTCCGAGTGTCGTTAATGTACCTGCCCCGACCACTTCCTCTGGCAGCTCCTTCCACAGACGGACGACCCGTATCCCTCTAAACCTTTCCTATCCGTGTCCCTGTCCGAGTGTTTAATGTACCTGCCCCGACCCCTTCCTCTGGCAGCTCCTTCCACAGACGGACAACCCGTATCCCTCTAAACCTTTCTTATCCGTGTCCCAGTCCGAGTGTCGTTAATGTACCTGCCCCGACCACTTCCTCTGGCAGCTCCTTCCACAGACGGACCACTCATATCCCTCTAAACCTTTCCTATCCGTGTCGCTGTCCCAGTGTCGTTAATGTACCTGCCTCGACCAAGTCCTCCGGCAGCTCCTTCCACAGACGGACCACCCGTATCCCTCGAAACCTTTCCTATCCGTGTCCCAGTCCGAGTGTCATTAATGTACCTGCCCCGACCACTTCCTCCGGCAGCTCCTTCCACAGACGGAGGACCCGTATCCCTCTAAACCCTTCCTATCCGTGTCGCTGTCCGAGTGTCGTTAATGTACCTGCCTCGACCACTTCCTCCGGCAGCTCCTTCCACAGACGGACCACCCGTATCCCTCTAAACCCTTCCTATCCATGTCCCTGTCCGAGTGTCGTTAATGTACCTGCCCCGACCACTTCCTCTGGCAGCTCCTTCCACAGACGGACCACCCGTATCCCTCTAAACATTTCTTATCCGTGTCCCAGTCCGAGTGTCGTTAATGTACCTGCCCCGACCACTTCCTCTGGCAGCTCTTTCCACAGACGGACCACCCGTATCCCTCTAAACCTTTCCTATCCGTGTCGCTGTCCGAGTGTCGTTAATGTACCTGCCTCGACCACTTCCTCTGGCAGCTCCTTCCACAGACGGACCACCCGTATCCCTCTAAACCTTTCTTATCCGTGTCCCAGTCCGAGTGTAGTTAATGTACCTGCCCCGACCACTTTCTCTGGCAGCTCCTTCCACAGACGGACCACCCGTATCCCTCTAAACCTTTCCTATCCGTGTCGCTGTACGAGTGTCGTTAATGTACCTGCCCCGACCACTTTCTCTGGCAGCTCCTTCCACAGACGGACCACCCGTATCCCTCTAAACCTTTCCTATCCATGTCCCTGTCCGAGTATCGTTAATGTACCTTCCCCGACCACTTCCTCTGGCAGCTCCTTCCACAGACGGACCACCCGTATCCCTCTAAACCTTTCCTATCCGTGTCCCAGTCCGAGTGTCGTTAATGTACCTGCCTCGATCACTTCCTACGGCAGCTCCTTCCACAGACGGACCACGCGTATCCCTCTAATCCTTTCCTATCCGTGTCCCTGTCCGAGTGTCGTTAATGTACCCGCCTCGACCACTTCCTCCGGCAGCTCCTTCCACAGACGGACCACCCGTATCCCTCTAAACCTTTCCTATCCGTGTCCCTGTCCGAGTGTCGTTAATGTACCTGCCTCGACCACGTCCTACGGCAGCTCCTTCCACAGACGGACCACCCGTATCCCTCTAAACCCTTCCTATCCATGTTCCAGTCCGAGTGTCGTTAATGTACCTGTCCCGACCACTTCCTCTGGCAGCTCCTTCCACAGACGGACCACCCGTATCCCTCTAAACCTTTCCTATCCGTGTCCCAGTCCGAGTGTCGTTAATGTACCTGCCTCGACCACTTCCTTCGGCAGCTCCTTCCACAGACGGATCACGCGTATCCCTCTAAACCTTTCCTATCCGTGTCCCTGTCCGAGTGTCGTTAATGTACCCGCCTCGACCACTTCCTCCGGCAGCTCCTTCCACAGACGGACCACCCGTATCCCTCTAAACCTTTCCTATCCGTGTCCCTGTCCGAGTGTCGTTAATGTACCTGCCCCGACCACTTCCTCCGGCAGCTCCTTCCACAGACGGACCACCCGTATTCCTCTAAACCCTTCCTATCCATGTTCCAGTCCGAGTGTCGTTAATGTACCTGCCCCGACCACTTCCTCTGGCAGCTCCCTCCACAGACGGACCACCCGTATCCCTCTAAACCTTTCCTATCCATGTCCCTGTCCGAGTGTCGTTAATGTACCTGCCCCGACCACTTCCTCTGGCAGCTCCTTCCACAGACGGACGACCCGTATCCCTCTAAACCTTTCCTATCCGTGTCCCTGTCCGAGTGTTTAATGTACCTGCCCCGACCCCTTCCTCTGGCAGCTCCTTCCACAGACGGACAACCCGTATCCCTCTAAACCTTTCTTATCCGTGTCCCAGTCCGAGTGTCGTTAATGTACCTGCCCCGACCACTTCCTCTGGCAGCTCCTTCCACAGACGGACCACTCATATCCCTCTAAACCTTTCCTATCCGTGTCGCTGTCCCAGTGTCGTTAATGTACCTGCCTCGACCAAGTCCTCCGGCAGCTCCTTCCACAGACGGACCACCCGTATCCCTCGAAACCTTTCCTATCCGTGTCCCAGTCCGAGTGTCATTAATGTACCTGCCCCGACCACTTCCTCCGGCAGCTCCTTCCACAGACGGAGGACCCGTATCCCTCTAAACCCTTCCTATCCGTGTCGCTGTCCGAGTGTCGTTAATGTACCTGCCTCGACCACTTCCTCCGGCAGCTCCTTCCACAGACGGACCACCCGTATCCCTCTAAACCCTTCCTATCCATGTCCCTGTCCGAGTGTCGTTAATGTACCTGCCCCGACCACTTCCTCTGGCAGCTCCTTCCACAGACGGACCACCCGTATCCCTCTAAACCTTTCCTATCCGTGTCGCTGTCCGAGTGTCGTTAATGTACCTGCCTCGACCACTTCCTCTGGCAGCTCCTTCCACAGACGGACCACCCGTATCCCTCTAAACCTTTCTTATCCGTGTCCCAGTCCGAGTGTAGTTAATGTACCTGCCCCGACCACTTTCTCTGGCAGCTCCTTCCACAGACGGACCACCCGTATCCCTCTAAACCTTTCCTATCCGTGTCGCTGTACGAGTGTCGTTAATGTACCTGCCCCGACCACTTTCTCTGGCAGCTCCTTCCACAGACGGACCACCCGTATCCCTCTAAACCTTTCCTATCCATGTCCCTGTCCGAGTGTCGTTAATGTACCTTCCCCGACCACTTCCTCTGGCAGCTCCTTCCACAGACGGACCACCCGTATCCCTCTAAACCTTTCCTATCCGTGTCCCAGTCCGAGTGTCGTTAATGTACCTGCCTCGATCACTTCCTACGGCAGCTCCTTCCACAGACGGACCACGCGTATCCCTCTAATCCTTTCCTATCCGTGTCCCTGTCCGAGTGTCGTTAATGTACCCGCCTCGACCACTTCCTCCGGCAGCTCCTTCCACAGACGGACCACCCGTATCCCTCTAAACCTTTCCTATCCGTGTCCCTGTCCGAGTGTCGTTAATGTACCTGCCTCGACCACGTCCTACGGCAGCTCCTTCCACAGACGGACCACCCGTATCCCTCTAAACCCTTCCTATCCATGTTCCAGTCCGAGTGTCGTTAATGTACCTGTCCCGACCACTTCCTCTGGCAGCTCCTTCCACAGACGGACCACCCGTATCCCTCTAAACCTTTCTTATCCGTGTCCCAGTCCGAGTGTCGTTAATGTACCTGCCCCGACCACTTCCTCTGGCAGCTCCTTCCACAGACGGACCACCCGTATCCCTCTAAACCCTTCCTATCCGTGTCGCTGTCCGAGTGTCGTTAATGTACCTGCCTCGACCACTTCCTCCGGCAGCTCCTTCCACAGACGGACCACCCATATCCCTCTAAACCTTTCCTATCCATGTCCCTGTCCGAGTGTCGTTAATGTACCTTCCCCGACCACTTCCTCTGGCAGCTCCTTCCACAGACGGACCACCCGTATCCCTCTAAACCTTTCCTATCCGTGTCCCAGTCCGAGTGTCGTTAATGTACCTGCCTCGACCACTTCCTTCGGCAGCTCCTTCCACAGACGGATCACGCGTATCCCTCTAAACCTTTCCTATCCGTGTCCCTGTCCGAGTGTCGTTAATGTACCCGCCTCGACGACTTCCTCCGGCAGCTCCTTCCACAGACGGACCACCCGTTTCCCTCTAAACCTTCCCTATCCGTGTCCCTGTCCGAGTGTCGTTAATGTACCTGCCCCGACCACTTCCTCCGGCAGCTCCTTCCACAGACGGACCACCCGTATCCCTCTAAACCTTTCCTATCCGTGTCCCAGTCCGAGTGTCGTTAATGTACCTTCCTCGACCACTTCCTTCGGCAGCTCCTTCCACAGACGGACCACGCGTATCCCTCTAAACCTTTCCTATCCGTGTCCCTGTCCGAGTGTCGTTAATGTACCCGCCTCGACCACTTCCTCCGGCAGCTCCATCCACAGACGGACCACCCGTATCCCTCTAAACCTTTCCTATCCGTGTCCCTGTCCGAGTGTCGTTAATGTACCTGCCTCGACCACGTCCTCCGGCAGCTCCTTCCACAGACGGACCACCCGTATCCCTCTAAACCCTTCCTATCCATGTTCCAGTCCGAGTGTCGTTAATGTACCTGCCCCGACCACTTCCTCTGGCAGCTCCTTCCACAGACGGACCACCCGTATCCCTCTAAACCTTTCTTATCCGTGTCCCAGTCCGAGTGTCGTTAATGTACCTGTCCCGACCACTTCCTCTGGCAGCTCCTTCCACAGACGGACCACCCGTATCCCTCTAAACCCTTCCTATCCGTGTCGCTGTCCGAGTGTCGTTAATGTACCTGCCTCGACCACTTCCTCCGGCAGCTCCTTCCACAGACGGACCACCCATATCCCTCTAAACCTTTCCTATCCATGTCCCTGTCCGAGTGTCGTTAATGTACCTTCCCCGACCACTTCCTCTGGCAGCTCCTTCCACAGACGGACCACCCGTATCCCTCTAAACCTTTCCTATGCGTGTCCCAGTCCGAGTGTCGTTAATGTACCTGCCTCGACCACTTCCTTCGGCAGCTCCTTCCACAGACGGATCACGCGTATCCCTCTAAACCTTTCCTATCCGTGTCCCTGTCCGAGTGTCGTTAATGTACCCGCCTCGACCACTTCCTCCGGCAGCTCCTTCCACAGACGGACCACCCGTATCCCTCTAAACCTTTCCTATCCGTGTCCCTGTCTGATTGTCGTTAATGTACGTGCCCCGACCACTTCCTCCGGCAGCTCCTTCCACAGACGGACCACCCGTATCCCTCTAAACCCTTCCTATCCATGTTCCAGTCCGAGTGTCGTTATTGTACCTGCCCCGACCACTTCCTCTGGTAGCTCCTTCCACAGACGGACCACCCGTATCCCTCTAAACCTTTCCTATCCATGTCCCTGTCCGAGTGTCGTTAATGTACCTGCCACGACCACTTCCTCTGGCAGCTCCTTCCACAGACGGACGACCCGTATCCCTCTAAACCTTTCCTATCCGTGTCCCTGTCCGAGTGTCGTTAATGTACCTGCCCCGACCCCTTCCTCTGGCAGCTCCTTCCACAGACGGACCACCCGTATCCCTCTAAACCTTTCTTATCCATGTCCCAGTCCGAGTGTCGTTAATGTACCTGCCCCGACCACTTTCTCTGGAAGCTCCTTCCACTGACGGTCCACCCGTATCCCTCTAAACCTTTCCTATCCGTGTCGCTGTCCGAGTGTCGTTAATGTACCTGCCTCGACCACTTCCTCTGGCAGCTCCTTCCATAGACGGACCACCCGTATCCCTCTAAATCTTTCCTATCCGTGTCCCTGTCCGAGTGTCGTCAATGTACCTGCCTCGACCACTTCCTCCGGCAGCTCCTTCCACAGATGGACCACCCGTATCCCTCTAAACCTTTCCTATCCGTGTCCCATTCCGAGTGTCATTAATGTTCCTGCCCCGACCACTTCCTCTGGCAGCTCCTTCCACAGACAGACGACCCGTATCCCTCTAAACCCTTCCTATCCGTGTCGCTGTCCGAGTGTCGTTTATGTACCGGGCTCGACCACTTCCTCCGGCAGCTCCTTCCACAGACGGACCACCCGTATCCCACTAAACCTTTCCTATCCATGTCCGTGTCCGAGTGTCGTTAATGTACCTGACCCGACCACTTCCTGTGGCAGCTCCTTGCACAGACGGACCACCCGTATCCCTCTAAACCTTTCTTATCCGTGTCCCAGTCCGAGTGTCGTTAATGTACCTGCCCCGACCACTTCCTCTGTCAGCTCCTTCCACAGACGGACCACCCGTATCCCTCTAAACCTTTCCTATCCGTGTCGCTGTCCGAGTGTCGTTAATGTACCTGCCTCGACCACTTCCTCCGGCAGCTCCTTCCACAGACGGACCACCCGTATCCCTCTAAACCTTTCCTATCCGTGTCCCTGTCTGAGTGTCGTTAATGTACCTGCCTCGACCACTTCCTCCGGCAGCTCCTTCCACAGACGGACCACCCGTATCCCTCTAAATCTTTCCTATCCGTGTCCCTGTCCGAGTGTCGTCAATGTACCTGCCTCGACCACTTCCTCCGGCAGCTCCTTCCACAGACGGACCACCCGTATCCCTCTAAACCTTTCCTATCCCTGTCCCTGTCTGAGTGTCGTTAATGTACCTGCCTCGACCACTTCCTCTGGCAGCTCCTTCCATAGACGGACCACACGTATCCCTCTAAATCTATCCTATCCGTGTCCCTGTCCGAGTGTCGTTAATGTACCTGCCTCGACCACTTCCTCCGGCAGCTCCTTCCACAGACGGACCACCCGTATCCCTCTAAACCTTACCTATCCGTGTCCCTGTCTGCGTGTCGTTAATGTACCTGCCCCGACCACTTCCTCTGGCAGCTCCTTCCACAGACGGACCACCCGTATCCCTCTAAACCTTTCCTATCCGTCTCCCTGTCCGAGTGCCGTTAATGTACCTGCCTCGACCACATCCTCCGGCAGCTCCTTCCACAGACTGACCACCCGTATCCCTCAAAACCTTTCCTATCCATGTCCCTGTCCGAGTGTCGTTAATGTACCTGCCTCGACCACTTCCTCCGGCAGCTCCTTCCACAGACGGACCACCCGAATCCCTCTAAACCTTTCCTATCCATGTCCCTGTCCCAGTGTCGTTAATGTACCTGCCTCGACCACTTCCTCCGGCAGCTCCTTCCACAGACGGACGACCCGAATCCCTCTAAACCTTTCCTATCCATGTCCCAGTCCGAGTGTCGTTAATGTACCTGCCCCGACCACTTCCTCCGGCAGCTCCTTCCACAGACGGACCGCCCGTATCCCTCTAAACCTTTCCTATCTGTGTCCCTGTCCGAGTGTCGTTAATGTACCTGCCTCGACCACTCCCTCCGGCAGCTCCTTCCACAGACGGACCACCTGTATCCCTCTAAACCTTTCCTATCCGTGTCCCTGTCCGAGTGTCGTTAATGTACCTGCCTCGACCACGTCCTCCGGCAGCTCCTTCCACAGACGGACCACCCGTATCCCTCGAAACCCTTCCTATCCATGTTCCAGTCCGAGTGTCGTTAATGTACCTGCCCCGACCACTTCCTCTGGCAGCTCCTTCCACAGACGGACCACCCGTATCCCTCTAAACCTTTCTTATCCGTGTCCCAGTCCGAGTGTCGTTAATGTACCTGTCCCGACCACTTCCTCTGGCAGCTCCTTCCACAGACGGACCACCCGTATCCCTCTAAACCCTTCCTATCCGTGTCGCTGTCCGAGTGTCGTTAATGTACCTGCCTCGACCACTTCCTCCGGCAGCTCCTTCCACAGACGGACCACCCATATCCCTCTAAACCTTTCCTATCCATGTCCCTGTCCGAGTGTCGTTAATGTACCTTCCCCGACCACTTCCTCTGGCAGCTCCTTCCACAGACGGACCACCCGTATCCCTCTAAACCTTTCCTATGCGTGTCCCAGTCCGAGTGTCGTTAATGTACCTGCCTCGACCACTTCCTTCGGCAGCTCCTTCCACAGACGGATCACGCGTATCCCTCTAAACCTTTCCTATCCGTGTCCCTGTCCGAGTGTCGTTAATGTACCCGCCTCGACCACTTCCTCCGGCAGCTCCTTCCACAGACGGACCACCCGTATCCCTCTAAACCTTTCCTATCCGTGTCCCTGTCCGATTGTCGTTAATGTACCTGCCCCGACCACTTCCTCCGGCAGCTCCTTCCACAGACGGACCACCCATATCCCTCTAAACCTTTCCTATCCATGTCCCTGTCCGAGTGTCGTTAATGTACCTTCCCCGACCACTTCCTCTGGCAGCTCCTTCCACAGACGGACCACCCGTATCCCTCTAAACCTTTCCTATGCGTGTCCCAGTCCGAGTGTCGTTAATGTACCTGCCTCGACCACTTCCTTCGGCAGCTCCTTCCACAGACGGATCACGCGTATCCCTCTAAACCTTTCCTATCCGTGTCCCTGTCCGAGTGTCGTTAATGTACCCGCCTCGACCACTTCCTCCGGCAGCTCCTTCCACAGACGGACCACCCGTATCCCTCTAAACCTTTCCTATCCGTGTCCCTGTCCGATTGTCGTTAATGTACGTGCCCCGACCACTTCCTCCGGCAGCTCCTTCCA
This sequence comes from Hemitrygon akajei, assembly GCF_048418815.1. Lineage (NCBI taxonomy): Eukaryota > Metazoa > Chordata > Chondrichthyes > Myliobatiformes > Dasyatidae > Hemitrygon > Hemitrygon akajei. Next base: position 477,814 of record NW_027331962.1, read on the forward strand.
CAGACGGACCACCCGTATCCCTCTAAACCCTTCCTATCCATGTTCCAGTCCGAGTGTCGTTATTGTACCTGCCCCGACCACTTCCTCTGGTAGCTCCTTCCACAGACGGACCACCCGTATCCCTCTAAACCTTTCCTATCCATGTCCCTGTCCGAGTGTCGTTAATGTACCTGCCCCGACCACTTCCTCTGGCAGCTCCTTCCACAGACGGACGACCCGTATCCCTCTAAACCTTTCCTATCCGTGTCCCTGTCCGAGTGTCGTTAATGTACCTGCCCCGACCCCTTCCTCTGGCAGCTCCTTCCACAGACGGACCACCCGTATCCCTCTAAACCTTTCTTATCCATGTCCCAGTCCGAGTGTCGTTAATGTACCTGCCCCGACCACTTTCTCTGGAAGCTCCTTCCACTGACGGTCCACCCGTATCCCTCTAAACCTTTCCTATCCGTGTCGCTGTCCGAGTGTCGTTAATGTACCTGCCTCGACCACTTCCTCTGGCAGCTCCTTCCATAGACGGACCACCCGTATCCCTCTAAATCTTTCCTATCCGTGTCCCTGTCCGAGTGTCGTCAATGTACCTGCCTCGACCACTTCCTCCGGCAGCTCCTTCCACAGATGGACCACCCGTATCCCTCTAAACCTTTCCTATCCGTGTCCCATTCCGAGTGTCATTAATGTTCCTGCCCCGACCACTTCCTCTGGCAGCTCCTTCCACAGACAGACGACCCGTATCCCTCTAAACCCTTCCTATCCGTGTCGCTGTCCGAGTGTCGTTTATGTACCGGGCTCGACCACTTCCTCCGGCAGCTCCTTCCACAGACGGACCACCCGTATCCCACTAAACCTTTCCTATCCATGTCCGTGTCCGAGTGTCGTTAATGTACCTGACCCGACCACTTCCTGTGGCAGCTCCTTGCACAGACGGACCACCCGTATCCCTCTAAACCTTTCTTATCCGTGTCCCAGTCCGAGTGTCGTTAATGTACCTGCCCCGACCACTTCCTCTGTCAGCTCCTTCCACAGACGGACCACCCGTATCCCTCTAAACCTTTCCTATCCGTGTCGCTGTCCGAGTGTCGTTAATGTACCTGCCTCGACCACTTCCTCCGGCAGCTCCTTCCACAGACGGACCACCCGTATCCCTCTAAACCTTTCCTATCCGTGTCCCTGTCTGAGTGTCGTTAATGTACCTGCCTCGACCACTTCCTCCGGCAGCTCCTTCCACAGACGGACCACCCGTATCCCTCTAAATCTTTCCTATCCGTGTCCCTGTCCGAGTGTCGTCAATGTACCTGCCTCGACCACTTCCTCCGGCAGCTCCTTCCACAGACGGACCACCCGTATCCCTCTAAACCTTTCCTATCCCTGTCCCTGTCTGAGTGTCGTTAATGTACCTGCCTCGACCACTTCCTCTGGCAGCTCCTTCCATAGACGGACCACACGTATCCCTCTAAATCTATCCTATCCGTGTCCCTGTCCGAGTGTCGTTAATGTACCTGCCTCGACCACTTCCTCCGGCAGCTCCTTCCACAGACGGACCACCCGTATCCCTCTAAACCTTACCTATCCGTGTCCCTGTCTGCGTGTCGTTAATGTACCTGCCCCGACCACTTCCTCTGGCAGCTCCTTCCACAGACGGACCACCCGTATCCCTCTAAACCTTTCCTATCCGTGTCCCTGTCCGAGTGCCGTTAATGTACCTGCCTCGACCACATCCTCCGGCAGCTCCTTCCACAGACTGACCACCCGTATCCCTCAAAACCTTTCCTATCCATGTCCCTGTCCGAGTGTCGTTAATGTACCTGCCTCGACCACTTCCTCCGGCAGCTCCTTCCACAGACGGACCACCCGAATCCCTCTAAACCTTTCCTATCCATGTCCCTGTCCCAGTGTCGTTAATGTACCTGCCTCGACCACTTCCTCCGGCAGCTCCTTCCACAGACGGACGACCCGAATCCCTCTAAACCTTTCCTATCCATGTCCCAGTCCGAGTGTCGTTAATGTACCTGCCCCGACCACTTCCTCCGGCAGCTCCTTCCACAGACGGACCACCCGTATCCCTCTAAACCTTTCCTATCTGTGTCCCTGTCCGAGTGTCGTTAATGTACCTGCCTCGACCACTCCCTCCGGCAGCTCCTTCCACAGACGGACCACCTGTATCCCTCTAAACCTTTCCTATCCGTGTCCCTGTCCGAGTGTCGTTAATGTACCTGCCTCGACCACGTCCTCCGGCAGCTCCTTCCACAGACGGACCACCCGTATCCCTCGAAACCCTTCCTATCCATGTTCCAGTCCGAGTGTCGTTAATGTACCTGCCCCGACCACTTCCTCTGGCAGCTCCTTCCACAGACGGACCACCCGTATCCCTCTAAACCTTTCTTATCCGTGTCCCAGTCCGAGTGTCGTTAATGTACCTGTCCCGACCACTTCCTCTGGCAGCTCCTTCCACAGACGGACCACCCGTATCCCTCTAAACCCTTCCTATCCGTGTCGCTGTCCGAGTGTCGTTAATGTACCTGCCTCGACCACTTCCTCCGGCAGCTCCTTCCACAGACGGACCACCCATATCCCTCTAAACCTTTCCTATCCATGTCCCTGTCCGAGTGTCGTTAATGTACCTTCCTCGACCACTTCCTCTGGCAGCTCCTTCCACAGACGGACCACCCGTATCCCTCTAAACCTTTCCTATGCGTGTCCCAGTCCGAGTGTCGTTAATGTACCTGCCTCGACCACTTCCTTCGGCAGCTCCTTCCACAGACGGATCACGCGTATCCCTCTAAACCTTTCCTATCCTTGTCCCTGTCCGAGTGTCGTTAATGTACCCGCCTCGACCACTTCCTCCGGCAGCTCCTTCCACAGACGGACCACCCGTATCCCTCTAAACCTTTCCTATCCGTGTCCCTGTCCGATTGTCGTTAATGTACCTGCCCCGACCACTTCCTCCGGCAGTTCCTTCCACAGACGGACCACCCGTATCCCTCTAAACCCTTCCTATCCATGTTCCAGTCCGAGTGTCGTTAATGTACCTGCCCCGACCACTTCCTCTGGTAGCTCCTTCCACAGACGGACCACCCGTATCCCTCTAAACCTTTCCTATCCATGTCCCTGTCCGAGTGTCGTTAATGTACCTGCCCCGACCACTTCCTCTGGCAGCTCCTTCCACAGACGGACGACCCGTATCCCTCTAAACCTTTCCTATCCGTGTCCCTGTCCGAGTGTCGTTAATGTACCTGCCCCGACCCCTTCCTCTGGCAGCTCCTTCCACAGACGGACCACCCGTATCCCTCTAAACCTTTCTTATCCATGTCCCAGTCCGAGTGTCGTTAATGTACCTGCCCCGACCACTTTCTCTGGAAGCTCCTTCCACTGACGGTCCACCCGTATCCCTCTAAACCTTTCCTATCCGTGTCGCTGTCCGAGTGTCGTTAATGTACCTGCCTCGACCACTTCCTCTGGCAGCTCCTTCCATAGACGGACCACCCGTATCCCTCTAAATCTTTCCTATCCGTGTCCCTGTCCGAGTGTCGTCAATGTACCTGCCTCGACCACTTCCTCCGGCAGCTCCTTCCACAGATGGACCACCCGTATCCCTCTAAACCTTTCCTATCCGTGTCCCATTCCGAGTGTCATTAATGTTCCTGCCCCGACCACTTCCTCTGGCCGCTCCTTCCACAGACAGACGACCCGTATCCCTCTAAACCCTTCCTATCCGTGTCGCTGTCCGAGTGTCGTTTATGTACCGGCCTCGACTACTTCCTCCGGCAGCTCCTTCCACAGACGGACCACCCGTATCCCACTAAACCTTTCCTATCCATGTCCGTGTCCGAGTGTCGTTAATGTACCTGACCCGACCACTTCCTGTGGCAGCTCCTTCCACAGACTGACCACCCGTATCCCTCTAAACCTTTCTTATCCGTGTCCCAGTCCGAGTGTCGTTAATGTACCTGCCCCGACCACTTCCTCTGTCAGTTCCTTCCACAGACGGACCACCCGTATCCCTCTAAACCTTTCCTATCCCTGTCCCTGTCCGAGTGTCGTTAATGTACCTGCCTCGAATACGTCCTCCGGCAGCTCCTTCCACAGACGGACCACCCGTAGCCCTCTAAACCCTTCCTATCCATGTCCCAGTCCGAGTGTCGTTAATGTACCTGCCCCGACCACTTCCTCTGGCAGCTCCTTCCACAGACGGACCACCCGTATCCCTCTAAACCATAACCATATATCCATATAACAATCACAGCACGGAAACAGGCCATTCCGGCCCTCCTAGTCCGTGCCGAACTCTTAATCTCACCTAGTCCCACCTACCCGCACTCAGCCCATAACCCTCCACTCCTTTCCTATCCATATACCTATCCAATTTTACCTTAAGTGACACAACTGAACTGGCCTCTACTACTTCTACAGGAAGCTCATTCCACACAGCTATCACTCTCTGAGTAAAGAAATACCCCCTCGTGTTTCCCTTAAACTTTTGCCCCCTAACTCTCAAATCATGTCCTCTCGTTTGAATCTCCCCTACTCTCAATGGAAACAGCCTATTCACGTCAACTCTATCTATCCCTCTCAACATTTTAAATACCTCGATCAAATCCCCCCTCAACCTTCTACGCTCCAATGAATAGAGACCTAACTTGTTCAACCTTTCTCTGTAACTTAAGTGCTGAAACCCAGGTAACATCCTAGTAAATCGTCTCTGCACTCTCTCTAATTTATTGATATCTTTCCTATAATTCGGTGACCAGAACTGTACACAATATTCCAAATTTGGCCTTACCAATGCCTTGTACAATTTTAACATTACATCCCAACTTCTGTACTCAATGCTCTGATTTATAAAGGCCAGCGTTCCAAAAGCCTTCTTCACCACCCTATCTACATGAGACTCCACCTTCAGGGAACTATGCACTGTTATTCCTAGATCTCTCTGTTCCACTGCATTCCTCAATGCCCTACCATTTACCCTGTATGTTCTATTTGGATTATTCCTGCCAAAATGTAGAACCTCACACTTCTCAGCATTAAACTCCATCTGCCAACGTTCAGCCCATTCTTCTAACCGGCATAAATCTCCCTGCAAGCTTTGAAAACCCACCTTATTATCCACAACACCTCCTACCGTAGTATCATCAGCATACTTACTAATCCAATTTACCACCCCATCATCCAGATCATTTATGTATATTACAAACAACATTGGGCCCAAAACAGATCCCTGAGGCACCCCGCTAGTCACCGGCCTCCATCCCGATAAACAATTATCCACCAGTACTCTCTGGCATCTCCCATCTAGCCACTGTTGAATCCATTTTATTACTCCAGCATTAATACCTAACGACTGAACCTTCTTAACTAACCTTCCATGTGGAACTTTGTCAAAGGCCTTGCTGAAGTCCATATTGACTACATCCACTGCCTTACCCTCGTCAACATTCCTCGTAACTACTTCAAAAAATTCAATAAGGTTTGTCAAACATGACCTTCCACGCACAAATCCATGCTGGCTACTCCTAATCAGATCCTGTCTATCCAGATAATTATAAATACTATCTCTAAGAATACTTTCCATTAATTTACCCACCACTGATGTCAAACTGACAGGTCTATAATTGCCAGGCTTACTTCTAGAACCCTTTTTAAACAATGGAACCACATGAGCAATACGCCAATCCTCCGGCACAATCCCTGTTTCTAATGACATCTGAAAGATCTCCGTCAGAGCTCCTGCTATCTCTACACAAACTTCCCTCAAGGTCCTGGGGAATATCCGGTCAGGACCCGGAGATTTATCCACTTTTAAATTTCTTAAAAGCGCCAGTACTTCCACCTCTTTAATTGTCCGAGTGTCGTTAATGTACCTGCCCCGACCACTTCCTCTGGCAGCTCCTTCCACAGACGGACGACCCGTATCCCTCTAAACCTTTCCTATCCGTGTCGCTGTCCGAGTGTCGTTAATGTACCTGCCTCGACCACTTCCTCCGGCAGCTCCTTCCACAGACGGACCACCCGTATCCCTCTAAACCTTTCCTATCCATGTCCCTGTCCTAGTGTCGTTAATGTACCTGCCCCGACCACTTCCTCTGGCAGCTCCTTCCACAGACGGACCACCCGTATCCCACTAAACCCTTCCTATCCGTGTCGCCGTCCGAGTGTCGTTAATGTACCTGCCTCGACCACTTCCTTCGGCAGCTCCTTCCACAGACGGACCACACGTATCCCTCTAAACCTTTCCTATCCATGTCCCAGTCCGAGTGTCATTAATGTATCTGCCCCGACCACTTCCACTGGCAGCTCCTTCCACAGACGGACCACCCGTATCCCACTAAACCTTTCCTATCCATGTCCCTGTCCCAGTGTCGTTAATGTACCTGCCTCGACCACTTCCTCCGGCAGCTCCTTCCACAGACGGACCACCCGTATCCCTCTAAACCTTTCCTATCCGTGTCCCTGTCCAAGTGTCGTTAATGTACCTGCCTCGACCACTTCCTCTGGCAGCTCCTTCCATAGACGGACCACCCGTATCCCTCTAAATCTTTCCTATCCGTGTCCCTGTCCGAGTGTCGTCAATGTACCTGCCTCGACCACTTCCTCCGGCAGATCCTTCCACAGACGGACCACACGTATCCCTCTAAACCTTTCCTATCCGTGTCCCTGTCTGAGTGTCGTTAATGTACCTGCATCGACCACTTCCTCTGGCATCTCCTTCCATAGACGGACCAACCGTATCCCTCTAAATCTTTCCTATCCGTGTCCCTGTCCGAGTGTCGTCAATGTACCTGCCCCGACCACTTCCTCTGGCAGCTCCTTCCATAGACGGACCACCCGTATCCCTCTAAATCTTTCCTATCCGTGTCGCTGTCCGAGTGTCGTTAATGTACCTGCCTCGACCACTTCCTCCGGCAGCTTCTTCCACAGACGGACCACCCGTATCCCTCTAAACCTTTCCTATCCATGTCCCTGTCCGAGTGTCGTTAATGTACCTGCCCCGACCACTTCCTCTGGCAGCTCCTTCCACAGACGGACGACCCGTATCCCTCTAAACCTTTCCTATCCGTGTCGCTGTCCGAGTGTCGTTAATGTACCTGCCTCGACCACTTCCTCCGGCAGCTCCTTCCACAGACGGACCACCCGTATCCCTCTAAACCTTTCCTATCCGTGTCCCTGTCTGAGTGTCGTTAATGTACCTGCCTCGACCACTTCCTCTGGCAGCTCCTTCCATAGACGGACCACCCGTATCCCTCTAAATCTATCCTATCCGTGTCCCTGTCCGAGTGTCGTTAATGTACCTGCCTCGACCACTTCCTCCGGCAGCTCCTTCCACAGACGGACCACCCGTATCCCTCTAAACCTTACCTATCCGTGTCCCTGTCTGAGTGTCGTTAATGTACCTGCCCCGACCACTTCCTCTGGCAGCTCCTTCCACAGACGGACCACCCGTATCCCTCTAAACCTTTCCTATCCGTGTCCCTGTCCGAGTGTCGTTAATGTACCTGCCTCGACCACATCCTCCGGCAGCTCCTTCCACAGACTGACCACCCGTATCCCTCAAAACCTTTCCTATCCATGTCCCTGTCCGAGTGTCGTTAATGTACCTGCCTCGACCACTTCCTCCGGCAGCTCCTTCCACAGACGGACCACCCGAATCCCTCTAAACCTTTCCTATCCATGTCCCTGTCCCAGTGTCGTTAATGTACCTGCCTCGACCACTTCCTCCGGCAGCTCCTTCCACAGACGGACCACCCGTATCCCTCTAAACCTTACCTATCCGTGTCCCTGTCTGCGTGTCGTTAATGTACCTGCCCCGACCACTTCCTCTGGCAGCTCCTTCCACAGACGGACCACCCGTATCCCTCTAAACCTTTCCTATCCGTGTCCCTGTCCGAGTGCCGTTAATGTACCTGCCTCGACCACATCCTCCGGCAGCTCCTTCCACAGACTGACCACCCGTATCCCTCAAAACCTTTCCTATCCATGTCCCTGTCCGAGTGTCGTTAATGTACCTGCCTCGACCACTTCCTCCGGCAGCTCCTTCCACAGACGGACCACCCGAATCCCTCTAAACCTTTCCTATCCATGTCCCTGTCCCAGTGTCGTTAATGTACCTGCCTCGACCACTTCCTCCGGCAGCTCCTTCCACAGACGGACGACCCGAATCCCTCTAAACCTTTCCTATCCATGTCCCAGTCCGAGTGTCGTTAATGTACCTGCCCCGACCACTTCCTCCGGCAGCTCCTTCCACAGACGGACCACCCGTATCCCTCTAAACCTTTCCTATCTGTGTCCCTGTCCGAGTGTCGTTAATGTACCTGCCTCGACCACTCCCTCCGGCAGCTCCTTCCACAGACGGACCACCTGTATCCCTCTAAACCTTTCCTATCCGTGTCCCTGTCCGAGTGTCGTTAATGTACCTGCCTCGACCACGTCCTCCGGCAGCTCCTTCCACAGACGGACCACCCGTATCCCTCGAAACCCTTCCTATCCATGTTCCAGTCCGAGTGTCGTTAATGTACCTGCCCCGACCACTTCCTCTGGCAGCTCCTTCCACAGACGGACCACCCGTATCCCTCTAAACCTTTCTTATCCGTGTCCCAGTCCGAGTGTCGTTAATGTACCTGCCCCGACCACTTCCTCTGGCAGCTCCTTCCACAGACGGACCACCCATATCCCTCTAAACCTTTCCTATCCATGTCCCTGTCCGAGTGTCGTTAATGTACCTTCCCCGACCACTTCCTCTGGCAGCTCCTTCCACAGACGGACCACCCGTATCCCTCTAAACCTTTCCTATGCGTGTCCCAGTCCGAGTGTCGTTAATGTACCTGCCTCGACCACTTACTTCGGCAGCTCCTTCCACAGACGGATCACGCGTATCCCTCTAAACCTTTCCTATCCGTGTCCCTGTCCGAGTGTCGTTAATGTACCCGCCTCGACCACTTCCTCCGGCAGCTCCTTCCACAGACGGACCACCCGTATCCCTCTAAACCTTTCCTATCCGTGTCCCTGTCCGATTGTCGTTAATGTACCTGCCCCGACCACTTCCTCCGGCAGCTCCTTCCACAGACGGATCACCCGTATCCCTCTAAACCCTTCCTATCCATGTTCCAGTCCGAGTGTCGTTAATGTACCTGCCCCGACCACTTCCTCTGGTAGCTCCTTCCACAGACGGACCACCCGTATCCCTCTAAACCTTTCCTATCCATGTCCCTGTCCGAGTGTCGTTAATGTACCTGCCCCGACCACTTCCTCTGGCAGCTCCTTCCACAGACGGACGACCCGTATCCCTCTAAACCTTTCCTATCCGTGTCCCTGTCCGAGTGTCGTTAATGTACCTGCCCCGACCCCTTCCTCTGGCAGCTCCTTCCACAGACGGACCACCCGTATCCCTCTAAACCTTTCTTATCCATGTCCCAGTCCGAGTGTCGTTAATGTACCTGCCCCGACCACTTTCTCTGGAAGCTCCTTCCACTGACGGTCCACCCGTATCCCTCTAAACCTTTCCTATCCGTGTCGCTGTCCGAGTGTCGTTAATGTACCTGCCTCGACCACTTCCTCTGGCAGCTCCTTCCATAGACGGACCACCCGTATCCCTCTAAATCTTTCCTATCCGTGTCCCTGTCCGAGTGTCGTCAATGTACCTGCCTCGACCACTTCCTCCGGCAGCTCCTTCCACAGATGGACCACCCGTATCCCTCTAAACCTTTCCTATCCGTGTCCCATTCCGAGTGTCATTAATGTTCCTGCCCCGACCACTTCCTCTGGCAGCTCCTTCCACAGACAGACGACCCGTATCCCTCTAAACCCTTCCTATCCGTGTCGCTGTCCGAGTGTCGTTTATGTACCGGCCTCGACTACTTCCTCCGGCAGCTCCTTCCACAGACGGACCACCCGTATCCCACTAAACCTTTCCTATCCATGTCCGTGTCCGAGTGTCGTTAATGTACCTGACCCGACCACTTCCTGTGGCAGCTCCTTCCACAGACTGACCACCCGTATCCCTCTAAACCTTTCTTATCCGTGTCCCAGTCCGAGTGTCGTTAATGTACCTGCCCCGACCACTTCCTCTGTCAGTTCCTTCCACAGACGGACCACCCGTATCCCTCTAAACCTTTCCTATCCCTGTCCCTGTCCGAGTGTCGTTAATGTACCTGCCTCGAATACGTCCTCCGGCAGCTCCTTCCACAGACGGACCACCCGTAGCCCTCTAAACCCTTCCTATCCATGTCCCAGTCCGAGTGTCGTTAATGTACCTGCCCCGACCACTTCCTCTGGCAGCTCCTTCCACAGACGGACCACCCGTATCCCTCTAAACCATAACCATATATCCATATAACAATCACAGCACGGAAACAGGCCATTCCGGCCCTCCTAGTCCGTGCCGAACTCTTAATCTCACCTAGTCCCACCTACCCGCACTCAGCCCATAACCCTCCACTCCTTTCCTATCCATATACCTATCCAATTTTACCTTAAGTGACACAACTGAACTGGCCTCTACTACTTCTACAGGAAGCTCATTCCACACAGCTATCACTCTCTGAGTAAAGAAATACCCCCTCGTGTTTCCCTTAAACTTTTGCCCCCTAACTCTCAAATCATGTCCTCTCGTTTGAATCTCCCCTACTCTCAATGGAAACAGCCTATTCACGTCAACTCTATCTATCCCTCTCAACATTTTAAATACCTCGATCAAATCCCCCCTCAACCTTCTACGCTCCAATGAATAGAGACCTAACTTGTTCAACCTTTCTCTGTAACTTAAGTGCTGAAACCCAGGTAACATCCTAGTAAATCGTCTCTGCACTCTCTCTAATTTATTGATATCTTTCCTATAATTCGGTGACCAGAACTGTACACAATATTCCAAATTTGGCCTTACCAATGCCTTGTACAATTTTAACATTACATCCCAACTTCTGTACTCAATGCTCTGATTTATAAAGGCCAGCGTTCCAAAAGCCTTCTTCACCACCCTATCTACATGAGACTCCACCTTCAGGGAACTATGCACTGTTATTCCTAGATCTCTCTGTTCCACTGCATTCCTCAATGCCCTACCATTTACCCTGTATGTTCTATTTGGATTATTCCTGCCAAAATGTAGAACCTCACACTTCTCAGCATTAAACTCCATCTGCCAACGTTCAGCCCATTCTTCTAACCGGCATAAATCTCCCTGCAAGCTTTGAAAACCCACCTTATTATCCACAACACCTCCTACCGTAGTATCATCAGCATACTTACTAATCCAATTTACCACCCCATCATCCAGATCATTTATGTATATTACAAACAACATTGGGCCCAAAACAGATCCCTGAGGCACCCCGCTAGTCACCGGCCTCCATCCCGATAAACAATTATCCACCAGTACTCTCTGGCATCTCCCATCTAGCCACTGTTGAATCCATTTTATTACTCCAGCATTAATACCTAACGACTGAACCTTCTTAACTAACCTTCCATGTGGAACTTTGTCAAAGGCCTTGCTGAAGTCCATATTGACTACATCCACTGCCTTACCCTCGTCAACATTCCTCGTAACTACTTCAAAAAATTCAATAAGGTTTGTCAAACATGACCTTCCACGCACAAATCCATGCTGGCTACTCCTAATCAGATCCTGTCTATCCAGATAATTATAAATACTATCTCTAAGAATACTTTCCATTAATTTACCCACCACTGATGTCAAACTGACAGGTCTATAATTGCCAGGCTTACTTCTAGAACCCTTTTTAAACAATGGAACCACATGAGCAATACGCCAATCCTCCGGCACAATCCCTGTTTCTAATGACATCTGAAAGATCTCCGTCAGAGCTCCTGCTATCTCTACACAAACTTCCCTCAAGGTCCTGGGGAATATCCGGTCAGGACCCGGAGATTTATCCACTTTTAAATTTCTTAAAAGCGCCAGTACTTCCACCTCTTTAATTGTCCGAGTGTCGTTAATGTACCTGCCCCGACCACTTCCTCTGGCAGCTCCTTCCACAGACGGACGACCCGGATCCCTCTAAACCTTTCCTATCCGTGTCGCTGTCCGAGTGTCGTTAATGTACCTGCCTCGACCACTTCCTCCGGCAGCTCCTTCCACAGACGGACCACCCGTATCCCTCTAAACCTTTCCTATCCATGTCCCTGTCCTAGTGTCGTTAATGTACCTGCCCCGACCACTTCCTCTGGCAGCTCCTTCCACAGACGGACCACCCGTATCCCTCTAAACCCTTCCTATCCGTGTCGCCGTCCGAGTGTCGTTAATGTACCTGCCTCGACCACTTCCTTCGGCAGCTCCTTCCACAGACGGACCACACGTATCCCTCTAAACCTTTCCTATCCATGTCCCAGTCCGAGTGTCATTAATGTATCTGCCCCGACCACTTCCTCTGGCAGCTCCTTCCACAGACGGACCACCCGTATCCCACTAAACCTTTCCTATCCATGTCCCTGTCCCAGTGTCGTTAATGTACCTGCCTCGACCACTTCCTCCGGCAGCTCCTTCCACAGACGGACCACCCGTATCCCTCTAAACCTTTCCTATCCGTGTCCCTGTCCAAGTGTCGTTAATGTACCTGCCTCGACCACTTCCTCTGGCAGCTCCTTCCATAGACGGACCACCCGTATCCCTCTAAATCTTTCCTATCCGTGTCCCTGTCCGAGTGTCGTCAATGTACCTGCCTCGACCACTTCCTCCGGCAGATCCTTCCACAGACGGACCACACGTATCCCTCTAAACCTTTCCTATCCGTGTCCCTGTCTGAGTGTCGTTAATGTACCTGCATCGACCACTTCCTCTGGCATCTCCTTCCATAGACGGACCAACCGTATCCCTCTAAATCTTTCCTATCCGTGTCCCTGTCCGAGTGTCGTCAATGTACCTGCCCCGACCACTTCCTCTGGCAGCTCCTTCCATAGACGGACCACCCGTATCCCTCTAAATCTTTCCTATCCGTGTCGCTGTCCGAGTGTCGTTAATGTACCTGCCTCGACCACTTCCTCCGGCAGCTTCTTCCACAGACGGACCACCCGTATCCCTCTAAACCTTTCCTATCCATGTCCCTGTCCGAGTGTCGTTAATGTACCTGCCCCGACCACTTCCTCTGGCAGCTCCTTCCACAGACGGACGACCCGTATCCCTCTAAACCTTTCCTATCCGTGTCGCTGTCCGAGTGTCGTTAATGTACCTGCCTCGACCACTTCCTCCGGCAGCTCCTTCCACAGACGGACCACCCGTATCCCTCTAAACCTTTCCTATCCCTGTCCCTGTCTGAGTGTCGTTAATGTACCTGCCTCGACCACTTCCTCTGGCAGCTCCTTCCATAGACGGACCACCCGTATCCCTCTAAATCTATCCTATCCGTGTCCCTGTCCGAGTGTCGTTAATGTACCTGCCTCGACCACTTCCTCCGGCAGCTCCTTCCACAGACGGACCACCCGTATCCCTCTAAACCTTACCTATCCGTGTCCCTGTCTGAGTGTCGTTAATGTACCTGCCCCGACCACTTCCTCTGGCAGCTCCTTCCACAGACGGACCACCCGTATCCCTCTAAATCTATCCTATCCGTGTCCCTGTCCGAGTGTCGTTAATGTACCTGCCTCGACCACTTCCTCCGGCAGCTCCTTCCACAGACGGACCACCCGTATCCCTCTAAATCTTTCCTATCCGTGTCCCTGTCCGAGTGTCGTCAATGTACCTGCCTCGACCACTTCCTCCGGCAGCTCCTTCCACAGACGGACCACCCGTATCCCTCTAAACCTTTCCTATCCCTGTCCCTGTCTGAGTGTCGTTAATGTACCTGCCTCGACCACTTCCTCTGGCAGCTCCTTCCATAGACGGACCACCCGTATCCCTCTAAATCTATCCTATCCGTGTCCCTGTCCGAGTGTCGTTAATGTACCTGCCTCGACCACTTCCTCCGGCAGCTCCTTCCACAGACGGACCACCCGTATCCCTCTAAACCTTTCCTATCCGTGTCCCTGTCTGAGTGTCGTTAATGTACCTGCCCCGACCACTTCCTCTGGCAGCTCCTTCCACAGACGGACCACCCGTATCCCTCTAAACCTTTCCTATCCGTGTCCCTGTCCGAGTGTCGTTAATGTACCTGCCTCGACCACATCCTCCGGCAGCTCCTTCCACAGACTGACCACCCGTATCCCTCAAAACCTTTCCTATCCATGTCCCTGTCCGAGTGTCGTTAATGTACCTGCCTCGACCACTTCCTCCGGCAGCTCCTTCCACAGACGGACCACCCGAATCCCTCTAAACCTTTCCTATCCATGTCCCTGTCCCAGTGTCGTTAATGTACCTGCCTCGACCACTTCCTCCGGCAGCTCCTTCCACAGACGGACCACCCGAATCCCTCTAAACCTTTCCTATCCATGTCCCAGTCCGAGTGTCGTTAATGTACCTGCCCCGACCACTTCCTCCGGCAGCTCCTTCCACAGACGGACCACCCGTATCCCTCTAAACCTTTCCTATCCGTGTCCCAGTCCGAGTGTCATTAATGTACCTGCCCCGACCACTTCCTCTGGCAGCTCCTTCCACAGACGGACCACCCGTATCCCTCTAAACCTTTCTTATCCGTGTCCCAGTCCGACTGTCGTTAATGTACCTGCCCCGACCACTTCCTCTGGCAGCTCCTTCCACAGACGGACCACCCGTATCCCTCTAAACCTTTCCTATCCGTGTCGCTGTCCGAGTGTCGTTAATGTACCTGCCTCGACCACTTCCTCCGGCAGTTCCTTCCACAGACGGACCACCCGTATCCCTCTAAACCTTTCCTATCCGTGTCGCTGTCCGAGTGTCGTTAATGTAGCTGCCCCGACCACTTCCTCTGTCAGCTCCTTCCACAGACGGACCACCCGTATCCCTCTAAACCTTTCATATCCGTGTCGCTGTCCGAGTGTCGTTAATGTACCTGCCTCGACCACTTCCTCCGGCAGCTCCTTCCACAGACGGACCACCCGTATCCCTCTAAACCTTTCCTATCCATGTCCCTGTCCGAGTGTCGTTAATGTACCTGCCCCGACCACTTCCTCTGGCAGCTCCTTCCACAGACGGACCACCCGTATCCCTCTAAACATTTCCTATCCATGTCCCTGTCCGAGTGTCGTTAATGTACCTGCCCCGACCACTTCCTCTGGCAGCTCCTTCCACAGACGGACCACACGTATCCCTCTAAACCTTTCTTATCCGTGTCCCAGTCCGAGTGTCGTTAATGTACCTGCCCCGACCACTTCCTCTGGCAGCTCCTTCCACAGACGGACCACCCGTATCCCTCTAAACCCTTCCTATCCGTGTCACCGTCCGAGTGTCGTTAATGTACCTGCTTCGACCACTTCCTCCGGCAGCTCCTTCCACAGACGGACCACCCGTATCCCTCTAAACCTTTCCTATCCATGTCCCTGTCCGAGTGTCGTTAATGTACCTGCCCCGACCACTTCCTGTGGCAGCTCCTTCCACAGACGGACCACCCATATCCCTCTAAACCTTTCCTATCCCTGTCCCTGTCCGAGTGTCGTTAATGTACCTGCCTCGAATACGTCCTCCGGCAGCTCCTTCCACAGACGGACCACCCGTAGCCCTCTAAACCCTTCCTATCCATGTCCCAGTCCGAGTGTCGTTAATGTACCTGCCCCGACCACTTCCTCTGGCAGCTCCTTCCACAGACGGACCACCCGTATCCCTCTAAACCATAACCATATATCCATATAACAATCACAGCACGGAAACAGGCCATTCCGGCCCTCCTAGTCCGTGCCGAACTCTTAATCTCACCTAGTCCCACCTACCCGCACTCAGCCCATAACCCTCCACTCCTTTCCTATCCATATACCTATCCAATTTTACCTTAAGTGACACAACTGAACTGGCCTCTACTACTTCTACAGGAAGCTCATTCCACACAGCTATCACTCTCTGAGTAAAGAAATACCCCCTCGTGTTTCCCTTAAACTTTTGCCCCCTAACTCTCAAATCATGTCCTCTCGTTTGAATCTCCCCTACTCTCAATGGAAACAGCCTATTCACGTCAACTCTATCTATCCCTCTCAACATTTTAAATACCTCGATCAAATCCCCCCTCAACCTTCTACGCTCCAATGAATAGAGACCTAACTTGTTCAACCTTTCTCTGTAACTTAAGTGCTGAAACCCAGGTAACATCCTAGTAAATCGTCTCTGCACTCTCTCTAATTTATTGATATCTTTCCTATAATTCGGTGACCAGAACTGTACACAATATTCCAAATTTGGCCTTACCAATGCCTTGTACAATTTTAACATTACATCCCAACTTCTGTACTCAATGCTCTGATTTATAAAGGCCAGCGTTCCAAAAGCCTTCTTCACCACCCTATCTACATGAGACTCCACCTTCAGGGAACTATGCACTGTTATTCCTAGATCTCTCTGTTCCACTGCATTCCTCAATGCCCTACCATTTACCCTGTATGTTCTATTTGGATTATTCCTGCCAAAATGTAGAACCTCACACTTCTCAGCATTAAACTCCATCTGCCAACGTTCAGCCCATTCTTCTAACCGGCATAAATCTCCCTGCAAGCTTTGAAAACCCACCTCATTATCCACAACACCTCCTACCGTAGTATCATCAGCATACTTACTAATCCAATTTACCACCCCATCATCCAGATCATTTATGTATATTACAAACAACATTGGGCCCAAAACAGATCCCTGAGGCACCCCGCTAGTCACCGGCCTCCATCCCGATAAACAATTATCCACCACTACTCTCTGGCATCTCCCATCTAGCCACTGTTGAATCCATTTTATTACTCCAGCATTAATACCTAACGACTGAACCTTCTTAACTAACCTTCCATGTGGAACTTTGTCAAAGGCCTTGCTGAAGTCCATATTGACTACATCCACTGCCTTACCCTCGTCAACATTCCTCGTAACTACTTCAAAAAATTCAATAAGGTTTGTCAAACATGACCTTCCACGCACAAATCCATGCTGGCTACTCCTAATCAGATCCTATCTATCCAGATAATTATAAATACTATCTCTAAGAATACTTTCCATTAATTTACCCACCACTGATGTCAAACTGACAGGTCTATAATTGCCAGGCTTACTTCTAGAACCCTTTTTAAACAATGGAACCACATGAGCAATACGCCAATCCTCCGGCACAATCCCTGTTTCTAATGACATCTGAAAGATCTCCGTCAGAGCTCCTGCTATCTCTACACAAACTTCCCTCAAGGTCCTGGGGAATATCCGGTCAGGACCCGGAGATTTATCCACTTTTAAATTTCTTAAAAGCGCCAGTACTTCCACCTCTTTAATTGTCCGAGTGTCGTTAATGTACCTGCCCCGACCACTTCCTCTGGCAGCTCCTTCCACAGACGGACGACCCGTATCCCTCTAAACCTTTCCTATCCGTGTCGCTGTCCGAGTGTCGTTAATGTACCTGCCTCGACCACTTCCTCCGGCAGCTCCTTCCACAGACGGACCACCCGTATCCCTCTAAACCTTTCCTATCCATGTCCCTGTCCTAGTGTCGTTAATGTACCTGCCCCGACCACTTCCTCTGGCAGCTCCTTCCACAGACGGACCACCCGTATCCCTCTAAACCCTTCCTATCCGTGTCGCCGTCCGAGTGTCGTTAATGTACCTGCCTCGACCACTTCCTTCGGCAGCTCCTTCCACAGACGGAGCACACGTATCCCTCTAAACCTTTCCTATTCATGTCCCAGTCCGAGTGTCATTAATGTATCTGCCCCGACCACTTCCTCTGGCAGCTCCTTCCACAGACGGACCACCCGTATCCCACTAAACCTTTCCTATCCATGTCCCTGTCCCAGTGTCGTTAATGTACCTGCCTCGACCACTTCCTCCGGCAGCTCCTTCCACAGACGGACCACCCGTATCCCTCTAAACCTTTCCTATCCGTGTCCCTGTCCAAGTGTCGTTAATGTACCTGCCTCGACCACTTCCTCTGGCAGCTCCTTCCATAGACGGACCACCCGTATCCCTCTAAATCTTTCCTATCCGTGTCCCTGTCCGAGTGTCGTCAATGTACCTGCCTCGACCACTTCCTCCGGCAGATCCTTCCACAGACGGACCACACGTATCCCTCTAAACCTTTCCTATCCGTGTCCCTGTCTGAGTGTCGTTAATGTACCTGCATCGACCACTTCCTCTGGCATCTCCTTCCATAGACGGACCACCCGTATCCCTCTAAATCTTTCCTATCCGTGTCCCTGTCCGAGTGTCGTCAATGTACCTGCCCCGACCACTTCCTCTGGCAGCTCCTTCCATAGACGGACCACCCGTATCCCTCTAAATCTTTCCTATCCGTGTCCCTGTCCGAGTGTCGTCAATGAACCTGCCTCGACCACTTCCTCCGGCAGATCCTTCCACAGACGGACCACACGTATCCCTCTAAACCTTTCCTATCCGTGTCCCTGTCTGAGTGTCGTTAATGTACCTGCATCGACCACTTCCTCTGGCATCTCCTTCCATAGACGGACCACCCGTATCCCTCTAAATCTTTCCTATCCGTGTCCCTGTCCGAGTGTCGTCAATGTACCTGCCTCGACCACTTCCTCCGGCAGATCCTTCCACAGACGGACCACACGTATCCCTCTAAACCTTTCCTATCCATGTCCCTGTCCGAGTGTCGTTAATGTACCTGCCCCGACCACTTCCTCTGGCAGCTCCTTCCACAGACGGACGACCCGTATCCCTCTAAACCTTTCCTATCCGTGTCGCTGTCCGAGTGTCGTTAATGTACCTGCCTCGACCACTTCCTCCGGCAGCTTCTTCCACAGACGGACCACCCGTATCCCTCTAAACCTTTCCTATCCATGTCCCTGTCCGAGTGTCGTTAATGTACCTGCCCCGACCACTTCCTCTGGCAGCTCCTTCCACAGACGGACCACCCGTATCCCTCTAAACCCTTCCTATCCGTGTCGCCGTCCGAGTGTCGTTAATGTACCTGCCTCGACCACTTCCTTCGGCAGCTCCTTCCACAGACGGACCACCCGTATCCGTCAAAACCTTTCCTAACCATATCCCAGTCCGAGTGTCATTAATGTATCTGCCCCGACCACTTCCTCTGGCAGCTCCTTCCACAGACGGACCACCCGTATCCCTCTAAACCTTTCCTATCCGTGTCCCTGTCCGAGTGTCGTTAATGTACCTGCCTCGACCACATCCTCCGGCAGCTCCTTCCACAGACAGACCACCCGTATCCCTCAAAACCTTTCCTATCCATGTCCCTGTCCGAGTGTCGTTAATGTGCCTGCCCCGACCACTTCCTCTGGCAGCTCCTTCCACAGACGGACCACCCGTATCCCTCTAAACCTTTCTTATCCGTGTCCCAGTCCGAGTGTCGTTAATGTAGCTGCCTCGACCACTTCCTCCGGCAGCTCCTTCCACAGACGGACCACCCGTATCCCTCTAAACCTTTCCTATCCGTGTCCCTGTCCGAGTGTCATTAATGTACCTGCCCCGACCACTTCCACCGGCAGCTCCTTCCACAGACGGACCACCCGTATCCCTCTAAACCTTTCCTATCCGTGTCCCTGTCTGAGTGTCGTTAATGTACCTGCATCGACCACTTCCTCTGGCATCTCCTTCCATAGACGGACCACCCGTATCCCTCTAAATCTTTCCTATCCGTGTCCCTGTCCGAGTGTCGTCAATGTACCTGCCTCGACCACTTCCTCCGGCAGATCCTTGCACAGACGGACCTCCCGTATCCCTCTAAACATTTCCTATCCATGTCCCTGTCCGAGTGTCGTTAATGTACCTGCCCCGACCACTTCCTCTGGCAGCTCCTTCCACAGACGGACCACCCGTATCCCTCTAAACCTTTCCTATCCGTGTCGCTGTCCGAGTGTCGTTAATGTAGCTGCCCCGACCACTTCCTCTGTCAGCTGCTTCCACAGACGGACCACCCGTATCCCTCTAAACCTTTCCTATCCGTGTCGCTGTCCGAGTGTCGTTAATGTACCTGCCTCGACCACTTCCTCCGGCAGCTCCTTCCACGGACCGACCACCCGTATCCCTCTAAACCTTTCCTATCCGTGTCCCTGTCTGAGTGTCGTTAATGTACCTGCCTCGACCACTTCCTCTGGCAGCTCCTTCCATAGACGGACCACCCGTATCCCTCTAAATCTTTCCTATCCGTGTCCCTGTCCGAGTGTCGTCAATGTACCTGCCCCGACCACTTCCTCTGGCAGCTCCTTCCACAGACGGACCACCCGTATCCCTCTAAACCTTTCCTATCCGTGTCCCTGTCCGAGTGTCGTTAATGTACCTGCCTCGACCACTTCCTCCGGCAGCTCCTTCCACAGACGGACCACCCGTATCCCTCTAAACCTTTCCTATCCCTGTCCCTGTCTGAGTGTCGTTAATGTACCTGCCTCGACCACTTCCTCTGGCTGCTCTTTCCATAGACTGACCACCCGTATCCCTCTAAATCTTTCCTATCCGTGTCCCTGTCCGAGTGTCGTTAATGTACCTGCCCCGACCACTTTCTCCGGCAGCTCCTTCCACAGACGGACCACCCGTATCCCTCTAAACCTTTCTTATCCGTGTCCCAGTCCGAGTGTCGTTAATGTACCTGCCCCGACCACTTCCTCTGGCAGCTCCTTCCACAGATGGACCACCCGTATCCCTCTAAACCTTTCCTATCCATGTCGCTGTCCGAGTGTCGTTAATGTACCTGCCTCGACCACTTCCTCCGGCAGCTCCTTCCACAGACGGACCACCCGTATCCCTCTAAAACTTTCCTATCCGTGTCCCTGTCTGAGTGTCGTTAATGTACCTGCCTCGACCACTTCCTCTGGCAGCTCCTTCCATAGACGGACCACCCGTATCCCTCTAAATCTTTCCTATCCATGTCCCTGTCCGTGTGTCGTTAATGTACCTGCCCCGACCACTTCCTCTGGCAGCTCCTTCCACAGACGGACGACCCGAATCCCTCTAAACCTTTCCTATCCGTGTCCCTGTCCGAGTGTCGTTAATGTACCTGCCTCGACCACTTCCTCCGGCAGCTCCTTCCACAGACGGACCACCCGTATCCCTCTAAAACTTTCCTATCCGTGTCCCTGTCCGAGTGTCGTTAATGTACCTGCCCCGACCACTTCCTCTGGCAGCTCCTTCCACAGACGGACCACCCGTATCCCTCTAAAGGTTTCCTATCCATGTCCCTGTCCGAGTGTCGTTAATGTACCTGCCCCGACCACTTCCTCTGGCAGCTCCTTCCACAGACGGACCACACGTATCCCTCTAAACCCTTCCTATCCGTGTCGCCGTCCGTGTGTCGTTAATGTACCTGCCTCGACCACTTCCTCCGGCAGCTCCTTGCACAGACGGACCACCCGTATCCCTCTAAACCTTTCCTATCCATGTCCCTGTCCGAGTGTCGTTAATGTACCTTCCCCGACCACTTCCTCTGGCAGCTCCTTCCACAGACGGACCACCCTCTGGGTGAATGAGTGTCCCCTCGGGTCCCCTTTTAAATCTCTAAAATCTGTGCCCTCTGGTTCAAGATTACCCGACCCTGTGGCAACGACTGTTCACATTCACCCTATCTGTGCCCCTCGTGGTTTTCACAGCACTGTCAGGTCACCCCTACTCTCCAGGGAATGAAGTCCCAACCTGCCCGAACTCTCTCCGTAACTCAGCCCCTCGAGTCCCGGCGACACCCTCGTCAATCCTCGTGAGCTCCCGCCATGCCAAACGCCGTTGTCACCGCCCCGTCTGCCTGCGACCCCGCTTCCAGGGAACCATAAATCCAGGAAAATCTTGGAATCTAGGAATAATAGTGCATAGTTCCCTGAAGGTGGAATCTCATGTCGATAGGGTGGTGAAGAAAGCTTTTGGTATGCTGGCCTTTATAAATCAGATCATTGAGTATAGGTGTTGGGATGTAATGTTAAAATTGTGCAAGGCATTGGTAAGGCCGAATTTGGAGTATTGTGTACAGTTCTGGTCACCGAATTATAGGAAATGTGTCAACAAAATAGAGAGAGTACAGAGGGGATTTACTAGAATGTAACCTGGGTTTCAGCAACTAAGTTACAGAGAACGGTTGAACAAGTTAGATCTTTATTTGTTGGAGCGTAGAAGGTTCAGGGGGGACGTGATAGAGGTATTTAACATTATGAGGGGGTTAGATATTGGAGTGGATAGGCTTTTTCCATTGAGATTAGGGGAGATTCAATCAATAGGACATGAGTTGAGAGTTAAGGGGCAAAAATTTAGGGGTAACACGCGGGGGAAGTTCTTTACTCAGAGAGTGGTAGCTTAGTGGAACGAGTTTCCAGTAGAAGTGGCAGAGACAGCTTCGATTTTGTCATTTAAAGTAAAATTGGATAGGTCTATGGACAGCAAAGGAATGGAGGGTTATGGGTTGAGTGCAGGTCGGTGGGTCTAGGTGAGAGTAAGCGTTCGGCACAGACTAGAAGTGCCGAGATGGCCTGTTTCCATGCTGTAATTGTTATATGGTTATAAACCAAAACTTGGCGTGTTCCGTTCATCAAAGGCTAAAGTTCTGCGTCTAAAGTTCACCCGCTCCCTCTTTCATCCCTCTCCGTCTCTCACCCTGTCCATGTCTCACCTTCTCTGTCTCTGCCCCCCTGTTTTCCACCATTCTCTCCCCTCCCTGTCCGACCTCTCTCATCTTCTGCCTCTCTCCTCTCTCTCTCCCCCATCTTACTTTCATCAACTGTCCTCTGCCACCTCTCATTTTCTCCCCCTTCCCTACCCTCATCTCTCTCCCACCCACCCCTCTCTTCCTCACCCATTGCCCAACTCTTCCTCCCGGTCTGGGTCTCCCCAGCTCCGCCTACCCCAATACCCACCCTCCCTTACCCTTCTCTCTTCCCCGGCCATCTCCACCCATGCCCCTCCTCCCTCTCTGTGTCTCCTCTCTGTCTCTCACCTCTCACTCTCACCCCATTTTTCTCTCCCCCCCTCCACTCCTCTCTTTCCGTCTGGCTCTCTCTCCCCCTCCCATGCTCCCTCCGCCAAACACCGAATCTCGCAGAGGTTTGTCAGCGAGATGACGGTGATCTTCCTGGTCAACTGCCTGGTCTCACGGCCATCGCCAACTGTAGGGACAGCACAGCACAGCGCCGCACAGCCTCCGGTGGAGAGTGGGATCTTCCTGTGCACGGGGGCGGTGTGTGTGGGCGGCGAGGAATGGGGCATGGGGACAAGAGATGGGGTAGGTGAACAGCGTGGGCAGGGCGCAAGAGCGCGCGAGGGGTAGAGAAAGAGATGCGGGCAGAAAAGGAATAAAAGGGTGGGGAGAGGGATAGAAAGAGGAGGATAGGGTGGGGAGAGAGAGGTGGGGGAAGAGATGGAGAGTGAAGAGGGGACAAAGCAGACAGACGGAGAGAGAGGCTGAGGGAGTGGGCAGTGGGTTTCATCTCCTCTCCTTAACTTATCTTTCTCCCCTCCCCTCCTCAATCTGACCCCTCACTCTAACCCACCCTGCAGAAAATGGTGGTGATCTACGCCAACCAGCCCGCACCGCCAGACCTCGCCTCAGTCTTCTCCGGCAAGCCGGCGCCCACTTCTGCCTTTGACGGGCCCCGGTGACGACACGTCCCCCTACTCCACGGGACAGCCTGAAGGGTTCGGACCGAGCGACCTGAGGCTCAACCCGAAAGAAAAATCAAAGCAGGACTTTCGAGACTGAGAAGGGGAGGGGAGAGTAACGGTGGTTACCTCTTCCCGTAGTCACATTCCGCCCCCGTGGGAACCCCCCAGTTCTTGCTCCCTTGTTACGAGTCGCCCTCTCCCACCCTCGGCTCCCGTCATTCCTGAAGTACTTCGCTCTCTGTCCCCTCTATCACCGCCCATCTCACCCCGGCTTGCGGCCATTTTGTGATGGCTACCATTGACAACCGCTCTCCCACCATTGTAGAATTTTCCTTTTCCTCACCTTCCACTCACTTCCATTTCTGTTTATTCAATCTCAACTCATCCTTCCTCCTCTCCTTTCCCTCGCTGCCCGATCTCCTGACTCTCCATTTAACCTTCTGCCGACAGCCATTGTGAGACAGTGTGAGACCCTCCATCCCACTTCCTCCACCACGAAGTGTGTCACACCCTCACACTCACCATCTTGTCACCCTCCATCCCATCCCATCACTCGCAAACCCCTTCCCTCCCCTCGCTGCTCGATGCTCTGCATCGTATGCTGTTTGGCTGCTAATTTGCGATGCCAACCCTCGCCTCTCCTCAACGCCCTCTCTCTCTCTGTTACCCAGTGAGTTACTCCCTACTCACCCTGTCACTCCTGACACCCTTTCCCCTCTCTGGCCCCTTGCCCTTTCTCCCGCCATCCACCACATTTTGGTGAACATTTTCTGATGGGAAATTTCGCTCCCCCACCCAATCCCTTCTCCCCCGTCCGTTGAGTGAGTCGCTCCCTTCTCCCTCGTTGAGACAATGAACTCCCCGACCCATCAGCCCTGACCGCGTCCCCGACCCCCGCTCCCCCTTTCTCCCGCCCACGCCCCACTTCTTTGCAGCTCGTCTTATTTGTGAAGGATATTCATCCGCCACTATTGAAAAAGTCACTCTCCCACACCCCCCATCCTGTCCAATCAGACCACTCTCTCCCGTCCCTTCACTCCTCCTCACCCCGTCTTTCTCTTCTCCATGTCGGCCACCAGTTTGTGACAGGAACTTTCGCCCCTCCCCTTTCCGTCTCCTATTGAGTCAGTGGCTTCGCCACGTTCACCGTCTCATCAGTCCACTCCTCGTCCCATCACTCCTTTTCCACCCAAACCCCTCACCCCTCCTCCCCAAAACCCACATGTATATGTCTATGTGTGAATATCTGAGATATATACATTAGTTTATTCAATGACAACATTATTAGAAATAGAACATATAAACAATATGGAAGACGATATAAAACACAAATTAAACTACTGTTATTACAATCAATAACACACTCGATCCCGGGATTGTATCCATGGACACCGCAAGTTCCCTCGCCATTCTGTGTGTGACAGTGGCCATTGTAAGTCAGTGCTCACTCCCTCCCTAGCGGCCATTTCAAGTGAAGCGTCGGACATCCCACCTTTCCCGGAAGTTCCGGGAGTCTCCCGCATATTGATAGTCGCTCCCTGACGAACAAGAATTATATACAATATCCCGGAAATCGATTTTTTTGAGAACGAGATTGAGAGAGAGTGAGAGACAGAAAGAGAGACAGACAGAGAGAGAGAGAGAGAGAGAGAGAGAGAGAGAGAGAGAGAGAGAGAGAGAGAGAGAGAGAGAGAGAGAGAGAGAGAGAGAGAGAGAGAGCGCCATGGCCGAGTATTCAAAAAAAAAAGAAAATACAAATCGTACTTCACCCCAGAAAGTGTACCCCTGCTTAATAGGGGTCAGGAATAATGACAGTGTCACTCTCTGCACTGTTTTCAACAGTGACTTTTCTATTGACCATGGTGGGTTTAACGGGTGTCATTCGTTCATTAGCATAGCTAACGCTATTTAAACTAGCTGGCTGGCTGCTAAGGAGCTGCTCCATTGCAGACATCCCACATCTCCCGGGAGTTCGGCGAGTCTCCCGCAAATTGATGCTGCTACCTCCCTGAAATGAGATGGAATTAATTGAGTGATGGAATGGTGCTTCACTGTGTGTTTGGCATTGCAAGTGTGTCTGACCCCGGGAGTGTGTGATGGGACGATGCGGAGGGAGATTCACTCTGTGTCTGACCCCGGGAGTGTGTGACGGGACGGTGCGGAGGGAGATTCACTCTGTGTCTGACCCTGGGAGTGTGTGACGGGACGGTGCGGAGGGAGATTCGCACTGTGTCTGACCCCGGGAGTGTGTGACGGGACGATGCGGAGGGAGATTCACTCTGTGTCTGACCCCGGGAGTGTGTGACGGGACGATGCGGAGGGAGATTCACTCTGTGTCTGACCCCGGGAGTGAGTGACGGGACGGTGCGGAGGGAGATTCACTCTGTGTCTGACCCCGGGAGTGAGTGACGGGACGGTGCGGAGGGAGATTCACTCTGTGTCTGACCCCGGGAGTGAGTGACGGGACGGTGCGGAGGGAGATTCACTCTGTGTCTGACCCCGGGAGTGAGTGACGGGACGGTGCGGAGGGAGATTCGCTCTGTGTCTGACCCCGGGAGTGTGTGACGGGACGGTGCGGAGGGAGATTCGCTCTGTGTCTGACCCTGGGAGTGTGTGACGGGACGGTGCGGAGGGAGATTCGCTCTGTGTCTGACCCTGGGAGTGTGTGACGGGACGGTGCGGAGGGAGATTCGCTCTGTGTCTGACCCCGGGAGTGAGTGACGGGACGGTGAGGAGGGAGATTCACTCTGTGTCTGACCCCGGGAGTGAGTGACGGGACGGTGCGGAGGGAGATTCACTCTGTGTCTGACCCCGGGAGTGAGTGACGGGACGGTGCGGAGGGAGATTCACTCTGTGTCTGACCCCGGGAGTGAGTGACGGGACGGTGCGGAGGGAGATTCACTCTGTGTCTGACCCCGGGAGTGAGTGACGGGACGGTGCGGAGGGAGAGTCACTCTGTGTCTGACCCCGGGAGTGAGTGACGGGACGGTGCGGAGGGAGATTCACTCTGTGTCTGACCCTGGGAGTGTGTGACGGGACGGTGCGGAGGGAGATTCGCTCTGTGTCTGACCCCGGGAGTGTGTGATGGGACGGTGTGGAGGGAGAGTCACTCTGTGTCTGACCCCGGGAGTGTGTGATGGGACGATGCGGAGGGAGATTCACTCTGTGTCTGACCCCGGGAGTGTGTGATGGGACGGTGTGGAGGGAGAGTCACTCTGTGTCTGACCCCGGGAGTGTGTGATGGGACGGTGCGGAGGGAGATTCACTCTGTGTCTGACCCCGGGAGTGTGTGATGGGACGGTGCGGAGGGAGATTCACTCTGTGTCTGACCCCGGGAGTGTGTGATGGGACGGTGCGGAGGGAGATTCACTCTGTGTCTGACCCCGGGAGTGTGTGATGGGATGCTGTGGAGGGAGAGTCACTCTGTGTCTGACCCCGGGAGTGTGTGATGGGACGGTGTGGAGGGAGAGTCACTCTGTGTCTGACCCCGGGAGTGTGTGATGGGACGGTGCGGAGGGAGATTCACTCTGTGTCTGACCCGGGAGTGTGTGATGGGACGCTGTGGAGGGAGAGTCACTCTGTGTCTGACCCCGGATTGTGTGATGGGACGGTTTGGAGGGAGATTCACTCTGTGTCTGACACCGGGAGTGTGTGATGGGACCGTGTGGAGGGGGATTCACTCTGTGTCTGACCCCGGGAGTGTGTGATGGGACGGTGCGGAGGGAGATTCACTCTGTGTCTGACCCCGGGAGTGTGTGATGGGACGGTGTGGAGGGAGATTCACTCTGTGTCTGACCCTGGGAGTGTGTTTTGGGACGGTGTGGAGGGAGATTCACTCTGTGTCTGACCCCGGGAGTGTGTGATGGGACGGTGTTGAGGGAAAATCACTCTATGTCAAGTGCCGGGTGTGTGTGATGGGACGGTTGGGAGGGAAATTCACTCTATGTCAGGTCCCGGGTGTGATAAATTTACAAATGTAAATCAAACCAGGATGAAGAGATCAATACTCCCCAATGCCATTCGGCTTTACAATTCAACCGCCAGGAGTAAGATATGTTAAAGTGCCGGGGTTTGTACTCAATGTATTTAATTAAACTACTTAAGAACTTTTTAAAAGCTATTATTAATGCTTTTTGAGAGGGTGATTTTAGATGCATATCATATGTTTACTGTTAAGTATTTTTATGTAATTAGTTTTGCTACAATAAGTGTATGGGACATTGGAAAAAATGTTGAATTTCCCCATGGGGATGAATAAAGTATCTATCTATCAATCTATCTATCTGGTGGAGATGAGATCCTGGGCTCCTAGTCTCTGCTTGTCCGACCTCCCTCAGCCTGGAACTGAGACGCTACTGTGTCAAAGTGAGGAGCTCCGACCCACTGTTGCAGTGCACAGGGTGTGGAGGGCAAGAGAAACCTCAAATAAAACTCGAGTCCGACACAAGACAGGAAGATACAGTGGTTTATTGATTTTTTATGAGAAATATAAATGAAACAATGTGTGAGCTGCTAACGTGCGGGAATAAATAATCTGCTCACAGTTACACACAATTAACTGACCGGCGACAAGGAGTGACCGGTTGAATAATCAGTCCCGTTTCTCACCGTCACTCTGCATCGGGGAACCGATGATTATAAAATCACACTTCAGGACCGTGTCCGGGATCGCTGCAGATCCAGGGTCACTGCCGAGGGATTTGTCCATTTAACATCATTATATCTGCCAGGCTGCCGAATGCACCGTCCTCAGCAAAGGGGGCAAAAGGATTCTCCCCCGGGATCATCCCTCCCACCCCGGGACACCGGTGTCTCAGACTGAACCCTGGACCCCGGGGTCTCACGTGGGGGAAGTCTCGTACACGCACATCCGGCGGAAGCTGCGCCGCCGGACAACAGGCGGAAATATGTCACTGCGGGACCGCTTCCGATGTCACCGAGCTCGGGACTGGTGCCGGTTCCGTTAAAACCGTTGGGAATCAGCCCCGGCGCGCGGCCATTAAAGGTAGGGCGGGAGTTAAAGGGGAGGGCGGGGAGTCGGCCAAAATGCCGCCATCCGGCAGGCGGGGATGTGTTCACACATTCAGATGTTCACAGATACACTCTCAGTCCGGGTCTGAGTTCCTGCAGAGATCCCAGTTCCTCCTTCCCGGTCGAACTGAACCGATTCCCCGCCAGCCTGAAACAGATGGGAGAATAAAGATGAAATAAACAGATGACACAACAGTGTCAGTAACAGGGGACCGGGGTTAATGTTTCAACAACACTCACAGACAAATATCACCAGAAAACCCGCGGATCCGCTGATATTTTATCACATTGAACATTAACACAAACACTCACCCGATCCACTCCAGACTCGGGAGGGTCAGTATGAGGCGGCGGAGAGCGGGGACAGATCCGTCTGTCAGAGAGTTTGATCCCAGGTCCAGATCCGTCAGTGATGGTTTTGTATTGAGAGCGGAGACGAGATCCTCGGCACCAGAATCTGTGAGACCGACATCCCACAGCCTGGAGATGAGAGAGAGTGAGGGTGAAGGACACAGAGAGACATGAGACGGTACAAATCCCCAGTGTTTATCAGTAACACAATTACTGATCACATTAATGTTCAGTGTCAGACACCCAGTAACTGTAAACACAATCTCCCACAGTCTGGTACTTACTCCAGTTTCTGTATTTTACACTCCTGGTTCCTCAGAGCCGCAGACACCAGTTTCACTCCTGAATCTTCCAGTTCATTACCATTCAGTCTAAACACAAACAGACAGATTGATGAACGTAGAGATTAAAACCGTGGGTCTGAGGCAATTTCTCTCACTCGGATATTTCAGCAAACATTAAACCCTTTATTAATTCACTGATCGTAGTTCCCATCACTGTCAATGTCCCTCACTGCCCAGCTCCAATGAATTCACCGAATGTCAGTAATTTCGTCTGTCGGTGTGACCCTGTAAACTCCACATATTCTCTCTCATTCCCTGATGGAGAGAAAAGGGTTCCTGACCGAAATGCAGAAATGTCAATGGAACACAGTGAAAGAGACCCACCCGAGCTAAAGGGACGGGGAAGAGAGATACCACAGGAATAAGAGGGATTGGGAACACAGGACCAACAGCGGGATGCGAAAGAGAGATCCCACAGGAAGAAGGGGGATGGGGGAGTGAGATCCCACAGGAGGATGAAGGAAGGAGAAGAGAGTTCCCACAGGAGGAATGCGGATGGGGAAGAGAAATCCCACAGGACGAAGGAGCATGGGGAAGTGAGATCCGACAGGAAGAGGGGGCATAGGAGCACAGGACTCCCAGGAGGAAGGGGGATGGGGAAGAGAGATCCCACAGGAGGAAGGGGTATGGGGAAGAGAGTTCACACTGGAGGAACGGGTAAGAGGAAGAGAGATCCCTCTGAAGGAAGGGGGATGGGGAAGAGAGATCCCACAGGAGGAAGGGGGATGGGGGAGAGAGAACCCACTGGAGGAAGGGGGTTGCGGAAGAGAGATTCCACAGGAGGAAGTGACGGGGAAGAGAGGACCCACTGGAGGAAGGGGGATGGGGAAGAGAGATCCGACAGGAAATGGGGGCATGGGAGCAGACTCACAGGAGGAAGGGGGCAGGGAAGAGAGATCCCTCAGAAGGAAGTGGGATCGGGAAGAGAGCTCCCACAGGAGGAAGGGGGATAGGGTAGAGGCATCCGACTGGAGGAAGGGGGATGGGGAAGAGAGATCCCACAGGAGGAAGAGGGATGGGGAAGAGAGATAGGATGAAAGTGGATGGAAAAGACAGCTCCCACAGGAGGTGGGGTGATGGGAACAGAGGCCCCACGGGAGGATGGGGGATGGGGAAGTGGGATCTCACAGGTGGAATGGGGGTGGGGATGTGAGCGCCCACAGGAGGAAATCGGATGGACGAGCGATCCCGAAGTAGGAAGGAGGATGGGGAAGAGATATCCCACAGGTGGAAGCAGAAAGGGGAACAGAGATCCCGCAAGAGGATTTGGGATGGGGAAAATGGATCCCACGGAAGGTAAGGGGATGGGGTAGAGAAACCCCCAGGAAGTGGGGGGGGGGATGGGAATAGAGGCCCTACACCGTGGATGGTTAGAGAGATCCCATGGGAGGAAGGGGGACGGGGTACAGAGATCCCACAGAAGGAAGGGGGATGGGGAAGAGAGATCCAACAGGAGGAAGGGGACGGGGAAGTGAGATCCCACAGGAGGAAGGGGATGGGGAAGACAGATCCTACAGGAGGAAGGGGGATGGGGAAGAGAGATCCCATAGGAGGAAGGGGGATGGGGAAGAGATCGCATAGGAGGATGTGGGTTGGGGAAGAGAGATCGTACAGGACGAAGGGGGATTTGGAAAAGAGGCCCAACAGGAAGAAGGGCGATCGGGAAAGGAGATCGCAGAGGAGGGTTAAGGAAGGGGAACATAAATCCCACAAGAGGAAGGGGGATTGGGAACAAAGGCCCAACAGCAGGAAGCGGCATGCGGAAGAGAGATACCTCAGGAAGAACAGATCCAACAGCAGGAAGGGGGAGTGGGGCAGAGAGCCCAGAGGATGAATGGGGGATGGGAAAGTGTGATACCACAGGTGGATTGCTGCCCGTGCCACGTGCTAGTGAGGCTGGAAATAATGCAGCTAAATACGTGGATGAGGGGATGGTGCATGATGGAGGGGTTCATGTTTCTGGACAATTGGGCTTTCTTCCAGGGGAGGTGAGACCAGTTCGAATTGGACAGTTTGCACCTGAACTGGAGGGGGACTAACATATTTGCCGGTAGGTTGGCAAGTTCTGCTCCGGGGGTTTTAAACAAGGTTGCAGGGGGAGGGGGCAGAGTGTAGAGCAGATAGTGATGTGGAGGAGGATAATGGTCATGCGAGGATTGCCTGTATAGACAGATATCAATGGTTTGTACGTGATAGAAATGTTCTCAGGTTCATCTATTTCAATGCAAGGAGTATTGTGTGTAAGGCAGATGAGTTTAGGGCGTGGATTGGCACATGATGATTTCGACATTATTGCTATTAGTATGACTTGGTTTGCAGGAGGGGCAGGACTGGCAGCTTCATGTTCCGAAGTTACGTTGTTTCAGACGTGATAGAGGGGGAGGGATGAAAGGGGGAGGAGTGGCATTACTAGTCAGGGAGAATCTCACAGCTGTGCGTAGACCAGACAGCCCGGAGGGCTCGTCTACAGAGGCCGTATGGGTGGAGCTGAGGAACGGGAAAGGAGTGACCACACTAATAGGATATTATTATATACGGTCCAACAGTCAGAGAGAATTGGAGGAGCAAATCTGTAGAGAGTTAGCACACCAATGTAAGAAACAGAAAGTTGTAATCGTAGGGGATTTTAACTTCCCACATATTGACCTGGACTCCCACTCTGTGAAAGGGTTAGATGGCGTGGAGTTTGTCAAATGTGTTCAGGAAAGTTTTCTAAATCAATATATTGAGGTACCAACGAGAGAGGGTGCAGTACCTGATCTCCTATTAGGGAATCAGACAGGTCAGGTGACAGAAGTATGTGTAAGCGAACATTTTGCGTCCAGTGACCATAATGTCATTAGTTTCAAGATAATTATGGGTAAGGATAGGACTGGTCCACCAGTTAAGGTTCTGAATTAGAGAAGGGCCAATTTTGTGGAAATGAGAGAGGATCTGGGAAGAGTGGATTGGGATAAGTTGTTTCTGTAAAGGATGTATTCAGTAAGTGGAGTTACTGAACTTCGCTTACATCCAGAGTTTGCATGTTCCTGCCAGGATTAAAGACAAAGTTAACAGGCACAGGGAACCTTGTTTTTCAAGGGATATTGGCGATCTGGTTAAGTAGGTGTTTAGCATTTGCAGGAAACAGGGAACAAATGAGATACTTGAAGAGTATAGAAAATGTAAGGGAATACTAAAGAAGGAAATCAGGAAGGCAAAAAGAAGACATGAGGTTGTGTTGGCAGATAATGTGAAGGTAAACCCGAAGGGTTTCTACAAGAATATTAAGAGCAAAAGGATAGTAAAGGAAAAAATTGGTCCCCGAGAAGATCAGAGAGGTCGTCTATGTGTGGAGCATCACGAGATGGGGAAGATCGTAAACAGTTTTATTGCGTCAGTGTCTATTCAGGAAACTGCAAAGCGGATATGGAATTAAAGGAAACAAACAGTAGTGTCATGGAACGCGGCCAGTGAGTGAATGGGCCTGTGAAGGAGTGGAAATTTGAGGCTTTGACTCGAGAGATTCTGGCAGTTTTGGCAGTTGGACTGTGCAAATCAAGACAACCAAGATTTGAATAGCTCAGACTCAGCAGAAAGCAGCTGATTGACCAAGCAGTTTGAAAAGCTCAAACAAATAAACAGAGGGGTAGCTCAAGCGGAGCGGCCTGTGGAAAGCGGCCAGTGAGTGAGTGGAGATTTGAGGCTTTGACAGGTCCTTACAATGCCTCCTGAGACGGTGATGTGCCTTTCCTGTGAGATGTGGCAGTCTTGGGGCAACTCCCCTCTCCCGCAGAGTCACATCTGCCAGAAGATGAGGAGTTGGTGCATGGGGCAGGGTTTTAGATTTTTGGACCATTGGGATCTCTTCTGGGGAAGGTGGGACCTGTACAGATTGGATGGGTTGCACCTGAACTCGAGGGGGAGCAATATCCTTGCTGTTAGATTTGCTAGCATGGTTCGGGAGTGTTTAAACTAATTTGCAAGGGGAATGGTACCCGGAGCGATAGAGCAGTGAAAGAAGTGCATGGAGTAAAGCCAGATCTGACACATAGAGAGGCTTTGAGGAAAGAACAGCAGAATAAAGGGTGTAAAGGCAGTAAGGTAGAAGGGCTAAAGTGCGTGTGCTTTAATGCAAGAAGCATCAGGAACAAAGGTGATGAACTGAGAGCTTGGATACATACATGGAATTATGATGTAGTGGCCATTACAGAGACTTGGCTGGCACCAGGACAGGAATGGATTCTCAATATTCCTGGATTTCAGTGCTTTAAAAGGGATCGAG
This sequence comes from Hemitrygon akajei, assembly GCF_048418815.1. Lineage (NCBI taxonomy): Eukaryota > Metazoa > Chordata > Chondrichthyes > Myliobatiformes > Dasyatidae > Hemitrygon > Hemitrygon akajei. Next base: position 511,394 of record NW_027331962.1, read on the forward strand.
AAGGGGGAAAGGGGGAGGACGGGTGGCATTACTGGTCAGGGATACTATTACAGCTGCAGAAAGGGTGGGTAATATAGCAGGATCCTCTTTTGAGTCAGTATGGGTGGAGGTCAGGAACAGGAAGGGAGCAGATACTCTACGGGGGTATCCTATAGGCCCCCTAGTTGCAGCAGAGATACCGAGGAGCAGATTGGGAGGCAGAATTTGGAAAGGTGCAAAAATAACAGGGCTGTTATCATGGGTGAATGTAACTTCCCTAATATTGATTGGCACTTGATTAGTTCCAAGGGTTTAGATGGGGCAGAGTTTGTTAAATGTGTCCTGGATGGATTCCTGTCTCAGTATGTTGACAGGCCGACGAGGGGGAATGCCATACTAGACCTAGTATTAGGTAACGAACCGGGTCAGGTCACAGATCTGTCAGTGGGTGAGCATCTGGGGGGCAGTGATCTCCGCTCCCTGCCTTTAGAATTATCATGGAAAAGGATAGAATCAGAGAGGACAGGAACATTTTTAATTGGGGAAGGGGAAATTATGAGGCTATAAGACCAGAACATGCGGGTGTGAATTGGGATGATGTTTTTGCAGGGAAATGTACTATGGACATGTCGTCGATGTTTAATGATCTCTTGCAGGATGTTAGGGATTAATTTGTCCCGCTGAGGAAGATAAAGACTGGTAGGGTGAAGGAACCATGGGTGACAAGTGAAGTGGAAAATCTAGTCAGGTGGAAGAAGGCAGCATACATGAGGTTTAGGAAGCAAGGATCAGATGGGTCTATTCAGGAAAATAGGGTAGCAAGAAAGGAGTTTAAGAAGGGGCTGAGAAGACCACGAAGGGGGCATGAGAAGGCTTTGGCGAGTAGGGCAAAGGAAAACCCGAAGGCATTCTTCAATTATGTGAGGAACAATAGGATGACAGGAGGGAAGGTAGGACAGATTAGAGATAAAGATGGGAAGATGTGCCTGGAGGCTGTGGAAGTGAGCGAGGTCCTCAATGAATACTTCTCTTCAGTATTCATCAATGAGAGGGAACCTGATGACGGTGAGGACAATATGAGTGAGGTTGATGTTCTGGAGCATGTTGATATTAATGGAGAGGATGTGTTGGAGTTGTTAGGACGGATAAGTCCCCGGGACCTGCCGGAATATTCCCCAGGCTGCTCCACGAGGCAAGGGAAGAGATTGCTGAAACACTGGCTAGGATCTTTATGTTCTCGATGTCCACGGAAATGGTACGGGAGGATTGGAGGGAGGCGAATGATTTCCCCTTGTTCAAAAAAGGTAGTAGGGATAGTCCAGGTAATTATAGATCAACGAGCCTTACGTCTGTGGTGGGAAAGCTGTTGGAAAAGATTCTTAGAGATAGGATCTATGGGCATTTAGAGTATCATGGTCTGATCAGGGACAGTCAGCATGGCTTTGTGAAGGGCAGATCGTGCCTAACAAGCCTGATAGAGTTCTTTGAGGAGGTGACCAGGCCTGTAGATGAGGGTAGTGCAATGGATGTGATCTACAAGGATTTTAGTAAGGCATTTGACAAGGTTTCACACGGTAGGCTTATTCAGAAAGTCAGAAGGCATAGGATCCAAGGAAGTTTGGCCAGGTGGATTCAGAGTTGGCTTGCCTGCAGAAGGCAGATGGTCATGGTGGAGGGAGTACATTCAGATTGGAGGGTTGTGACTAGTGGTGTCCCGCAAGGATCTGTTCTGGGACCTCTTCCTTTTGTGATTTTTATTAACGACATGGATGTGGGGGTAGAAGGGTGGGTTGGCAAGTTTGCAGACGACACAAAGGTTGGTGGTGTTATAGACAGTGTAGAGGATTGTCGAAGATTGCAGAGATACATTGATAGGATGCAGAAGTGGGCTGAGAAGTGGCAGATGGAGTTCAACCCGGAGAAGTGTGAGGTGGTACACTTCGGAAGGACAAACTCCAAGGCAGAGTACAAAGTAAATGGCAGGATAGTTGGTAGTGTCGAGGAGCAGAGGGATCAGGGGATACATGTCCACAGATCCCTGAAAGTTGCCTCACAGGTAGATAGGGTAGTTAAGAAAGCTTATGGGGTGTTAGCTTTCATAAGTCAAGGGATAGAATTTAAGAGACGCGATGTAATGATGCAGCTCTACAAAACTTTAGTTTAGAGAGTATGGATTATGATCAGAGATGAAGGGAACTAGGGCTTTACTCTTTGGAAAGAAGGAGGATGAGAGGAGACATGATAGAGGTGTACAAGATATTAAGAGGAATAGACAGATTGGACAGCCAGCGCCTCTTCCCCAGGGCACCACTGCTCAGTACACGAGGACGTGGCTTTAAGGTAAGGGGAGGGAAGTTCAAGGGGGATATTAGAGGAAGGTTTTTCACTCAGAGAGTGGTTGGTGCGTGGAATGCTCTGTCTGAGTCAGTGGTGGAGGCAGATACACTAGTGAAGTTTAAGAGACTACTAGACAGGCATATGGAAGAATTTAAAGTGGGCGGTTATATGGCAGGCTGGGTTTGAGGGTTAGCACAACATTGTGGGCCGAAGGGCCTGTACTATTCTATGTTTTATGGAACATATAGAGATTAAAGAGGAGGAGGTGCTTATTGCCTTACAGCAAATAAAGGTAAAAAATCCCCCAGGCCTGACATGATATTTTCTCGGACCTTGAGAGAGACTAGTGTAGAAATTGCAGGGGTCCTGGCAGAAATATTTAAAATGTCCTTCACCACAAGTGCGGTGCCGGAGGATTGGAGGGTAGCTCATGTTGTTCCGTTGTTTGAAAAAGGCTCCAAATGTGCACCAGGTAATTACAGGCCAGTGAGCCTGACATCGGGATTAGGTAAATTATTGGAAGGTGTTCTGAGAGATCGGATATACGAGGATTTGGACAACCAAGGGCTGATTAAAGATAGTCAGCATGGCTTTGTTCATGGCAGATCGTGTTTAATGAATCCTGTAGTGTTTTTCGAGGAGGTTACCAAGAATGCACATGAAGGAAAGGCTGTGGATGTTGTCTACATGAACTTTAGTAAGGTTTTTGACAAAGTCCCACATGGGAGGTTAGTTCAGAAGGTTCAGACAGTAGATACCCATGGAAAGGTTGTAGATTGGATTCGAAATTGGCTGTGTGTGAGAAGACAGAGAGTGGTAGTGGATCACTGCTTCTCAGACTGGAGGCCTGTGACTAGTGGTGTGTCTCAGGGATCTGTGCTGGGACCATTGTTGTTTGTTGCCTATATCAATGATCTAGATGATAGTGTGATTAATTGGATCAGCAAGTTTGCTGATGACACTAAGATTGGAGGCGTTGTGGACAGCGAGGAAGGCTTTCAAAGCTTGCAGAGGGATCTGGACCAACTGGCAACATGGGCCAGAAAATGGCAGATGGAATTTAATGCAGGCAAGTGTGAGGTGTTGCATTTTGTAAGGACAAATCAAGGTAGGACATACACAGTAAATGGTAGGGCACTGAGGAGTGCGCAGGAAGAAAGGGATCTGGGAGTTCAGATACACAATTCCCTGAAAATGGCGTCACAGGGAGACAGGGTTGTAAAGAAGGCTTTTGGCATCCTGGCATTCATAAATCAAAGTTGAGTATAGGAGTTGGAATGTTATGGTGAGGTTGTATAAGACATTGGTGAGGCCAAATTTGGAGTATTGTGTGCAGTTCTGGTCACTGAACTATAGGACGGATATCAGTAAGACTGAAAGTGAGCAGAAAAGATCTGCGAGGATGTTGCCGGCTCTTCAGGAGTTGAGTTACAAGGAAAGATTGAACAGGTTAGGACTGTATTCCTTGGAGCGCAGAAGAATGAGGGGAGATTTGATAGAAGTTTACACAATTACGAGGGGTATAGACAGGGTAGATGCGAATGGGCTCTTTCCACACGGATTAGGAGAGATAAATTACAAAAGGACTTTGCTTCAGGGTGAAAGGGGAAAGGTTTAGGGGGAACGTCCTCACTCAGAGAGTTGTGAGAGTGTGGAACGAGCTGCCATCTGATGTGGAAAATGCGGACACACTCTTAAGTTTTAAGAATAAATCTGATAGATGCATGGATGGGAGAGGTCTGGAGGGTTATGGACTGGGAGCAGGTCAATGGGACTAGCGGAATAAAGTTTTGGCACAGAGCAGAAGGGCCGAATGGCTTGTTTTCTGTGCTGTAGTGTTCTATGATTTTACAATTCTATGAAGGAATATGGGGAGGTCAGTTCCCACAGGAAGAAAGGGGATGGGGAAGAGAGATCCCACAGCAGGAAGGGGGATGGGGTAGAGAGATACCACAGGAGGAAGGGGGATGGGGAGGAGAGATCCAACAGGAGGGAGGCGGATGGAGAAATGAGATCACATAGGCGGATGGGGGATGAGAAGGGATACCACTGGAGGTAAGGGAATGGGGAAGAGAAATCCCACGGGAAGAAGGGGGATGGGGTAGAGAGATCCCACAGGTGGAAGGGGGATAGGGAAGAGAGATTCCACAGGAGGAAGGGGGATGGGGAAGAGAGATCCGACAGGAGGAAGGGGAATGGGGAGGAGAGATCCAACAGGAGGAAGGGGGATGGGGAAGTGAGATCCCACAGGATGAAGGGGGTTTGCGGAGAGAGATCCGGTAGGCGGATGGGGGATGGGAAGGGATACCACTGGAGGGAAGGGAATGTAGCAGAGAGAACCCACAGGAGGAATGGGGATGGGGACGAGATCCCTAAGAATCGAAGGGGGATTGGGATAAAAAATCCCACAGGAGGATTCCAAAGGTAAACGATAATCCTACAAGCCGAGAGGATGCAGAAAATTTTTGTACGTGTGTGTCGGGTCTGAACAGTGACCCAGAGGAGATGCGGCCTCGTCTCTGTGTATCTGGTAGTGAACAAAGTCACACACTATCAAGGGCAGGGGAGGACAATCTCACAATGGTATTTCTTTCCTTCTCACTGGGACAGTCTGCTGACAGTCTCTTGTCCCTCACCGGGAAGGGGGTGTGAATCTCCGACCTACCTACTGCAGTCAGTGTCGGTCTGGGTGTCAGTAACAGTGAGAAGGAACATTGTCAATGGACGTGTCACAGGCAGCAGGAAACACGGCCATTCTTGTGATTTACTACCATTAAACCAATGGTCGTTGTTCACTGATCTGATGAAGTCTCCATCATCCCTTCACAAGGAACCACGGAACCCTCCCGTCCTTGGGGAATTACTGACTGATCCCCTGGGCATTTGTCACAATTCTTCACAATCTGATTTATCACAGTTTAACCCAAATCCCTTTACATTGAAATGACACAATAGAACAGTTTCACAGTTCCGAGTGAGAGATAAATCAAGTTACCTCAACTCCTGGCACTTGTGCAGCCCGGGTCCCAGCCGCTGGATTCCTTCACACTGAATGTGGCAGTTATGCAGGTCGAAGTGTTTTATTGTATCACAGAGTCCGATGACATGAGACAGGACAGCGCAGTCAATCGGGTTCAACGTCATTCCACGGAATGAAAATGTTTCCACAGATCCCAGTGCGGCCTGAGCCAATCCACGATTCTGAGACTCAAACAGATAGTGCAATGTGTTCAGGAGCCTCCTTTTACCAGCTTCACTCCCCGTGTTTCTACTGTGGCGTTTAACCTCCTCTTTCACCCAGTCAATCACCCGGCAGGTTGTTTCATTAGGAAATGGACCCAGAAACTCCTCTAGGCCCCGAACTGTCTTTGGGTTGGAGAGACCAGCAACAAAACGGAGAAATACCTCAAATCGCCCATCCGTCGTGTTGTGGGCTTCAGTGAGGAATTTCAGGATACCCCCGGGATGTGGTTTCAGGAATTGTGCGACTGCAGCTACAAACTCTTGGATGGTGAGGTGTGGGAATGTGTACACCACACTCTGGGCAGAATCCTCTCTCTCCAAAAGCTCCATCAGGAACCCGGACAGGAACTGGGAAGGCTGCAGATTGTAGTTGATCAAATCTCCATCTGTAAACACAATCTTTTTCTCGGACACTCCTTTGAAGGCCATCTGACCAACCCTGAGTAACATATCACGGCGGTTCTCAATCTCACGGCCGTGGTTTTTCAGGATGTTATAAATATAGTAGGAGTACAGTTGGGTGATGGTCTTGGGAACTCGCTGTGGGTCCCTGACTCTTTGGGTGAAGAAGGGGCCCAGTGTCAGAGCGAGGATCCAGCAGTAGGAGGGGTTGTAGCTCATGGTGTACAGGATCTCATTCTCCTTCACGTGTTTGAAAACAGCTTCCGCCACCGACTGATCTTCAAAATGTTTGTTGAAATATGCCTTCCGTTCCTCATCAACAAATCCCAGGATTTCAGCCCAGAAACTGATCTCCGCCTTTTCCAATAAATGTAACGCAGTGGGACGGGTGGTCACCAGCACTGAACACCCTGGGAGCAGCTTGCCCTGGATTAAACTGTACACAATGTCCGACACTTCACACTTCCACTCGGGATCTGGGCACTGGTGCTTGGGTTCTGTTTCTCTCCGACTGTCCGCAAAATCGATTTTGTGTTTGATTTCATCTAAACCATCGAATATAAACAATAATCCCTCTGGGTTCTTCCAGACTTCTCTCAGAATATTCCCAAAGTAAGGATACTGATCCAGAACCAGTTCCTTCAGGTTTATTCGACAGTTAATACTGTTTAAATCTCGGAATTTGAAACTGAAAACAAACTGGAACTGTTGGTATATTTTCCCCATGGCCCAGTCATAAACAATCTTTTGTACCATCGTTGTTTTCCCGATCCCCGGGACTCCGGCCACTGCTGCTGAACTCCCAGATTTGGATTTACGCCGGGAAAAGCTGCTCTGGAACAACTGATCAGTCCGAATTTTTTCCAGCTGTCTGCGGAGTTGTTCCTCTCTATAATCCTCATGTTCTCTGCCTCTCGCCAGCAGCTCATGTTCCACCAGTGTCCGATCTCGAACAGTAGAAATGACCGTGAGCTCAGCGTATCGATCAGCCAGCTGGAAAACCTTCACCTTCTCCGTCATCAGGATCGTGTTCACTCCCAGGGTTTCAGTTTGTGCCCGCAGAGTCTCCTTGTGTTTCTGTTGAACATCTTCCATGGGAACAGAGAACATATTCAAAACGTTAAATGGCTCATCTGACAAAGAACTTTATAACGGTATTTCAGCATTCAGTGTTTGAGATTACATGAATAAATTCAATGCTTCCATGGACAGAAAGTAAAATTCTGTTCACAGACACGGAATGGACAGCAATGGATGTCCCTGAAAATGTCCAATCCTCATGTTCTGGTTCTAGTTATTTGTGAAGGTGAACATTCCCCTGATTGCACTTTCTGAGGAAGCTTAAACAAGCATCACTCCCCACTAACATCTTAACTACATTCTACAGAGGCGTGGTTGAGAGTGTGCTGACCTTTTGCATCACAACCTGGTACTCCAGCTGCAGTGCTGCCGACAAAAAAGCCTTGCAGGGGGTGGTTAGGGGAGCAGAGAAGGTTATTGGGGTCTCCCTACCTTCTGTCCAAGACCCCTTTCAACGTCGATGCCTCCAGAAGACACGGTACATCATTAAAAACCCCTCACACCCTCTCCATGAACTGTTTGTTCTTCTGTCATCAGGCAAACGTTACAGGAGCATCAAAACTAAAACCACAAGGCTACTAAACAGCTTCCTCCCACAGGCAGTCAGACTGCTAAATAGCTGCTCTACCTGACTCTGCTTTGGACACTTTTAACTTGGACCGGACACTTACAACTTGATTTAAAGCGACATGTGGCTGTTGTGTTTTACTATTTATTGTTGTGTTTATTATTTAGTGTTGCGTTTGTTATGTTATGATTGCACTGCTCCTGGGAAACGCTGTCTCATTCTGCCCTGAAGAGCTGATGTACGGTTGGAATGACAATAAAGTTTTTGAATCTTGAATATCCTATTGCAATCCTGACTGCACTCCCGTTACAACAACATTTCACTATATTTAAAGCATTGTTTGCCTCATTAACAGAGGATGTTAATGTTGATCTGGTGTGGAACTATGGAGAGCAGGACACTGTGCATTTTGGCCGATCTGCACACTGGGGAGTCACAGGTGTCCACTGCTCTTGCATCAAAACAGGAGCAGAATACGCGGGAAATACTCAAGTCGGGCAACTTCTTGGGGAGAATCACAGTGAAGTTGCGGATCGATAACCCATCGGAATGACAGGAATGAAAATGGGTAGTTTTCAATCGCAGTGATGGAGGATTGGTGGAAAGGTGGAATCTGTGTTAATGGAAGAAGCCACAAGCGTCTGTCTCAGTGATGTACATCGTGTCTGTGGGAGAGGGTGGTGAAGTCTTGGCAACTGCTACTCATCAGTCTTGCTGTGGGGGTGTGGGGCTCTGTCTAATGAGGCCTCCGTCTGTCAGAGTCGACCATGGATGTCCTGCCCCTGCAAGCCGGGACACTCCGATATGGAGAGGAAGCTTCTGCCGATGTAGCAAGCTCCCTCTCTCCATGCATCTGATGTACACAAAGGAACGGCAGAGACTGACACAGCTTGGCACCAGAGGTGTCGCAGGAGATGCCAGTCTGCGTTGAACACCATTTAACACTGACTCAGGGACTCCAGCTCCAGGCTTTTCCCACTGGATTTACTCCGAAACTCTTCCCCATGAGGGGTTACAGTTACAAGGCAGTGGAGGTTTGAGATCAGAGTTTTCTTGTTCCTGGGTGAGCTGCCAATCACAGCCGACAAGCCCCATCTGCCCAAAGTGACTGGTTGTAAGGCACCAGTAACCCGCCTCTGCCCCTTCTCCTGTCAGAAGAAACGCTTCCACCGGGATTAGTGGCTAAACCGCACGTGAAGGCCAAGAGCTGGACAGAGGCTACTCGCCACTGGGAGCATTTAATAGGTCGTGGCAGCTCATCCGCACTGTCACCCCCCCTACCCCCCCCCCCCGGCTATAACAATCTTAAGCAACCAATGGGCACTGTATTATTGACAATGAATCGGTAAATTGGTTTATTATTGTGACAGCCCCACTGTAAAATGGAAAACTTTTCTGCATGCGATCCAAATAGATCATTACATCACATCGGGGCAATGAGGTTGTACAAGGAAAAATGGAACAGAATAGTTCAGGGAAACAGTGCTTCAGTTGCCGAGAAAATGCAGTCCAGGCAGACGATAAGGTAGAAGGCCAAAGGATCATTGGGAGGTCAGCGTTGAGTTTTTTTGGGACTATGTTCCTAAACTGTAGAAATCAACACCTTAAACTACAGTACTGTGCAGAAGTCTGAGGTGTATATTAGGACTGACACATTTTGTCTTTTATTTTCCAGTTTGCACTTTATCCCGTTGTGATGCGGTTTGAACGGCATCCTCTGGATGAAAGGTGCTTTATAAATAAGTCATTATTATTATTATTATTGTTATTATTATTATTATTATTATTATTATTATTATTATTATTATTATTATTATTATTATTATTATTATTATTATTATTATTATTATTATTATTATCTTAGCCTAAACTGGTAAAACTTGAGGTACAGGCATAGCCAAGCACACTCATGTCTCAATTGATAGGAGATTTCAGACTATTCTCGTGGTGTATAGTGTTATGGGTTTTCGAAGATTTACACAAGTATCGCCGTGTGTGCCTAATTTATTAATACTATTCTGTAAAGCCTTTAGGATGATACCAGTTATTGATATTACGATTGGGATAAATAATACCCTGTTCGTGTTCCATAGTCTTTCATTTTGCCCTTTCAATTCAACATATTTCTGGTATTGTTTTTTACTAATTCATTTCTGTAAGTTATGTGTGTATGGAATGGCTATATATATTTCAAAAGTTGCTTTTGCTTGTTTATCCTGTAAAATTACATCCGAACGCAGATCATGTATTATCCTATCTGAAATCATGATCGGACGCAGTATGATATGAAGGACTCTAACTCTAAAAGTGGAGCAGGCTTGTACTTATTGTAGGTTATCGTGTTTTTCATCAGTTGTAGTTCAAGCAAGCTTTTTGGGAATGTTGTCCACCACTTGATTGTGCTTGTGCAAGTCATGAGATTCAGTTAAATTACTGCAGGATGTTGGAAAGTGTTGGATTGTTTCTGGTTTCCCTTGTAATTTTCAGCATTTATCGTCCTGAATCTATTGGTCGTTTATTCTGTATTATTGATAACGACATGTGTCAACAACCTTGTCCTGTATTGCTACAATGATCTCTTCTGTTTCTGGGAAGAGGTCTCCAACTCTGAGCCAGGGGCTCGACGCTTCCTTGTCGACATCTAATCGGCTCAGATCGTGGGGATGTCCTCCGTGGGGAGTCAGACTCTTCCATTGGTTAACGTTTTCTACTATTATGATAGTTTCTTCTCTTTTATGGGTTATGTTTTCATTTACGTTCAGTGATGTGTACCCCTTATCAGATTTGCATATGCTTGTATGGAGTGCTGAATCCTGCTAGCGTTATGAAAGTATGTCAATAGAGCTAATTGTGGATTTCAGAAAAGGCGAGATGAGGGAACACGACACACCAGTCCTCATAGAGGGATCTGATGTGGAAAGAGTGAGCAATTCCAAATTCCTGGCTGTCAATGTCTCCGAGTATCTAACCTGGACCCAATATATCGATACAGCTACAAAGAAGGCACAACAGTGGCTATAGTTCATCAGGAGTTTCCAACATCACTGGAATATTTCTACAGATGTAACTTGCAGAGTATTGTAACTGGTTGCATCACCGTCTGCTTCATGGGGACTACTGTACAGTATCGGATTAAGGCGCACACTCAACGATTCAGAACAACTTCATCTCTGCCATCCAGTTTCTGAATGGACATTGAACCCATCGATAGTGACTCACTAATCTCTTTTTAAATTTCTATTTCTACACTAATTTATTTTAATATTTCATATAATCACACAGACATGCACAGCTATATATGTTCAACTTCCAGGCCCTGAAGCCACTTCGCTGCTCAGCCAGATCCACCGTCTGACAGGCCACATGTCTCGCATGGATAACTCCAGGTTACCGAAAGCAGTACTCTACGGAGAACTCTCTCAGGGCAAGAGAGATCGTGGTGCCCCGCGCAGGAGGTACAGGGACCAAATTAAGCAGAGGCTCTCTCAGGTAAATATGGAGGTCAACGAGTGGCAGCCGCTGATCCACGGACAAGCCAGGAATTTTGAGGAACCCAGGAGCGACTGCTGAAAAGAAGAGGGGATGCAAGAAGGATCCAACTACCCAAGCGCCTGCAACCCAGCTGTCCCTCTGTCCCAACTGCTCCCGAGTCCACAGATCCAGAATTGGCCTCTACCGTCACCAACAATTTTGTCGTCATCCAGTACCACCACCCCCCCCTCACAGACACACAGACACAGACACACACACACCCACACACACACACACACACACACACACCCACTCACAGACAGACACACACACACACACCTATTTGGGAAGAGAACAGGATTTAGGGTATGTTTCATGATCATTAATGCTTGGTGGAACCCCGGAATGTCCATGCCCTCAAACCCTTTTGTTCCCCGGATCTGGAGTACCTGGTGCTGCTGTGTAAACCTTTCCGGCTGCCAAGGGAGTTCCCGGCTGTTATTATCACAGCTGTGTAATAACAACATCCCCCATTTGTGTGTTATTGTCACAGAGGGGAGATGATTTCCTTCAGAAATCGGTCAGTACTTCCAAAACCACAAAATTTGTATCAACAGTTCTGTGTGAACAGCACTTGCCGTGTGACCGACTGCTTACATTGCCGGTGATCAGCAGGAGCTCAAGAAATTCAGCTCCGATCTGTGCAAAGTCATCCAGGCAGCGAAACGACAATACAGAGATCGTATTCAGGCACAGCTCTCCACCAACAACACACACAGCTTATGGCAAGCTCCGCACCCCAATGCAGACTTCAGAGCTAAGTGCAGTGGTGCTGCCAACATCGCTGCCTGTCTCCCAGAGGATCTAAGTCTCTTTACGCTCGGTTCGATATCGCCAACACTGAGACCCCGAGGAGAGCCGACAAAGCGACCTGCACATTGGTCATCTCTGAGGCTGAAGTTCGCAGGTGTTTCCAACGAGTGGACAGTCGCAAGCCTGCGGGATCGGACGGCGTCCCAGGGCGGGTACTCAGGATGCGCGCGGCACAACTGGCAGGTGTATTTACGGATATTTTTAATCTCACCCTCTCCCAGTGTAGAGTTCCCTCCTGCTTCAAATCATCCACCATTGTTCCTGTACCTAAAACAATTAAGGCAACATGCCTGAACGTCTGGCGTCCTGTCGCACTCACCTCAATAATAAGCAAATGCTTTGAGAGACTGGTCAAGGACTGCATCTGCAGCTTGTTACCACCCACACTGGACCCCCTACAATTCACCTACCGACACAACCGATCAACAGATGACACAATAGCCACTGCTCTGCACACCTCCTTAAACATCTGGAGCAGAGGGATGCTTATGTGAGAATGATGTTATTAGACTACAGTTCAGCATTCAATACCATCATTCCCTCCAGGCTCGACAAGAAGCTCAGAGACCTCGGCCTTCACCCTGCCTTGTGCAGCTGGGTCCTGGATTTCCTGTCAGATCGCCAGCAAGTGGTAAGAGTGGGCTCTCTCACCTCTGCCCCTCTGACCCTCAACACAAGAGCCCCTCAGGGCTGTGTCCTAAGCACCCTCCTTTACTCTCTGTATGCGCATGACTGTTTCGCTACCCACAGCTCCAATCTGCTAATTAAATTTGCTGAGGATACTATATTTATTGGTCAAATCTCAAATAATAACGAGGCAGCCTACACAGAAGAAGTCACCACCCTGACACAGTGGTGACAAGAAAACAACTTCTCCCTCAATGTCGCAAAAACAAAGGAGCTGGATGCAATGTTGCAAAGACAAGAGGAATGGAGACGGGCTAACCCCTATTGACATCAATGGATCTGGGTTGAGAGAGTGAACAGCTTTAAGTTCCTCGGCATTCACATCACTGAGGACCTCACGTGGTCTGTACACATCAATTGTGTGGTGAAAAAAGGCACAACAGCACCTCCTTCACCTCAGATAGAACCATAGAATCATAGAACATTACAGCACAGAAACAGGCCTTTTGGCCCTTCTTGGCTGTGCCGAACCATTTTTCTGCTTAGTCCCACTGACATGCACCTGGCCCATATCCCTCCAAACCCCTCTCATCCATATACCTGTCCAAGTTTTTCTTAAATGTCAAAAGTGAGCTCGCATTCACCACTTCATCTGGCAGCTCATTCCACATTCCCACCACTCTCTGCGTGAAGAAGCACCTTCCCCAATGTTCCCTTTAAACTTTTCCCCCTTCACCCTTAACCCATGACCTCTGATTTCTTTTCTCCCCTAGCCTCAGTGGAAAAAGCCTGCTTGTATTCCCTCTATCTATACCCATCATGATTTTATACACCTCTATCAAATCACCTCTCATTCTCCTACATGCCAGGGGATAAAGTCCTAACCTATTCAAACTTTCCCTGTAACTCAGTTTCTCAAGTCCCGGCAACACCTTTGTAAACCTTCTCTGCACTCATTCAACCTTATTAATATCCTTCCTGCAATTAGGTGACCAAAACTGCATACAATACTCCACATTCGGTCTCACCAATGTCTTATCCAACCTCACCATTACGTACCAACTCTTATACTCAGTACTTTAATTTATAAAGGCCAATGTACCAAAAGCTCTCTTTACTACCCTATCTACTTGTGAAGCCACTTTTAGGGTATTATGTATCTATACTCCCAGATCCCTCCGTCCTACTGCCCTCCTCATCCTACCATTTACCTTGTATGTTCTAACTTGGTTTAACCTTCCGAAGTGCAATACCTCACACGTGTCCGCATTAAACTCCATCTGCCATTTTTCAGCCCATTCCTCCAACTGGTCCAAATCCCTCTGCAAGCTTTGAAAACCTTCCTCACTGTCCACTACACCTCCAATCTTTGTATCATCAGCAAATTTGCTGATCCAATTTGCCACATTCTCATCCAGATCATTGTCATATCATTTGTCATAGATGATCATCCAGATCATTTGTCATAGATGACAAATAACAATGGACCCAGCACTGATCCCTGTGGCACATCACTAGTCACAGGCCTCCACTCAGAATAGCAATCCTCCACTACCACTCTCTGGCTTCTTCCATTGAGCCAATGTCAAATCCAATTTACTACCTCTCCATGTATACCTAGCGACTGAATCTTCCTGTCTAACCTCCCATGCAGGACCTTGTCAAAGGCCTTACTGAAGTCCATGTATACAACATCCACTGCCTTCCCTTCATCCACTTTCCTGGTAACCTCCTCGATAAACTCTAATAGATTGGTTAAACATGATCTACCACGCACAAAGCCATATTGACTTTTTCTAATAAGTTCCTGTCTATCCAAATACCTGGAGATCCTATCTCTTAGTATTCCTTCCAATAATTTACCTACTACCGATGTCAAACATACCGGCCTATAATTTCACTATTTACTTTTTGAGCCTTTTTTAAACAACGGAACTACATGAGCTATTCTCCAATCCTCTGGCACCCGATCCGTGGATATCGACATAATATTTATGCCAGGGCCACTGCAATTTCAACATTAGACTCCTTCAAGGTCCGAGGGAATACCCTGTCAGGTCCCGGGGATTTATCTACTCTGATTTGCCTCAAGACAGCAAGCACCTCCTCCTCTTTAATCTGTATAAGTTCCATGACCTCCCTACTTGTTTGCCTTGTTTCCAGTTTCTCTAGTAAATACAGATGCAAAAAACCCATTTAATATCTCTCCCATTTCTTTTGGTTCCATACCTAACCGACCACTCTGATCTTCAAGAGGACCAATTTTATCCCTTATTATCATTTTGCTCTTAACATACCTGTAGAAGCTCTTAAAATTATCGTTCACCCTGACTGCCAAAGCAACCTCATGTCTTCTTTTAGCCCTCCTGATTTCTTTCTTAAGTATTTTCTTACTCTTTTTATACTCCTCAAGCATATTATTTCCTCCTTGTCGCCTATACATGTTATACATCTCCCTCTTCTTCTTTATCAGAGTTCCAATATCCCTCGATAGCCAAAGCTCCTTATTCTTATTCATTTTGCCTTTAACCCTGACAGGAACATACAAACTCTGCACTCTCAAAATTTCTCCTTTGAAGGTCTCCCACTTACCAATCACATCCTTGCCAGAGAACAACCTGTCCCAATCTACGATTTTTAGATCCCTTCTCATTTCTTCAAATTTGGCCCTTTTCAGGTTTAGAACGTCAACCCGAGGACCAGATCTATCTTTATCCAAGATCAAGTTGAAACTAATGATGTTATGATCACTGGAACCAAAGTGATCCCCTACACACACTTCCGTCACCTGCCCTAACTCATTTCCTAATAGGAGATCTAATATTGCATCCTCCCTAGTTGGTACATCTATATATTGATTTAGAAAACTTTCCTGAACACATTTTACAAACTCTAACCCATCTAGACGTTTAAAAGTATGGGAGTCCCAATCAATGTGTGGAAAATTAAAATCCTCTACAATCACAGATTTCTGTCTCCTGCAGTTGTCTGTTATCTCTTTGCAGATTTGCTCCTCCAATTCTCGCTGACTATTGGGTAGTCCATAATACAACCCTATTAATGTGGTCATACCTTCCTGTTTCTCAGCTCCACCCATACGGCCTCAGTAGACAAGCCACCTAATCTGTTCTGCCGAAGCACTGCTGTAATATATTCCCTGACTAGCAAAGCCACCACCCACCCTTCATCCCTCTGTCTCTATCACAGAAGAACACTGAATTAACTTCCCTTTCCCCTTCGCTCGCCTGATGGTAACCCAATTACCTGTGCCCTGTTCCTTAGGTGTAACTACCTCCCGGAAGCTACTATCTATAATCTGCTCAGTCTTTCGAATGATACGGAGGTCATCCAGCTCCTGCTCCAGTTCCCTAACACGGTCTGTTAGGAGCTGCAGCTGGATGCACTTCTGGCAGGTATCGTTGTCAGGGACACCAGAAGTCTCCCTGTCTTCCCACATCCTGCAAGAGGAGCATTCCAACATCCTGCCTGGCATATTCTCTAGTCTGAACAAAAAAAAAAGAAAAACAGAAAAACAGATGGTTGAGATGGCTGAGAACGGTTGGGATGGGCCCCTAAATGCTAACGATTTTCTATAGGGGCACAATTTTGTGCATCCTGACTGGCTGCATCACTGCCTGGTATGGGAACTGTACTTCTCTCAATCGCAGGACTCTGCAGAGAGTGGTGCGGGCAGCCCAGTGCATCGGTAGGTGTGAACTTGCTACTATTCAGGTCATTTCAGAGATAGGGGGCAAAAAGTGCCCGAAGGATCATTCTGGACCCAAGTGTCACCAAACACAAACTGTTCCAGCTGCTACCATCCGGGAAATGGTACCGCAGCGTAAAAGCCAGGACCAACAGGCTCCGTGACAGCTTCTTTCACCAGGCCATCAGACTGATTAATTCACGCTGATACAATTCTATTTCCACAATTGTATACATAAAAACAGACTCACTGCACACACTTTACTGTAATCGTGCTGCTGGTGGAGAAAAACAATTTTCACGACATGTGTCCATGATATTAACCCTGATCCTGAAAATTTTTATCTGGCTGTTGTCTCATTTTTTTAGATCTGTTATTCATCATCCTCATACTGTCCTCGTTCATATCAATCCAAGTGCGCTCCAGTGCACACGGTGTTTTCCAGAAATTGCTATTTAAGTTCTTTGTTTTTTTGCATATTTTCCAGATCTGTTTCAGACCAGGATATTTTACCAAAATTATACATCAATATGGGCACAGTGAGTGTTTACTACCTTTGTTATATTTTTACTGTTCAGCTCTGTTTGGCAGATTTTCTTGATCCTTGATGTAAATTCAAAGTTTGTTCAGCCTTGCAGTAAATTCAGATTTTCTTCAGCCTTGAAGTAAATTTTGTTGGAAGGTTTTCCTTTATCACACTATTATCCATTTTCTTTGCTTATTGATATCCTAAATATCCGTTTCATATTCTGTTACATTGCATCCTGATGCTCTGTTTGATATTCTACCGGCTCTATTGCATCTTT
Source organism: Hemitrygon akajei (assembly GCF_048418815.1). Lineage (NCBI taxonomy): Eukaryota > Metazoa > Chordata > Chondrichthyes > Myliobatiformes > Dasyatidae > Hemitrygon > Hemitrygon akajei. Next base: position 528,486 of record NW_027331962.1, read on the forward strand.
CTTTATGTTTAATCATGTTCTGTACTTTCCTAGTCTAAAGTTCATGCTTATATATTTGGAAATTAGTTCCATTATTTGAATTATTTGTTTCAGCTTTACTGCTGCAAGAGCAAATAATTTCAAATCATCAATGTATAGCTGTGTCAAGGTATAATTCGTATTTTCTTCTGATTAGATACCTGATTTTTATCTGTTTCAGTAAATTATGAGTGGGCTTAAAGCTAGACAAAACCACAGTGGGCTTAGTGAGTCGCTCTGGAAAATCCCTCCATTTATTTTGATAGTGGTCGTTGTTCCTCTGTGGTTGTTAATAGGATGATTATTTTACGCGAATGCTTCATCAGTTGTAGAAATTTCACAAGTATTGTATGAATTTTATATATATTTGGAACTTCTCTTAAACACAAGGAACAGAATCAGATGTGATTTCTTTTATTGACAATATAACACTGAAAGTTTTCTGCTTTCCACAGGGTTTGAAATAGAATTACATAATCTGTTATCTGTTGTTCAAACCCGAATGGTATTCTGTCTGCTCTCCTGTGAGTATATTGTGGTTATCTAGGTTGTTATCTGAGTTTTTATTAGTTACGAGATGTACGATGCTATAATTTTAGATATAAAATTGTCTTATTATTATTAAGAGCCAATAATAACATAGTAGGTGACCATTTAGTAGTCTTATAAATCCAGAATAAAGCTGTCGTTGAGACTGGTGGTACATACCCTCAGCCTTTTATATGTTCTGCCCCATGGGAGTATGACACAGAGGATGTATGAGGTGGTTTGGGGTTCAGTAGCAAGGCTTTGGCTCGGGTTTGTGTCTTGCCAGCTTGATTGAGTTCCTCCAGGAGGTGACAAAGGTGATGGATGAAGATACACATGGATATTGTCTACTTGTGTATTGGTACAGTGTTTGACAAAGTCCCACATGGGAGGCTCATACAGAATATTAACATGCTTGAGAACTGTGGGGAATTGTCCTGGCTGCCGGGGACACAAACTGGGAGAAATGTCTTGGCTGGCGGGTGGTGAATCTGTGAAATTATTGTCATAGACGGCTGAGGAAGACACTTCCTTGGATATATTTAAAATGCAGGTTGATATGTTCCTGATTAGGAAGAGTGTCAACGTTTACTGGGATAATGGGGTAGAGAGTAATTGAAGAGCAAATTCACTGAGCCGAATGGCTAAATTCTGCTCCTAGGTGTTATGGTTTCAGGGAGCATCTGGAGTATTGTATTCACTTCTGATTGTCCAGCTCTTGGAAGGATTGGAGAGGGTGCAGAACAGGTTCATCAGGATGTTGCCTGGGTTCGGTGGCATGTGCTACAAGTAGAGGTTTGATAAACTTGGTTTGTTTATTCTGGAGTTAGAATAGAGATCTGACTGAGGTGTACAACTTTGAGAGGTAAGAGTTTGGGGCATCAGCCTGTGTTTTGTTTGTTTATTTTTACGTAAGACTGGTGTCTAATACCAGAGGGCATTTGGTTAAGGTGAGATGGGGTAAATTTACAGCAATTGTGGGTAATTTTTTTAACAGAGTTGTGAGTGGCTAGAATTTACTGTCTGGGTCAACATGGCTTTGTGAAGGGTAGGTCGTACCTTACGAGGCTAATTGGGTTTTTTAAAGCGGTAACAAAAAGCAATTGACGGAGGTACGGTAGTAGTTGTGGTCTACATGGATTTTAGCAAGGCATTTGACAAGGTCTCTCGCGAGAGACTCATCCAGAAAATCATGAGGCACGGGGTAAGTGGAACCTTGGCTGTTTGGATAAAAAATTGGCTTAAAGGAAGAAAGCAGAGGGTAGTAGTGGAAGGAAAGTATTCTGCCTGGAGGTCGGTGACTAGTGGACTATTTGTGATTTTTATAAATGACCTGGATGTAGAGGTGGAAGAATGGGTGAGTAAATTTGTGGATGACATGAAGATTGGAGGAGTTGTGGATGGAGCTGTAGGTTGTCGAAGGTTACAAGAGGATATAGACAGGGTGCAGATTTGGGCAGAAAAGTGGCAGATGGGGTTCAATCCGGATAAGTGTGAGGTGACGCATTTTGGAAGGACAAACCAGAATGTTGAGTACAAGTTTAATCGTTGGTTACTTAAGAGCGTGGATGAACAGAGGGACCTTGGGGTTCAAATCCATACATCCCTTAAGGTCGCTGCACGGGTTGATAGGATAGTTAAGAACTCCTACGGGAGGCTAGGCTTCATTAATAGGGGGATTGAGTTCAAGAGTAGAGAGGACAAGTTGCAAATCTACAAATCTCTGGTGAGACCGCACTTAGAGTATTGTGTTCAATTCCGGTCACCTCATTATAGGAAGGATGTGGAAGCCATGGAGAGGATGCAGAGGAGATTTACCAGGATGTTGCCTGGTTTGGAGAACAAGTCATGTGAAGCAAGGTTAGCAGAGCTGGGACTTTTCTCTTTGGAGCGTAGAAGGTTGAGAGGGCACTTGATAGAGGTCTAAAAAATTATGAGAGGCATAGATAGGGTGGTTTGCTAGTACCTGTTTCCCTGGGCACCAACAGCAAACATTACAGGGCATATGTACAAAGTTAAGGGAGGGAAGTTTAGCGGAGACATCAGGGGTAAGTTTTTTACAGAGGGCTGTGGGTGCCTGGAACAACTTGCCAGGGATGGTGGTGGAGGCTAAAACATTAGGGGTATTTAAGAACCTCTTGGACAGGCACATGGATGAAAGAAAAATAGAGGGCCACGGGGTAGTGTGGGTTTAGTACTCTTTTTAAAGGAATACATGGGTCGGCACAACATCCAGGGCGGAAGAGCCTGTACTGTGCTGTAGTATTCTAGTGTCTAGAGTCTAGTGACTAGGGTCATGTCGGAGGCAACTATGTTATAGATGCTCCTAGTTATACATGAATGTGCAGGAAATGCAAGGAAATGCTCAACAATATAAGAAAAGATAGCAACATTCTTTTTACTTTCCCAGATATATAAAGAGTGGAAAAAGGGAGAGGGTCGATATCGGATCACTAGAAACTGCTGTTGTAGTTGCAGTAACGGGTGGAAAGGAAATGCCAGACAAACTCTGTGCAAGTCACTGGCAGAATTCCAAAAGGTAAAGAACATCAGCAAACAGAATTGCGTGTAGTGCTATTACAAAGGAAAAGGGGCTTGGAAGATGAAAGGTCTGAAGATAGAAAAGTCACCTGGACTGGGTCATACAGTGTATCAGGAGCCTGCCTAGGGTGTGTTGGGATTCCCAGAGCGTTAGGACCTGGAGTGTAGGCTTCATCAGAACCAACAGCTGGATTAATAGAAAAATACAATGTAGAATATTCAAGTTGCAAAGATAGATTCTTTGAATTGTTACTTGAATCCAGAGATCAGTAAATGATTAATGGCGAATTTTGATTCCCAGGCTTTGCCAAGTCACAGACTAACACTTGAGATGTGGTTTGAACTGTGCATTTGATCACTCACCTTTCAGCTGAGTTGGTAATTCCGATAAACCTTGGCCGATGTTCATGTATTCCTGTGGATCAGGACCTGTTTAAATATAAAAACAAAATCCATGGAAACAGAGCTAAAATAATTAAAATAACTAAAATGTTTATCTCAATGTGCCTTTGTGTTCAGTGGGTGGTTTTAACATACCGAGCTCCTGTATTTCCTTCAGTATCCTGTCCAGCTTCGGTAACTCAGTCCTCCACATCAGAAAGGATTCCCACATCGCCCTCCGGGCCCGGGAGCCTTTGCCATTCACCAAACTGAGGAAGAGTCTGGAACTCTCTGTCCGGTTTCCCTTCTCTGTCAATTCAGTGACTTTCTACAAAAGGAAACAATGGACTTATTGTGGAGCAGACAGACAGACATGGAGAATATGCAGGAAAGTATCTGTTCATGGTCCCAGTAGCTTCAGAACAGATGCAGTCACTGGGCTGCTGCCTCACCCTCTCTGTGTTCAGTCATTAACAGAGAAACAGTAACTGAAGGAAATTCTAAATCAATAGTGTGTAAGAATAAGGATTTACTGACACCCTGCAGTAGATGCAATGTGATTAATTTCCTTGATCTGTCAATGTGCAGCATTACATCAACAAGATGTGACAACAAGAACGGAAGAGAGGGGAGAGAGAGCAAAAACAAATGGATGGCGGGCATCACTGAATCGTGGCTGACAAAAGTTTATAGTTGGGTGCTTAAATCCAAGGATAAATATTGAATCGGAAGGATACGCAGGTAGTTGAAAGTGTTGGGTCGAAGCTGCTGTCATTAAAAATGAAAAGTCCTGAGAAACAGGTGATGTCGGATTAGACGATGTGGATGTTAAGAAACTGCTTAGGTAAAATGACCCTGATGGAAATTATATACAGGCATGTTAACAGTCGCCAGGATGTGGGCTACAAATTACAACGGGGGAGAGGAGAGGCATGGAAAAAGGTCAATGCTAAAATTGTCACGGGGAGTTTCAATATCCAGGTAGCTTTGGAAAATCAGGTCGGTGCTGAATCCCAAGTGAGGGAATTTATAGAATGCCTATGAGATGGCTTTTGAGAGAAGCCTATGGTTGAGCCCACTATAGGAAAGGCGGATCTGGATTCTGTGTTGTGTATTGCACCAGATTTGATTAGGGAGCTTCAGCTAAATAAATCCTTAAGAGGCAGTGATCATAAAATAGCAGAACTCAGCCAGCAGGTTGAAAGGGAGAAGGTAAAGTTAGAGGTATCAGTGCTACAGTAGAATAAAGGAATTACCTCGGCATGAGAGAGGAGCTGGGCAATAATAAATTCGAAAATGACACTAACAGGGACAATGGCAGAGCAGGAATGGCTGAAGTTTCTCAGAGGACAAACAATCACAATGATGAAGAATTATTCTAAAGGGAGGATGATCAACCGTGGCTGGCGAGGTAGTCAAAGCAGCACAAAAGCAAAGGAGTGGGCACAGAGTATTACAAAATATAGTAGAAAGCTGGAGGACTGGGATGTTTTTACAAATCAACAGAAGGCAATTCAAAAATCGTAAATAGAGAAAATATGAAATAGGAAGGTAGGCTAGAGAATGATGTAAAATAGCTTACCAAAACGTCCGTCTGATATATGAAGATTGAAAGAGAGGAGAGTGGATATTGGACCACTGGAAAATGACAGTGGAGAGGTACTGTCAGGGGACAAGGAAATGCCGGAAGATATTGGTCGACATTTTGCGTCAGTCCTCACTGTAAAAACACTAGAACGTGCCAGATATTTGAGAATGTCCGGTGGCAGAAGTGAGTGTATTTGCAATTATTGCGGAGAAGGCGCTCGGAAAGCTGAAAGTTCTGAAGATAGATGAGTCCAGATCAACTCACCCGATTGCTTCTGAAGGAGGAGGCTGAAGAGATTGTGGAGACATTAGTAATGATCACTCAAGAATCACTAGATTTTGGAATGGTTCCGGAGGACTGATCATTTTAAACTATAGGCCAGTTAGTCTGATCAGCGTTTGGGAAGATGTCAGCAGTCGATAATTGAGGATAAGGTTTCGGGGTATTCGGACGCACATGATAAGAAAAAGGCCAACATCCATGGAAGGGAATCCTGCCTGACAGTTGTAACAGAGAGAACAGCATGCTGGGTCGACAACGGAGAGTCAGTGCAAGTTGTTTACTTGGACTTCCCGAGGACCTTTGACCAGGTGTCCCACATAGACCGATGAAAAAATGGACACATCAGTGGCAATTGGAATGTAGTATAGTGAGGTACGTGGCCATATACTTTAGCAGAAATAATGAAGACGTAGACTATTTTTGAATCTGGGAGAAAATTCAGAAATCGGAGTTGTAAAGTGTCTCTGGAGACCTGGTGCAGGATTCCCGTGCAGTTTGAGTCCGTGTTCGGAAAGGCAAATACAATGTCAGCATTCATTTCGAGAGGATCAGAATATAAGAACAAGCACTGGCCAGTCCGCACTTGCATATTTTGATCCCCTGATCAGAGAAAATATGTGATGGCGTTGTGAAAAATCCAGAGAAGAATCTAAACTAACAGAACCTGTGATATTAAACCAGATTTTGATGGTAATGGTTCCTGGATGCACCTGTACTGGCCGGAGTGTGGAAGGATGAGGGGGAATCTAATTGTAACCTGTGGAATATCGAAAGACATTGAGAGGATGTGGAGATGTTGTTTTTACGTGGGGGAGTCTAGAACCAGACGGAACAGCCTCAGATTAGAGGGACATCCATTTAGAACAGAAATGAGGAGATTATTTAACCGAGGAGTAGTGAATCTGCAGAATCCATTGGCACTGACAGCTGCGGAGACCAGGTCATTGGGTATATTTAAAACAGAGGTTGGTACCTTCTTGACTAGTCTGGTCAGCAAAGTTCACTGGGAGAAGGCAGGAGAATGGGGTTGAGAGGGATAGTACATCACCCATGATGTAATGGCAGAGCAGAATCGATGAGCCTAATGGCCAATTGCGTTCTGATGCCTTATGGTCTTATGATGTGTAAAGACAAAAAGAAGATTAAGAAATGTCAGTGCGGCTATCTTATAATGGAGATGGTTACTGCCTGGCACTCATTCCGTAAAATGGTAATGACTTCCTGAATGCAGGCATGGGTTTCCGGATTAACTGAGGAATTATGAATTAATCATTGAATAGTCTTCAAGCAACATACACCTATGATGGAATTAAGATAACTGAATATGGATGGGCTTAGGACATCGCTCGGAGAAATAAGAGAGGCAGTGTTTAAGGGTAAGCACAACATTGTGGGCCGAAGGGCCTGTACTGTGCTGTACTGTTCTATGTTCTATGTTCTGTGTCCTGGATTTGAATGATTGATCTCCTCGAACAGATATCTGTAGGGAATTGGTAAGGTTTTCCATAACACGATTAATGGACAACAATTATGGAACAAATCCGCATAATTCCCTGATGGCCCACTGCACTGTGAAATAATCCCTGTTTCACTGCTACCAGGTCTGAGGAGTTACAGTTGTGAAGGAAATTTAACCAGTAAAGCAGACGTCTCCAGATGAGGAATTTATAGATCAGCATCATATTTACAGATTACCTCTTGCCTTTGGATAATGCCTGTGTGATTCATTACAGACAGCGCCAATGAATCCCAACGAGAACAGGGTTACTCACGGGTGTAACACACTTGATTTTCTAATACCACTCATGGCAGAATAGGTCAGATCTAGGACAAGACAATCACTGTTTGTGAGCTCCACGGAGAGTGACCTGAAATGGTGTGTCCCTGTCTCTCATTAGTCAGATATTCAGCAAGTTAGCAGATTTTGTTTTGTTTGCCCCTTCCCTTTCAGGAAATCCTATTGATCTTCTTCCCTTTCAGGACAACCTGTTGATTTCTTGGGATCATGAGATATCAGCCAGTCAGCAGATTTATTTTATGTTTTGTGCTTTCTTCTGCCCTTTTAGATCAAACTATTGATGTTTGTGGTCATAAGATATCAGCTTTGTGCGTGATCTTTCACATCTAATCAATCTCAGAGTTTTTCGAGGAAGTTACCAGGAAAGTTGATGAAGGCAAGGTTGTGGATGTTGTCTACATGGACTTCAGCACGGTATTTGACAAGGTCCCGTATAGGAGGTTGGTCTAGAAGATTCAGTCGCTTAGCATTCAAGATAAAGTAGTAAACTGGATTAGACACTAACTGTTTGGAAAGAATCCGGAGTGTCACTATAGACTGTTGCATTTCTGATTGGCGCCTGTATCTCGTGCAGTGTCACGGGGATCGGTGCTGTTCCCGTTGTTGTTTGTCATCTATATCAATGATCTGGATGAAATTACGCTTAACAGCATCAGCAAATTTGCTGATAACTCCAACATTGGGAAGGTTCAGTGGACAAAGAGAAAGATTACACGAGCTTGCAGTGAGGTCTGGACCAACTGGAGAATGGACTTTTAAGGGGCCGATGCAATTTAATGCAGACAGGTGCAAGATGTTGCACTTTGGATGGACCAATCAGGGTAGATCTTACACAGCGACCGGTAGAACAAAGTGATCTGGGAATACAGGTACATAAGCCATTGAAAGTGGCAGCAAATGTTGATAGGCTCTGAAAGAAAGTTTCTTAGCGCATTAACCTTGGTAAATGAAAATATCGTGTACGATGTGATGTTGTATAAGACGTTGGAGAGGCCTATGGAGAGACAGATGGAAATAAGTTTGAAAGAGTACAGAAAAAAACATTACAAGGATGTTACCTGGACTGGAAGACCTAAGTTATAAGAAAAGAGTGAACTGATTAGGACTTTATTCATTGGAACATGAAAGACTGAGCGGAGATTTGATAGAAGTGTACACAATAACATTGGGATTTAGATAGGATAAATGCAAGCAGGCATTTTGTACTGAGGTAAAGAGGTACTACAACAAGAGATTATCACTAAAGGCTGAAAGGTGAAAAGTTCAAACGGTACAAAGGTGAAACCGCTTTATTCAGAGGGTGGTGAGAGTGCGAAACTAGCTAGCAGGGCAAGTAGTGCAAGTGGTTAAGAGAATTCTGAATAGATGCATGCGTAATGAGCGTATAGAGAGCCATGGCCCGGTGCAGGTCAATGGGAATAAGTAGATTCAGTAGTCTGGCATGGAATAGATGGGCCAAAGGGCCTGTTTCTGTACTGTACTTTGCTGTGACTATGACAAGTCAGCCACACATTGTTTGGGAAGTCACGGATCCAAGACAAGCTGTGGTTAGCTGGTTTCCCTACCTCAGGTACCGCAGTGAAGCCGGTTGGCCCAATTGACAGTTTAATACTCATCCTGGATTAATGAGATGAGGTGAAGCTACCCGACGGTTCAGCCAAGATTTGAAATTAGTTTCAGACCGAATGCCTTTTGGAAGTCCAGATATGCAGCCACTGCTCTTACTTCACATTGATAAATACAGCAGGTGATACAAGAAAAGGTGATGCTAAACCAGCAGTTCCCAGTGCTCCCCACCTTAAAAACTGAAACCAGATCTGCGAGAGACGAGTCAGAGATCAAAGTCTCCATTCCCAAGTCGATCTCCTAAAACGTGCAGGAGATTAATGTTGATCACTATTCCCTCTGATACCAGCAGATCAGTGACAATACACGAACTGCACTCACCTCATTTTCTTCTCTACTGAAAAGTCCCTCCTCTGTCAGCTTCAAACCCAGTCTCTCAACCTTTTCTTCAATTGCTTGTTTGAGTCTGTCTCTGTAGAACTTTGTCAGTTGGTACAGTCGATATTCCTCCCCCTGTGCCAGGAGGTCAGAGATTGTAAACTGTGGCTCTGTGAATATAAAAAGGAAAATGTAGGCTTGAACTCAGATATCCCTCGTCTCCACCGCTCTCACCCAACTCAACAAAAAAACCGTGTCTTGAACCTGCCGACAGATACAAAACTGGATTAATTCTCCATCTCCAACACCATCACACTGAGCACGGGGTCCCCCTACGGCTGTGTGCACAGACCACTGCTGTTCATTCTGCTGACCCACGACTGTGCTGCAACACACAGCAAGAACGACGAGTCAGCTTACAGAGAGGAGGTGCAGCGGCTAACGGACTGGTGCAGAGCCAGCAGCCTGTCTCTGAATGTGAACAAAACAAATTTCTTGGTGTTCATCTAGCGGAGAATCTCACCTGGTCCCTCAACACCAGCTCCATAGCAAAGAAAGCCCAGCAGCGTCTCTACTTTCTGCGAAGGCTGAGGAAAGTCCATCTCCCACCCCCCATCCTCATCACATTCTACAGGGGTTGTATTGATAGCATCCTGAGCAGCTGCACCACTGCCTGGTTCGGAAATTGCACCATCTCAGATCGCAAGACCCTGCAGCGTTTAGTGAGATCACCTGGGAAGACCATCGGGGTCTCTCTTCTCGCCATTACGGACATTTACACCACACGCTGCATCCGTAAAGCCAGCAGCATTATAAAGGATCCATGCACCCCTCATACAATCTCTTCTCCCTCCTGCCATCTGGGAAAATGCACCGAAGCATTCGGGCTCTCACGGCCAGACTATGTAACAGTTTCTTCCCCCAAACTATCAGACTCCTCAGTACCCAGAGCCTGGCCTGACACCTTACTGCCCTATTGTCACGTATATTATTTATTGTAATGTCTGCACTGTTTTGTGCACTTTATGCAGTCCTAGATAGGTGTGTAGTTTAGTGTAGTTGTGTGTTTTTTTTTCTTTTCCTCTGTTGTTTTTTTTTACGTAGTTCAGTCTAGTTTTTGTAATGTGTCATGCAACACCATGGTCCTGAAAAGTGACTCATTTTTACTATGTACTGTATCAGCTGTTATGGTCGAAATGGCAATATAAAAGTGACTTGACTTGACTTGAATCTAACACTTGCCTTAAAGCCTACCCAACAATGTTCTAGGCATTGCGTAATAGAAGGACCACATTTAATATAAACCAGTCCACCCCCCATCAGACCCATTCACCTATTTAAATTTGGATGGGCATAAACGTTGGGACTGTCGGTAATATTCGCTTCCCAGAGATACTTTCTCCATCCTGGCGAATACATTTCCCCTGATGCACATCCCAGAAACACTCTCCTCTTCTGGACAGCTGCATTTCCTCCAATTCACATCCTGGAAATCCTCAGAGCAGGTAGTACATTTCCTGTAGTGGGGTAATGGCTGCCCAGTGCACCACATGTACCACACCCACACATTTCCCCTCTCCTCTGACCAACCCTCCAACAAGGCCTCACCTTAACCCTCCACCCTGCCGCATTCTGTGAGCACATCACCCTCATATTTCACTCACCCGCTCCTTCTTGGGGACTTGACAGTTCTGTGTTCAATGAGCTTCCGAGCCGACAGACAGTCGCCTCACTTGTGCCGGTTCCAGGGTCCTGATCGGTGTCTCTGACGTCACTGTCTCTGGGCTGACAGGCAGTCGCCTCCCTTGTGCCGGTTCCAGGGTCCTGATCAGTGTCTCTGACGTCACTGTCTCTGGGCTGACAGGCAGTCGCCTCACTTGTGCCGGTTCCAGGGTCCTGATCGGTGTCTCTGACGTCACTGTCTCCGGGCTGACAGACAGTCGCCTCACTTGTGCCGGTTCCAGGGTCCTGATCGGTGTCTCTGACGTCACTATCTCTTGGCTGAATTTTCTCCTCCTCATCTGCGGCCGGACCGCATTCCATTGGGACATCGCTCTCAATCTGACCCTGCTTTGGTACCTTGCTTCCCGTGTCCAGATCATCTTCCCTCGATGATCCGCTTGGTAAAATCCTCTTCAGTCGTTTCGCTACTCGTTTCCATTTCCCACCTGAAATAAATGATGAATTGCAGGTTATACAAGTATGATTTAGATCTGAGCAAAACTGATTCAGATTGCAATGGAGCCGAGACACGGGCTGACCAGATTTGGAGGGGAACTGTGCTGGTTAATGTGACCCGTACACCCTGTCAGGTGATCATCCCGATAAGCCGGTGACTCGACACATTTACTCCCAGTAAAATAGCAGGATAGGCACAGTAATACTAATCACAGCAGTTGAACGCACGGATGACCACGGGATCATAATGTACCGGTGTCCGGTGATACTGGGAAATATCACTGTGATTATCTTCCACAAGCTAAAATCTCCCTCGGTCACTAACTGTCACACAAAGACCAGCAACGGGATTACACATGGTCCAGTCTGCTGGATCACACATTCTCCAGTTGCTTTGTCACACGAGGGGCTGGAGACTGGACAAGGGGACTGGAGTTGCTTTCTCCAGTGCCCTTGGCCACCGACTGACCATTCCCTTGAGACGCACGTCCTCCGGTTCCCTGGGTCGCAGGCTGACCATTCCCTTGAGATCTATGCTGACCTATCCCCTGGTTGCCATCTTCTCCCCCACCTGCTGATCATCATGTAACAACTATGCATGTCATTGGCAAAGTCTTGGTTATAGAGTTTTGTGTGTAGTTGCAGTTGCTAATCTATAGGATGGAGGTGATGAAGCTGGAAAGTGTGTAGTGAAGAATGAACACTACGGTACTGGGCTAGGGTGTTGTTTTTTGTGTTATATGGTTGGGCTGGGACAGCTTGCCCTGGAGCTCAGGAGCTTGAAGGGAAACCTTACACACACACACACACACACACACACACACACACACACACACACACACACACACACACACACACACACACACACACACACACACACACACACACACACACACACACACACACACCAATCAGGGGTGCAGATAGGGTAGATGGTCACAGTCTTTTTGCCCGGGTAAGGAAGTCTGAGACTCGAGGGCAGAGATTTAAAAGGGACCAAAGGGGCATTTTTCACGTGGTGGCTGATGGGTATAAATTACATGCATCCAGAGGAGGCCGCAAACACAAATAAAATTACAGAATTGAGAACATGTGGGCAGGAAAAGGGGGAGAAGAAGTTTACGAGGGAAGTTTGGGAAAACTGCAGGAAAATGGGACATTTAGATCAGCATGAATTATATGGGCCAAAGGACCCGTTTCCAGGCTGGAGCATCGTTTTTTATTCCAGCTGGAATCTCAGATTTGAGCACAATCACAATGTCTACAGGTGACAGAGACATTTGGTCATTGGTTATGCCGGGTTTCCCAGCCAAGATCCTGGGAATTTAAATTCAGGTAGAAGATCATATCAAGAGGGAAATATTTAGAAACTCAGGTTCACCATTTCTCCACAGCCCAGACATTCACTGGGGTGTTAAAACTCCGAAGCAGATCACAAATGTATCTACAATGAGCTGCCTCCTGATCCTCAGCCATTCCCAGCACCGGCAATGATCTCCGCTCCGCTACAGAAAACAGATTTCGGTGACACCCCTCCTCCTTTGCGTAGCAGGCAAGAAAAACCAGGGGGGAGTTGGTAGCTTTCCTTCCAAAACCTGAAATGCTGTGTTATCATAGAATCTCGGGAATCCCGGAAATGCTCCTATCATCTGATTCTGAATTTTATAAATGAAAGTTGAGGATATCTTACACATCAAGGCCTGTCTGAAGGTGAAATGGACCCTGACCCTGAACATTCACATAAACCACAAGATCGCTGTCACATTCCTGTCTGTGTTTCACTCACGACCACCTGATTCAGGAGCCCCTGCTCCTTTCACTCAGCTGAAGCTTTGTATGGTGAGCGGAGTGATTCGACCATTACTGGTGTCAGGTCCCTGCGCTGGAACTGTTGGGTTGATCAATTACTCAAGGCCGCTTTACCAGTGGGATAAATGACACTGCTGGATTAAACTTTTCTATGCACTGTTAACACCTGTGTCAGTTTTTTCATCTGAACTATTGCGTACAAACGCAACAAAAGTTTAATTCAAAGATCCCTGTGATCATACCTTTGTCCATTCTGATTCTGACTGGCGATTGTTGATTGTCGTCGTCTTGATAACACTTTGGTCGCTCTGCAGGACGGCTCCACCTGCTGGTGAGGCTCTAAATTTCACAACAAGCAGACAGTGAGTCAGAGAGTACGACTACTTTGCAAATATGACAGTATTTCCATCCCCTGTAGCATTTGGCATGGGGACCAAACATTCCCTGTTAGTAACCACTTCCACACCATATCTGTCCACTGATACCTGGCGCATCTGCTGACAGAGTCACAGAGCAATAATGGCATCTTTCCAGCTGTGGACTTTTCTTCCAATAAATCTCTCACCGCAGGTCTAACTTTAACCAGAGAGATAATGAAGCACATTAACAATACAAAGGAGAAAAAAATATTTCTGCTCAATTTTTTCAAAAGCGAATCTCACTGAAATTTAAACGCTGAAGACAAATAAAAGAATCTCATTGAACAAATCTGTAATTGTCCCTCACACGTCACAAATCCTCATACGGGATATGAAGGACTCATCATTCAGTCATGATAAGATATCAGAGCAGAATGAAGTGATTCAGTCCATCGAGTCTCCTCCATCATTCAAACATGGTTGATTTTTTTTTTCGCCCCAATGCCATATTCCTGCGTCCTCTTATAAAGTGCTGGAATCTCGGTACATCAGATTGGATCTGTGGAACAAGACACTGTGGAAGACCCAGTATCAGAACTGGGATTATCCAAGATGATGCGTGATATGCTGAACGCTTAATTGCGCAATTTGGCCCAGATCTCATCCTTGCTCATACTTATAATGGGGGAGGTACTACACCCAGTGTTCTGAAAAGGTAGTAAAAGTGATTATCGGGGCATTAATAGTGATCTTTCGAGAAACGAAAAGGAAAAGCTCTTGAATTTATAGTAAATGGACCTTCTATGTATTCGCTGCTGAACGTTAGTTCTGTATTGTTAAGCACTTGAGCCTCATTGCCTCACAGTACGCTCTCACGGACAAGGCGAAATAATTATTAATTTTTCTTGCGTTATTCATTACTATTTCCTGGATACCAGAGAGGCTCCCGGTGAAACTGCTTTGTCCACTCTATTGACTTTTAACATCTCCTCTATAACAGGAAGCACGATAATGTACCATATTCAATCGTGATTAATATGCATAGAATGTAACATGGTTCGGTCTCCAATGTTCCCTCTAATTACTATTTTTGCAGCTACATGGATCAACCATTGCTCTGAGCCGGAAATTTTCACACGGACTGAGAAAAGCACAACATCGTAGATGTGTCCTCTTTTGTAAAATGCATCTATGAATATTTAAGGATGAAGACATACAAGAGAAAAACATTTTTTTATTTTCACACAGCCTCAAAAAAAGAACAACATCGTAGATATATCTTTTTTGTAATGTGTATCTAGGAATATTTAAAATGAAGACTGACAAGAAAGAAACATTAATTTGATTTAATGATTAATTAAAGGATAGGATTAAAATTCAGTACAAAAAAGAAAAACTTTCAGGTTTCATAAACGTTTATCCGACAGTGTTTAATTCCATCTGCGCTGCAACAAAGGCTCCGTTCGCGGGAGCATTTTGGTTACGCAGACGCGCAGTTTAGAGGGAACAGTGACGGGTCTCTCTCTCCAGATTACCCCCACCTTATAACAGTGTTTTGTCCACTGCCTTGACAGCGACAGGCTGTTGTTACAAACATGCAAATCATCAACAATCATGCCCAGATCTCATCCGTGTTCATATTCGAGATGGGTGAGGGTTTGCCTAAATGGGAAATGCACTAAATGGCCTCTTTGTTAGGTACAACTCTATACCAGCTTATTAATACGAATCTGTTAATCATCTGCCTGCAGCTCAAAGCATAAACACATTCAGGTATGGTCAACGAGTTCACTTGTTATTCAGGCCAAAAAACTGAATAGGAAATAAATGCGATGTAAGTGACGTTGACCGGAATATACACTGGAATTTAGAAGGATGAGAGGGGATCTGATTGAAACATATAAGATTATTAAGGGATTGGACACGCCAGAGGCAGGAAAATTGTTCCCGATGTTGGGGGAGCCCAGAATCAGAGGCCACAGTTTAAGGATAAGGGATAAGGGGTAGGCCATTTAGAACAGA
Source organism: Hemitrygon akajei (assembly GCF_048418815.1). Lineage (NCBI taxonomy): Eukaryota > Metazoa > Chordata > Chondrichthyes > Myliobatiformes > Dasyatidae > Hemitrygon > Hemitrygon akajei. Next base: position 543,934 of record NW_027331962.1, read on the forward strand.
GTTGAGGAAAAACCTTTTCACCCGGAGAGTTGTGGATCTATGGAATGCTCTGCCTCAGAAGACAATCGAGGCCAATTATCTGGATGCTTTCAAGAAAGAGTTAGATAGAGCTCTTAAAGATAGCGGAGGTAAGGGATATGGGTAGCAGGCAGGAACAGGGTACTGATGGTAGATTATCAGCCATGATCACATTGAATGGAAGTGCTGGTTCGAAGGGCCGTACGGCCTACTCCTGCACCTATTGTCTATTGTCTGTTGACCGTGGAGTGATGGCTGGTGCCAGACCGGGTGCGTGGATCAACCATTGCTCTGAGCCGGAAATTTTCACACAGCCTGAAAAAAGCACAACATCGTAGATGTGTCCTCTTTTGTAAAATGCATCTATGAATATTTTAGGATGAAGACCGACGAGAAAAAAACAAACATTCTTTTGATTTTAATTACTAAATAAAGTATAGGATAAAAATGCAGTACAAAAAGAAAAAACTTTTAGGTTTCATAAACGTTTATCCGACAGTGTTTAATTCCATCTGCTCTGCAACAAAGGCTCCGTTCGCGGGAGCATTTTGGTTTTGCAGACGCGCAGTTTAGAGGGAACAGTGACGGGTCTCTCTCTCCAGATTATCCCCACCTTATAACTGTGATTTGTCCACTGCCTTGCCAGCGACAGGCTGTTGTTACAAACATGCAAATCATCAGCAATCAGGCCCAGATCTCATCCGTGTTCATATTCGAGATGGGTGAGGGTTTGCCTAAATGGGAAATGCACTAAATGGCCTCTTTGTTAGGTACAACTCTATACCAGCTCATTGATACGAATCTGTTGATCATCTGCTTGCAACTCAAAGCACAAACACATGCAGATATGGTCAACGGGTTCAGTTGTTATTCAGGCCAAACATCTGAAGAGGAAATAAATGTGATGTAAGTGACGTTGACCGTGGAGTGATGGCTGGTGCCAGACCGGGTGGTCTGAGTGTTACGGAAACTGATCAGCAGCTTGGATTCTCAAGTATAAATCTCTCGGTTTACTGAGAATGGTCCGGAATCAAACCAAAGGAAAATCCAGTGAACAGCGGTTCTAAAGGCCCTGTTAATGAGAGAACTCAGTGAAATTGGGCAGACTGATTAAATCCGACAGGAAAGCGGCAAGAACTCAAATAACCACGCACTCCGACAGCGGAGTGCAAGAGAGCGTCACTGAGCACCTAACATAGAATGTGGACGGGGTGCAGCCGCAGTAAACACCGAGCATTCACTCAGTGTCACATCATTAGGTACAGGGGTACATAAAAACGTACCCCCTGAGTGTAGACTTCCATACTTTTATCAACTGTCAGTGAGATTTATTACAGGAATTTTTATCCTAAATATCACTGCCGGATATATAAAGTCTTTGTTAAAAATACACACACAAGCAGAATAAAACACACATATTCGTTAATCCGCGCAACCCTAAAGACAATATTGAACTGATAGAAACAATAGCATTACTAGGGCGACCAGTGGACGTAATAAAGCACCATAGCATTTCCCCTATGACCCTGTCCTTACCTGGTGCTGGACTCCTGATTCTGTTTCCAGCGAATCAGAGCATCTGAATTTTATGTCCCTACCAGTAAGTGAACACACCCTGAGCAATGTTCAGTTGATAACACGCTCATAAACCTGAACTTCAGCCTATTCAGCATGTAACGCCACACTCTGTTCCACAACGCTTGTGTTAAACCACATAAAAGCTTAATTTGCATGAACAAGTCACTCTTACAAGCGGTCTGAACCAGAATTAATACTACAGTGCAAGCGGTGCAGTAATTTCCTCTCTCGAGAATACTTGATCTGCTCTGGAGAGGAATCACAACCCGCATCCTGGTCTGGTTGGGTTGGCGTCGTCACTTCAATTTATTGTACCAGTTAGGGCCAGTTTATTGTCAGATTATAAACTCCAGCGACAGCTCAGGGCAAAGATCGCTGTGGGTTTATTGCACAGAGACAGCAGAAGGAAGGGCGCTCTCAACTCTGATGGAATATTATGTATTTGGAATAATGTTCTCTTTTGAACAGGAGGCATTCGTTTTCTCCAGATTTTACTGTGACCCCTCTGCCTGGAGCAGACTTCAAGGTCACCCCGTTTATAACGAGCCATCTTTAACTGTAGTCCGCAGTTGGACCATTGCAGTAATGGGCCGACTGGAGAGCAGCTGTCCCGAGATAACCATCTCCCAGAGATAACTACCGGTCAAAGTCGACAGCGAGATATGGACGCCCTTCCCCTTCAGTTTATTGCTCACTGACTGGAAACAAGTTGCCACATCAGAGTAGCAATCATATGGAATTATCATCATATCCCGCTGGCGAATTTGCCTGGCAACCCGTTCACTTCACACATACATCCACCAGCCTCGCATTTATTTTAAAGGAACTTGTACAGCTCCTCGTCAGAGAACGATGGGTAAAAACATTAATTTCACTGCATTTCTTCTCTGTCAGAGTGTGCTGTTGGTATGTTGAATTAGTAACAGGGCATTCGCCCCCTCAGTCCTGTTCCGTCATTCTCTGTGATCACAGGGGACAGTGATCTCAGTGACCCATCCCTGCCACCACCTAGACCAATTCACTCCCTTGCCTGTCAAAAATCTCTCCGCTGCGGAATTAAACTCACAGAAAATAATCCCTGCTTCTCGTTTCCTTTGAGGAAGAGCATTCTAAATACACACAAGCTCCACCACATAGAGTGTGGAATTAGTAACAGGACATTCACTCCCTCATCCTGTTCCGCCATTCTCTATGATCACAGCTGGACTGAGAACTCAGTGACACATCCCTGCGACCGTCTGCAACACTTCACTCCCCTGCCTGTCCAGAATCTGTGCATTGCGGAATTTAAAACATTGCAAACACCAAACTCTGCTTCTCATTTCCTTTGAAAGCAGTTCCATCTCATAACAATACCCCCATCTATCTTCACTTGTTACAGCTTCCCCTGGAACAGCAACTGAAAGTATTGATACGGTAGAAAAACTAGAAATACTTGCCGTGACAAGTGGGCTTATTGAAACACCATAACACAGCCCAGTACAGTCCCTGTTCTTACCTGGTGCTGGACTTCTGAGTCTGTTTCCAGTGAATCCGAGCATCTGAATTTTATTGGCCCGAACAGTAAGTGAACACACCCTGAGCAATGTTCAGTTGATAACTCGCTCATAAACCAGAACTTCAGTCTATTCAGCATGTAACGCAACCCCTTGTTCCACGACGCTTATCTTAAACCACATAAAAGCTTAATTTGCATGAACAAGTCACTCTTGCAAGCGGTCTGAACCAGAATTAATACTACAGTGCAAGCGGCGCAGTAATTACCTCTCTCGAGAATACTTGATCTGCTCTGGAGAGGAATCGCAACCCGCATCCTGGTCCGGTTGGGTTGGCGTCGTCACTTCAATTTATTGTACCAGTTCGGGCCAGTTTATTGTCAGATTATAAACTCCAGCGACAGCTCAGGGCAAAGATCGCTGTGGGTTTATTGCACAGAGACAGCAGAAGGAAGGGCGCTCTCAACTCTGATGGAATATTATGTATTTGGAATAATGTTCTCTTTTGAACAGGAGGCATTCCTTTTCTCCAGATTTAACTGCGCCCCCTCTGCCTGGAGCAGACTTCAAGGTCACCCTGTTTATAACGAGCCATCTTTAACAGTATTCCGCAGTTGGACCATTGCAGTAATGGGCCAACTGGAGAGCAGCTGTCCCGAGATAACCATCTCCCAGAGATAACTACCGGTCAAAGTCGACAGCAAGATAAGGACGCCCTTCTCCTTCAGCTTATTGCTCACTGACGGGAAACAGGTTACCACATCAGAGTAGCAATCATATTAAAATAGTGATCGTATCCCGCTGGCGAATTTGCCTGGCAACCTATTTACTTCACATATACATCCACCAGCATCGCATTTATTTTACAAGAACTTGTACCGTTCCTCGTCAGAGGACGATGGGTAAAAACATTAATTTCACTGCGTTTCTTGTCTGTCAGAGTGTGCTGCTGGTATGTTGAATTAGTAACAGGGCATTCGCCCCCTCAGTCCTGTTCCGTCATTCTCTATGATTACAGGGGACTGTGATCTCAGTGACACATCCCTGCCACCGACTAGACCAATTCACTCCCTTGCCTGTCAAAACTCTCTCCGCTGCGGAATTAAACTCACAGAAAATAATCCCTGCTTCTTGTTTCCTTGGAGGAAGAGAATTCCAAACATACACAAGTTCCACCATAGAGTGTGGAATTAGTAACAGGACATTCGTCCCCTCAGTCCTGTTCCGCCATTCTCTATGATCACAGCTGGACTGAGAACTCAGTGACACATCCCTGCGACCGTCTGCAACACTTCACTCTCTTGCCTGTCCAGAATCTGTGCCCTGCGGAATTTAAAACATTGAAAAAACTAAACCCCGGTTCTCATTTCCTTTGAAAACAGTTCCACCTCATAAAAATAACCTCATCTATCTTCACCTGTTTCAGCTTCCCCTGGAACAGCAACTGATAGTATTGATACGGTAGAAAAACTAGAAACACCTGCCGTGACAAGTGGGCTTATTGAAACACCATAACACAGCCCAGTACAGTCCCTGTTCTTACCTGGTGCTGGACTCCTGAGTCTGGTTTCAGTGAATCCGAGCATCTGAATTTTATGGCGCTACCAGTAAGTGAACACACCCTGAGCAATGTTCAGTTGATAACACGCTCATAAACCTGAGCTTCAGTCTATTCAGCATGTAACGCCACACCATGTTCCACAACGCTTGTAGTGAAAAACGCAAAAACTCGTTTCTAACATGTGGTTCGAGCCAAAAGTACGAGTTCACTGCCCGATGCAATGATTACCTTTCTCTCGAAAATTTGATCTGCTCCAGGGAGGGAGCACTACCCATATCCTGGTTCGGTTCTGTTGGTGTCGTCCCTTTGATTTATTGTTCGCCTTGGGACCAGTTTATTGCCGGGTTATAAACTCCAGGTACAGCTCAGGACAAAGATCGCTGCGGTTTTATTGCACACAGAGAGCAGAAGGAAGGGCGATTGTAAAATATTATGCATTTGGAGCCATTTATATATATTTTTTTCCTTTTGAACACTGGGCATTCCCTGAATCTACCCCGGCTGCCTGGAGCTGACTTGAAGGTCAGCCTGTTCAGAAAGAACCATTTTTAACAGAAGTCCGCAGTTGGTCCATTACAATAATGGGCCGATTGTGGAGCAACTGTGCCGAGATAACCATCTCCCAGAGATACCAACCGGTCAAAGTCAACAGAGAGATATGAACGCCCTTCCCCTTCAGATTATTGCTCGCTTACTGGAAACAAGTTACCATGTCAACCTAGAATCAGATGAAATTATGACCATATCCCGCTGGCCAATTTGGCAGGCATTGCACTTATTTTACAAATACATCTACCGTTCCTCGTCTGAGATCGAAGGGAAAACATCAAATGTTAAATACACCGGGTCCCTTATTTGTCAGAGTGTGTTACTGGCCTATTGAAGTCGTAACAGGACATTCGTCCCCTCAGTCCTGTTCCGCCATTCTCTATGATCACAGCTGGACCGTGATCTCAGTGACACATTCCTGCGACCGGCAGCAACACTTCACTCCGTTGCCTGTCGAGGATCTGTGCGCTGCCGAATTAACCACATTGAAAGAAAACTCTTCTTCTCTTTCCCTTTGAGGAAAAGAGGCACTAGTTCCACCTCAGTGGAAAAAAAAACTGTTTCCCCTTACAGCAGCAAACATGTTCCCCACATTCCTGTTCGGAATCCAGGTGATGTTCGATGTCTCCAGCATAAGCTTAATTCATTTATGTAACCACCAGGGGATAAAATCTCCTCACCTTCATCTAAATGACAGAGAATACAATCAACTCCCCGTCTTTATCGAGTTGCAGCGAACACAGAGTAGAGGTCAGCATTGATGCCGACGGGTAACAGCAGCAGATGCTCCCGGACATGCATTCAGTGGCCACATTATTAGGTACAGCAGGTACACAGTAAAGCGCCCACTGAGTGTAGAATTTGCTATTTTTGTCTACGGCCAGTAAGAATTATCACATTATTTGTTAATATAAATATCACGGTCAGATCTACCTCGTCTTCCCTGAAAAAACACATACAGAATAATCGAGCCCGCAGATCCGTAAAGCCGCGCGGTTTCAATGGTAATATTGATATGGTAGAAATATTAGAAATACTGCCGTTAGAAGTAGGCTTATTAAAACACCATAACATTCCCGAATACAGTCCATGTTCCTACCTGATGCAGGACTCCTAGCTCTAGTTTCCAGCGAATCCGAACATCTGACTTTTATGGCCCTAACAGTAAGTGAACACACTCTGAGCAATGTTCAGTTGATAACACGCTCATAAACCAGAACTTCAGTCTATTCAGCATGTAACGCTACACCCTGTTCCACAACGCTTGTGTTAAACCACACAAAGACTCACCTTGCTTGAATGAGTCTTTCTAACTTGTGGTCCGAACTAGAATTAATACTTCAGTGCGCGATATTTTACCAGCTCCAGAGAGGAATCATAACCCGCATCCTGGTTCCGTTCGGTTGGTGCCGTCGCTTTGATTTATTGTTCACCTTGTGACCAGTTTATTGTCAGATTATAAACTCCAGCGACAGCTCAGGGCAAAGATCCCTGTGGGTCTATTGCACAGAGTGAGCAGAAGCAAAGGCGCTCTCAACTCTGATGAAATATTATGCATTTGGAATAATGTTCTCTTTTGATCAGCGGACATTCCCTTTCTCCAGATTCAACTGTGCCCCTGTAACCTGGACCTGCACTGATTTAAGTTGGCCCATTGAAAAGCCATCTTTAACAGTTGCCCGCAGTTGTTACCTTTGGGTAATGGGCAATTGGGGAGCGGTTGTGCCGAGATTACCATCTCCCAGAGATAACAACCGGTCAAAGTCGACAGCAAGATACGGATGCCCTTCTCCTTCAGTTTATTGTTCACTCACTGGAAACAAATTGCAGGATCACAGCGCCATCATATGAAATTTAGACCATTTCCTGCTGGTGAATTTGCCTGATATCGCATTTACTTTATACATACAGCAACCGTTTTTCATCACTGAGTGATGGAAACATTCGAAACATTAAATTCACGGGGTCTCTTATTTGTCAGAAGTTGTTGCTGGCATATTGACTTAGTAGCAGGATGTTCGGCTATTTTTATTTGAAGAATGAACAAGCAGGATAGAGAGAGGTGAATACGTTGATGTTGGGTACTTGGATTTTCGAAAGGCCTGTGACAAGGTGCCACACTTGAGGCTGCTAAGCAAGCTAGGAGCCCATGGTATTACAGGAAATATCCTAGCATTGTTAAATCAGTGCCTGTTTGGTAGGAGGTCTTATGGTCTTATGGAAATGCAGCTTCCCTGGAGCTGGAGGAAAGAGGACACACCAACAGGTGGAACGGGCTGCGGGAAGACATGGTTTGTCAGGGCTGAAAACGAGCTGTATGTACCATAACCTTCAGACCGAATCGGAAAACCATTCTGAGGGTATTTGAAATGTCAGAAGCAGCGGAGATGTGATCGTATGAGTAGAGGACAGAGTCTGTGTCTCCATCAGACCCGCAGTGGGATGGTTCAAGTTACAATGTGCAATGATGAAAGCACAGTGTTTGGGGTCGGATTTAATCACCGATTCTGACACAGTCAGAGGGTTAGTTTTGCTGTATTGAAGCAACATTAATGGAAGAAGACACAGGGACTTCATCAGTTGCCAGTTGTTTAGCTGACGTGTCCAGTCTGTATGTTCCCTTGACAGAAACAGATATTCGCAGTGGGGACGAGTGGTACAGGCTGGTTTATTTCAAATTGGACAGGGATGTGGAGTTTTGAAATCAGTGCCCTGTGGTGCCACCATCGTTAATTTAGCGTGTCCAGAGTGGAGGGTCTCTTAGCACGGGAACAGCCTTTGGCCGGACATACCTGTTCTGACCATCCACTCACTGTCTACACTGGCCCCATTTATCAGCACTTGGCTCATAGCCGACTGTCTCTTGGCAGTTTCAATGCTCATCAGGATTATTCCCTGGATCATGTCTTGAATAATGCATCAATATGAGGTACTAGCCAGGTCTCTCGGAGTCTGCTGGTGTCTAGGCAGGTCACAAGAATATTGGTCAAGGCCCCAGCAATTTCTTCGCTTGCCTTTCTCTGTAACTTGGGTATATCCCGTCAGGCCCTGGAGAATTATACGCCTTGATGCGCTTTAAGAGACCCAACACTCTCTCCTTCTTTATTTCAAAATGCCCGAGCATACCAGTACTCTACGCACTGATCTCCCTATCCTCCGTGTCTTTCTCCTTGGTAAGCATTGATGTAAGTTACTCATTAAGGACCCACACACATTCTCGAGGGCTCTGTTTGATTCGACCTTCCTGAGCTTTACGTACTTCTCCTTTTCCTGCTTGACTAAATTCATCACTTCTCACGATATTTAAGGTTCTCTGACGCTGCCAATCTCGTCATTTCTTCATACTGGAATATAGCCGTCCTATACTCCGTGCAGATGGACTTTAAACACCCTCCTGATGTCAGTTATTGGCTTGCCAGAAACAGTTGTCTCCCATTAACTCTCCATAGTTCTCGCTTAGTGAATTAGTAATTTACCCTGATCCAATTCTTTACTCTCCCGCAAAGTCTACACTTACCTTCTCTATAGCTCTCTTAAACTTAAGGAGTTCTGCCCTAACCATTCACCCACCAAATGGTCGGGTATCTAGCTAGCATAAATACCCAACATCAGTTTCAGTACAGCTCCTGCTTTTGTTGGACTACCTACATACTGATTTAAAATGAAATCCCAGATAGAAAAAATAGGTGAATCGGGCAGCTTTTAATAATTAAAAGAAGGCAATTAAAAAAGGAATAAGCAGAGAAAAGGTGAAATATAAAGGCAAGCTAGCTAATAATAGAAAATAAGATACCGAAATAAAGTATCATAATGAAGCACAGTAATGTGTCATATTCAATCGTGATTAATATGCATTGAATCTAACATGGTCCAGTCTCCAATATTTCCACTAAATTACTATTTTTGCTGCTGTGTGGATCAGCCATTGTTCTGAGCCGGAAATCTTCACACGGCCTGAAGAAAGCGCTGCATCTCTGATATGTTCCTTTTTGTAATGCGCATCTATGAATATTTCGAATGGACTGACAAAGAATATATACTTTTGTCTTTATCTATTAATGGAAGGATGTGATAAATTATAGTGCAACAAAGAAAATCTCTCAGATTTCGTGAACTTTTTTCCAGCTGCATTATAATCCATCTGCGCTGCAACAAAGGCTCCGTGACGCGAGAATTTTAATCACAGCGCAGCCGCACACCGGCGCAGCTCAGAAGGGACAGTGACAGTCTCTCTCTCCAGGTTACCCCCAACTGCCTTGTCAGCGACAACCTGTTGTTGGAAACAGGAAAGTCGCACAAATCAGCACCACATCTCGCCCATATTCAAATTCGTGATAGTTGAGGGCCCCTATAAATGCTAAATGCACTAAATGGCCGTGTTATTAGTTACAACTGTACATCCGATCATTAATGGGAATCTGTTAATCGCGTGGCAGCAACTCAAAGGATAAAACATGCAGATATGTTCAAGGGGTTCAGTTGTTGTTCAGGCGAAACATCGGAATCTGGAATAAATGTGGTCTGAGTGACCTTGACCGTGGAATGATATCTGGTGCCAGACAGGGTAGCATGAGCATTACGGAAACTGATCATCTCCTTGGATTTTCACGCACAATTCGCTCGGTTGACAGCGAATGGTGCGAAAACAAAATGAAAGGAAATCCAGTGAGCAGCAGTTCTGAGGGTGAAAACGCCTCGTTAATGGGAGAGATCAAGGAGATTGACCAGACTGATTAAATCCGACAGGAAGGTGACAGTAACTTAAATAGCCATGCGCTCCAAAAGCCAGGGTGCAGAAGAGCGTCACTGAACGCCGAACATCGGATTTGGACGGGGTACAGCCGCGGTAAACCCCGAACGTGCACTCATTGGCCACAATATTAGGGACAGGAAGTAGATAAGAATTGCCCACTAAGTGTAGACGTCCATAATTTTAACAACGGCCAGAGAGATTTACTAATGGATTTTTTATATTTTAAATATCACTGCCAGATATACACCGTCTTTGCTCACAAAATTACACAGAATTAAAAAAAAACACGCATCCGTAAATCCAGGCAATCTTCAGGACAATATTGAACTGGTGGAAACTCTAGAAATACTACCGTAACAAGTGGGGTAATAAAACACCATAACAGCACGATTTTAGAATGTTAAAATACCCCATGACTATCGTAACGTTGTCCCTTTAACATACATTTTCTATCTCCCGTTGTAATTTTCAGACCATGTCATTACTACTGTGTGGGGGTCTGTATATAATCCCCATTAGGGTCTTTGTACCCTTGCAGTTTCCTAGCTCTACCCACAAGGATTCAAAACCTTCCTACCCTATGTCACCTCTTTCTAATAATTTGATTTCATTTTCACCAAGAGTCACGCCACCCTTTCTGCCGATCTGCCTGTCCTTTCGATACAGTGTGTATCATTGGATGTTAAACTCCCAGCTAAAATATTCTTTCAGCCACGATTCAGTGACGCCCACAATCTCATGCATGCCAATCTGTCAATATGCTGCATCCCTTTGTCTTCACCATCTACACCTCGGACTTCAACTACTGCACAGAGTCTTGCCATCTTCAAAAGTTTTCTGATGACTCTGCCATAGTCGGATGCATCAGCAAGGGAGATGAGGCTGAGTATAGAGCTACGGTGGGAAACTTCGTCACATGGTGTGAATAGAAACATCTGCAGCTTAATGTGAAAAAGACGAAGGAGCTGGTGGTGGACCTGAGGAGGGCTAAGGCACCAGTGACCCCTGTTTCCACCCAAGGGGTCAGTGTGGACATGGTGGAGGATTACAAATGCCTGGGGATACGAATTGACAATAAACTGGACTGATCAAAGAACACTGAGGCTGTCTACAAGAAGGGTCAGAGCCGTCTCTACTTCCTGAGGAGACTGAGGTCCTTTAACATCTGCCAGACGATGCTGAGGATGTTCTACGAGTCTGCGGTGGCCAGTGCTATCATGTTTGTTGTTGTGTGCTGGGGCAGCAGGCTGAGGGTAGCAGACACCAACAGAATCAACAAACTCATTCGTAAGGCCAGTGATGTTGTGAGGGCCAAACTGGACTCTCTGATGGTGTGTCTGAAAACAGGATGCTGTCCAAGTTGCATGCCATCTTGGACAATGTCTCCCATCCCATCCATAATGTACTGGTTAGGCACAGGAGTACATTCAATCGAGATTCAACACTGAGCGTCATAGGAAGTCATTCCTGCCTGTGGCCATCAAACTTTACAACTCCTCCCTCGGAGTGTCAGACACCCTGAGCCACTAGGTTGGTCCTGGAATTATTTCCACTTGGCATAATTACTATCATTATTTAATTATTTATGGTTATATATTGCCATATTTCTACACTGTTCTTGGTTGGTGCGACTGTAACAAAACCCAATTTCCCTCGAGATCAATAAAGTATGTCTGTCTGTCTGTCACGTCATGATACATGTTGGTACCAAAGATATAGGCAGGAAGAGGGATGAGGTCCTGAAGTGTGAGTTTCGGGAACTAGGCAGAAGGCTGAAGAACAGGACCTCAAGGGTGGCGTTCTCAGGATTGCTGCCAATGCTACGTGATGGTGATGGTAAGAATTGGATGAGTTGAATGCGTGGCTGAGGAGTTGGTGCAGGGGGCAGTGTTTTAGATTTTTGGATCACTGGGATCTCTTCTGGGGAAATCGGGACCTGTACAGATTGGATGGGTTGCACCGGAACTCAAGGGGGAGCAATATCCTTGCAGGTAGGTTTGCTAGCATGGTTCGGGAGGGTTGAAACTAAATTGCAAGGGGGAGTGGAACCCGGAGCGATACAGCAGTGAAGAAGTGCTTGGAGTAAAGCCAGATCTAACATATAGAGAGGCTTTCAGGAAAGAGAATCAGAATAAAGGGTGTAAAGGTAGTAAAGTAGAAGGGCTAAACTGTTTGTACTTTAATGCAAGAAGCATCAGGAACAAACGTGACTAACTGACAGCTGGGAGACATACATGGAATTATGATGTAGTGTCCATTACAGAGATTTGGTTGGCACCAGGACAGGAATGGATTCTCAATATTCCTGGATTTCAGTGCTTTAAAAGGGATAGACAGGGTGGGGGAGGGGAGGAGGGGTAGCATTACTGGTCAGGGATAAAATTACAGCTACAGAGAGGGTGGGTAATGTAGCAGCATCCTCTTTTGAGTCAGTATGGGTGGAAGTCAGGAACAGGAAGGAAGCAGTTACTCTAATGGGGGTATTCCTTAGGCATCCTGGTAGCAGCAGAGATACCGAGCAGCAAATTGGGAGGCAGATTTTGTAAAGGTTCAAAAATAATAGGGTTGTTATCATGGGTGACTTTAACTCCCCTAATATTGATTGGCACCTGATTAGTTCCAAGGGTTTAGATGGGTCAGAGTTTGTTAAGTGTGTCCAGGACGGATTCATGTCACAGTATGTTGACAGACCGACTGGGGGAATGCCATACTAGTTCTAGTATTAGGTAACGAACCGGGTCAGGTCACAGATCTCTCAGCGGCTGAGCATCTGGGGGACAGTGATCACCGCTCCCTGCCTTTAGCATTATGATGGAAAAGGATAGAATCAGAGAGGACAGGAAAAATTTTAATTGGGGACGGGCAAATTATGAAGCTATAAAGCTAGAACTGTGGGTGTGAATTGGGATGATGTTTTTGAAGGGAAATGTACTATGGACATGTCGACGATGTTGAAGAATCTCTTGAGGGATGTTAGGGATAACTTTGTCCCGGTGAGGAAGATAAAGAATTATAGGGTGTGTTATGAAGGATGAACAACTCTGATGGGCAGAAGGGTACAGAGTTGCCCATGTCTCCCCCACCCCCCACCGCCCCGGGAGAATTACAAACTGTTACTGTTACCACGCTGCTAATGAGAGAGAAAGAGAGGCAAGGGGGAAAACATACTGGGACTGGAACATTTGCTTCAGATAAGGGAGAGATAACACCGGGAGAGAGAGACTTGTTGTTCCACCATATTATGACTCCTGAAAGTCTTATGGCTCCGGAGAGGGCTCATTACTTGGTACCATTCTGTTCATTAAAATTCCTCAGTGGACAGCCGGACTGGGCTGGTTTGATGGACTAAGCCATTCAAAACTGATTGACACCTGAGACCCCGTGAGTAGGGATAAAAGTGAGGTCTGGGGAGACACCTCTCAGACACACCAGGAGACACACTATTGAGCACTGCTTGAGTGTTGGAACCCACGAGAAGGTGTGGGGCATCGGGGACCGAACAAAGGATCGGTCAATTTAACTCAGTGTTTTTTGCAGGGCCGGTGGGGGCTTGTGTATTTGCCCGCCCTTGCCTGGGTGACGAGTCCACCACAGAAGAACGGTCTAGCTGAAGGGCAGTGGGGTCATAACTGAATGGCCACAACTCATCGAAGAATCAAGAACGTAAAGGAAGGTTTGACTGACTGAAGTTGTCACTGTTCGCTCGCTCTCTCTCTCTCTCTCTCTAACAATTACAACAAAACCACCAACAACTAACTGAGCACGTATGAACTGAACTGAAGTTTATATTCACATATGACAATTCATTATCCCCTAGACATAGATAGAGCTTGTTTATTATTTATTATTATTATACCCACACTTTTGCTAACGTGTATTATCTACATATTTGCATTGTTGATATTGATTTGTATATTTTACTAATAAACATTGTTTGAAAATAGTACCACCAGACTCCAACGGATTCTTCTATCTTTGCTGTTAAGACACCCGGTTGCGGGGTACGTGACAAATTGGGGGCTCGACCGGGATCTGTTTAAAATGGGGGGCAACTGAATCGGGCTACAAGTCCATCATTTGATCTGGTTGCGTGGGTAACCAGACGGGAATTCTGCACTGATGGATATAGACAAATTTATAGAAAGCCCGACTTTGAAGGCGCTTGAGGAGGCCACAAATGCAGACTTGGTGACTATTGCAAAACGATTAAATCTCCCAGAGGTGAAGTCGTCAATGAAAAAGTGGGAGATACAGAGGGCCATAGCCCAGCACTATATATCGGTGGAGGTGTTTTCGGCTGGGGTATTGGATCTGTTCCCTGAGAAGTAACCAGACAAATTAAGGTTGGACACGGAACAGAAGAAAAGGGAGTATGAGCTCCAGCGAAAGGGAGTTGGAGGAAAGGAAAAGGGAGAGAGATAGGCAGCATGCGCTGGACATGGAGAGATTAAAGCAACAGGGAAAAGAGCGAGGGGAAGGCTCAATTGAGAAGTTTAATGTTAGTAGAGTTTAGGTTAGTACCTCTGTTCGATGAGACAGACGTTGATAGTTACTTCTTGCATTTTGAAAAGGTGGCAGTGAATCAGAAGTGGCCCAGAGATCAGTGGGTGGCGTTATTACAAAGTGTATTAAAAGGGAAAGCTAAACAGGCATATGCGGCGTTGTCCGGGGGGGAGTCTGAGGATTATGAGGAAGTAAAACAGGCTATCCTTCGGGCCTAAGAGTTGGTACCTGAAGCGTATAGACAAAAGTTCAGAGATTTAAATAAACTGTGGAATCAGACGTATGCAGAGTTTGCCTATGAAAAGGGTGTGCTCTTGGATCGCTGGTGTGCTGCAGAAAGGTGGAGGAGGAGTTCCATCGTTTCAGAGAGTTAATTCTGATTGAGAAATTTAAAGCTTATGTTTCGGTTAATATCCGGATATATCTGAACGAGACGAATAAGTCTATATCGGAATTTGCCAGGTTCGCAGATGAATATGCCCTAACCCACAAGACAAAGTTTACCCCAAATAAGAGTTACCAGAAAGGCAGTAGGGACCGTAGAGAAAGTCCACCGGCTAATGTAGAGAATAAGCCGGGAGCTAGTGGTAAAGATAAGGAGGAGGACAAGCAGGCTGGCAGGAAGGTTCCTGGCTTGACCTGTTATAATTGTGGAAAGGTTGATCATATTGCATCTAAGTGCTTTGCTCCGAAGAAGGAGACAGGAAAAGGGAAAACAGCAATCACGAGAGGTTGCATTAGCTGATCGATGAGGGAGGCAAGTGAAGACAGAGTACAAGAGGGCCGTGAGAAATTTATTTCGGAAGGGACAGTGTCTGTGAAAGAAGGAGAAACCCCAGTTCCTGTGAGAATCTGGAGGGATACTGGGGCTGACCAGTCAGTGATCCTAAGTAAGGTGCTAGATTTCGGTCCCGAAACTGGAGAGGTGGTATTAAGAGGTATAGGAAAAGGGACAGAAGCTGTACCTTTGCACAAGATCATTTTAAAATGTGACCTGTTATCTGGCCCGGTCGAAGTAGGGGTGCGGTCAGAATTACCAAGAGACGGCGTGGACGTCCTTCTTGGTAACGACTTAGCAGGTGGTGACGTGTGTTCAGCAGTGAAGCTGACAAGTAAGCCTGTGAGTGCTGAGGACCCGCCCATA
Source organism: Hemitrygon akajei (assembly GCF_048418815.1). Classification (NCBI taxonomy): domain Eukaryota; kingdom Metazoa; phylum Chordata; class Chondrichthyes; order Myliobatiformes; family Dasyatidae; genus Hemitrygon; species Hemitrygon akajei. Next base: position 559,536 of record NW_027331962.1, read on the forward strand.
GACTCTAAGATCTATCCCGCATGCGCGATCACTCGCAGCATGTCGAGAAAAGCGGCGGAGAAAGAGGACAGTTTAAATGAGTCCAGTGTTGATTTGGCTGAGACGTTTTTACCGACCCTGTACCAAGAGGGGTTAGGGGATGGTAAAGCGGAGAATAGGGAGGTGAAAGAGAATAAAGGAGAGGAGGAAGACCTACCCTTAGCAAGGAAGGAAATTATAAAGGCACAGAGTGAAGATGAGAAACAAATAAGGTAGTTAGAAGATCCAGGGTTGGACACGGATGATCTGTCTGGTTTGACAGAGCTGTTTTCAGCTGAAGAATTTCAATGTGTTCCCGATGATATAAAGGCAGTCCTAGATGAAAAGGATGCCGCTACCTTGAAGGAGTCTGCTCGGTTAGCAGATGAAGTTGTTTTAACCTGCAGGGTTGAGTTTACTCGGGATAGGAGTTGCCCAGAGAGTAACTGGGAGGATCAGGGGAACTTAGAATTTGAAAAAGGGACTGGTTTTGGAAGCCTAGAAGAGGCAGATGTCCCGTTTGCTTGTGTTCAGGATGTGGATGCACAGGGTACTGAACCTAGTATTGAAACTCAGGAAAAGGATGAGCTATCTGATTTAGTTGAAAAGGAATGCAGTACTTTTGGGTCAGATGGACTTGGTTCAGTGAAGAAAGGGTTAACCTAGGTACCAGTGGAAAGTGAAAATTCTCAGTTGTTTGTGTTAGAAGGTGTGTTAAAGGTTAGTGAGGAGATGAAAGCTGGTGATGTGAATATTATTGAAGGGAAAAGTATTGTTCCTGGACTATTGAATAAAGAAAATTTAAAGTCTGGATTGGTTTTAGAAGCAGTAACCAGGCTGAAGAAACAATGGTTTGTTAACAAGATGCCTGTGAATCAATTACAGTTTGTTTTGGAATTTAAAGGTAAACAATTCGCTGATGTTATTCAAAGATGTGATTTGGAGCGACAGAACCGAAAGTGTTGTTTTGACAAAGAGGGATCACTTGCAGATGTTAAACTGAAAACTAATAGAATGAAGGGTCCTGAAGATAAAATTAATGACTTGCTGAAAAATAAAGAATTGTGTGGAAGTTCAGAAAATGGGCTAAGTTTGGAAAACATTGGTGATAAGATAACTCCTATGAACGGAGTATGTGAAAGCCTATTCCACACTGGTGAGCAAGCTAACCACGTGAGAGTTAAGTGGAAAAGGGGCAAAGGTTAACAAAATGCCACTTTGAATAACAGGATCTGGTTTTGAGGGAATTTGACAAAGCATGTGAAAGATAAAAACACCATGGAAGATTGACTGTTAAGGTTAAAAGTAAAATAGAGATTGGTATTTGCACAAACTTCTGTAATGTACCACAATATAATTACACATGTATTGGTTCACATTTTGTAATATACACTTAAGCTAAGATCATAACCCTTTAAATTGGAGTCTGATGCTACAAGTGTTTGATATTCAGATACAACATATTAAAGGAAGTGACAATCTAATCGCTGATTGTTTATCTAGATGCTAAGTTGAAGGAATATCTGTATTGCTTTGCAGTTAAAACATTTCTGTATTTTGTTACTTTCTGTAATTCTGTAAGACGCTGTATTATTTAATTTTCCCCTTTGGTGAAAATTCCTAGAAGGATGGGGGTGCTATGAAGGATGAACAACTCTGATGGGCAGAAGGGTACAGAGTTGCCCATGTTCCGCCCCCCCCCCCTCCCCGGGAGAATCACTAACTGTTACTGTTACCACGGTGCTAATGAGAGAGAAAGAGAGACAAAGGGAAAACATACTGGGACTAGAACATTTGCTTCAGATAAGGGAGAGATAACACCGGGAGACAGAGACTTGTTGTTCCACCATATTATGACTCCTGTAAGACTTACGGCTCCGGAGAGGGCTGTTTACTTGGTACCATTCTGTTCATTAAAATTCCTCAGTGGAGGCCGGAGTGGGCTGGTTTGATGGACTAAGCCATTCAAAACTGATTGACACCTGAGACCCCCTGAGTAGGGATAAAAGTGAGGTCTGACACCCCTCAGACACACCAGGAGACACACTAGTGAGCACTGCTTGAGTGTTGGAACCCACGAGAAGGTGTGGGGCATCGGAGACCGAACAAAGGATCGGTCAGTTTAACAGTGTTTATAACAGGGCCGGTGGGGGCTTGTGTATGTGTCCGCCCTTGCCTGAGTGACGAATCCACCACAGAAGAACGGTCTAGCTGAAGGACAGAGGGGTCATACCTGAAAGGCCACAACAACACATCGACGGATCAAGATCGTAAAGGGAGGTTTGACTCACTGTAGCTGTCACTGTTCGCTCTCTCTCTCTCTCTCTCTCTCTCTCTCTCTCTCTCTCTCTCTCTCTCTCTCTCTCTCTCTCTCTCTCTCTCTCTCTCTCTCTCTCCCTCCCTAACAATTACAACAAAACCACCAACAACTACCTCACTACCTCAGCACGTATGAACTGAACTGAACTTTATATTCGCATATGACAATTCATTATCCCCTGGATATCGATAGAGCTTGTTTATTATTGATTATTATTATACCCACAATTTTAGGTTTAGAATTGCTAACGTGTATTATCTATATATTTGCATTGTTGATGTTGATTTGTATATTTTACTAATAAACACTGTTTGAAAATAGTACCACCAGACTCCAACGGATTCTTCTATCTTTGCTGGTCAGACACCCAGTTATGGGGTACGTAACAGGTGAAGGAACCAATAAGAGAGAACTTGATGATGGTAAGGGAGGGAGGGAGGGAGAGGGACAGGGAGAGAGAGAGAGAGAGAGAGAATTTGCCGACGTCCCTATCAGGATGCTGTAGGATACTTTACTTCTCATCAAATATCCCACTGGTTTCACCAAACTACTACGGATACAATCAAGTACATTGTTATTTAAAAAAAAAAACTGCAATGTATACACCACCCTGTAAACTCAGGTCATATCGAATTCTTCTCAGTCACTGAAAAAAAGCCAAGATCACAGACATTTCCTCACAGGACAACTCACACGGTGCGGATGTCTCTCTGTTAAACCTTCTTTTGATCTCCCACCTACCCACACACTTCTGACAGAAGGGTATCAACACTGCAGGCGGTGATCCACAACAAGTCTCAGCAACCGATTCTATAATGGAACCATCACATCTTTACACACCTCCCCGCTCCCACCCCGCCCCCCATAAACTGCAGTGTGAGCAGTTCTCATAATTTCGCTCTCTCTCAGTAGCTACCTACCGAAATGTCGTAAAGGGTAGACAGATAGTGTCGATCCCGCCTGCGATGGAATGAACAAAGCAAATCCTCAGTTCCCTCGGTCGGGGATCGGTAAAGCACCGAGTGTGGACGGATCGGCTTCCCGCTGTTGCAAGCGGTAGCCCGGGGACAGTTCCGAGATGCGGGAAGCTCGCACCTCCGGAGCCTTTGCTGATGATTCGGAGCTGGGCTGAAAGAGCGGCGTTTCCGATAACACCTCCAACTACACCGGTTTCCCGCGGGACATGCACAGGAAGTCGATGCATTCAATTAGCTGAAGGGAATTATTAATCCTTTCAAAAGCGATTCGCTGCAGTTCAATTGTTGAACAACTGAATAAGTTCTCAGTCTCATTTAAGTGGCTAACTGCCTTTGTGATGTTTATATTTCAGTAAAAAAAGCTTCTTACCTTGTACCGCGGCTCCAGATTCTGTTACCACCCTGTCCCAGTGAGGCTGTGTTACGGGTTCTGTAAGTAATGAACACACCCTGGTTAATGTTCAGTCAGCTCCTGGTGATAATCATTAACTAAACCCACAGCGTTATCAGCGGTTCTCTCCGTGTCCTATTCCTTAGCACAGGGTACGTTCTGTCTCCAAACAAACATCACCATGGAGGTGAAATGTGATCCCAGTGATTTTAGGAGTGGAATGTTTGTCGGTGCCAGACAGTGCAGTTTTCTAGGCAATAGACAATAGGTGCAGGAGTAGGCCGTTCCGCCCCTCGAGCCGGCACCGCCATTCAATGTGATCATGGCTGATCATTCACAATCATTACCCCGTTCCTGCTTTCTCCCCATATTCCTTGACTCCGCTATTTTTAAGAACTCTATCTAACTCTTTCTTGAAAGCATCCAGAAACTGGCCTCCACTGCCTTCTGAGGCAGAGCGTTCCATAGATCCACTACTCTCTGGGTGAAAAAGTTTTTCTTCAACTCTGTTCTAAATGGCCTCCCGCTTATTCTTAAACTTTGGCCTTTGGTTCTGGGCTCCAGACGGAACCTGGTTTCAGGTCCTCACACAACAGGAACTATTTTGTCCACGTCCCTATCAAACTCCGTGTATACTTTATGTCTCATCGAAGTTCCCACTCGTTTTACCAAATTTCCGCGGATACAGTCAAGTACATTGTTAATTTAAAAAAATGTAATGTCTCCCCTGTTTTAAGTCACACCACAAGTCAAGATCACAACAGAATCCTCATAGAAAAACTCACGGGGGTAGATATCTGTCTGGTAAACCTTCTTTTGATTTCCCACCTGCCCACTCGCATCTGACAGAAGGGAAACAGCACTGCAGACGGTGATCCATAACAGGTCTCGCCAACCGACTGTATAATGGAACCATCAACTCCTTACACCGCCTTCCCCCACGACGACCCCCGCCCCGGCTGTAATCTCCAGTATGGGTGGTTCCATACATTTGATCACGAACCGCAATGACGTCTAGGATGGAGAGATAGTGTCGATCCCGCCAGTGAAGGAATAAGCAAAGCCAATCCTCAGTTCCCTCGGTCGGGGATCGGTAAAGCCCCGAGTGTGGACGGATCGGCTTCCTGTTACTGCAAGCGGTAGCCCGGGGACAGTTACGAGATGCGGGAGGCTCGCACCTCCCGAGCCTTTGCTGGTGATTCAGAGCTGGGTTGAAAGAGCGGCGTTTCCGATAACACCATCGACGGCCTCGGTTTCCCGCGGGACCTGCACAGGAAGTCGATGCGTTCAATTAGCTGAAGGGAATTATTAATTCTTTCAAAAGCGATTCGCTACAGTTCTAATGTCGATCAACACAATACGTTATCAATCCCATCCAAGTGCTCATAACAGGGCTAATTATCTTTATGATGTTTATATTTCAGTATATAGAGCTTCTTACCGTGTACAACGGCTCCAGGTTCTGTTACCACCCTGTCCCGGTAAGGCTGTGTTCCGGGTTCTGTAAGTAATGAACACACCCTGGTTAATGTTCAGTCAGCTCCTGGTGATAATCATTAACTAAACCCACAGCGTTACCTGCGGTTCTCTCTGCGCCCTGTTCCTTAGCACAAGGTACGTTCTGTCTCCAGACAAACATCACCATGGAGATGAAATGCGATCTCAGTGATTTTGAGAGTGGAATGTTTGTCGGTGCCAGACGGTGCAGTTTTATTGACAATAGGCAATAGGTGCAGGGATAGGCCGTTCGGCCCTTCGAGCAAGCACTGCCATTCAGTGTGATCATGGCTGATCATCCATAATCATTACCCCGTTCCTGCTTTCTCCCCATATTCCTTGACTCCGCTATTTTTAAGAGCTCCACCTAACTCTTTCTTGAAAGCATCCAGAGAACTGGGCTCCACTGCCTTGTGAGGCAGAGCATTCCACATATCCACCACTCTCTGGGTGAACAAGGTTTTCCTCAATTCTGTTCTAAATGGCCTACCCCTTATTCTTAAACTGTGGCCTCTGGTTCTGGGCTCCCCCGACATCGGGAACATGTTTCTTGCCTCTAGCGTGTCCAAACCCTTAATAATCTTATATGTTTCAATCAGATCTTTCCCACTGAGGTTGGGTGGGACTGATGGTCATAGGTTAAGGGTGCAAGGTGAAATGATGAAGGGGAACATGAGTTTGGTGAGAGTGGAACAGGGTGTCTGTGGAAGTGACGAGCGCAGGATGGATTACAACATTTCAGAGAAGTTTGGATAAGTACTCGGACGGGAGTGGAGTGCAGGGCTATGGTCATGGTGCAAGTCGATGGGACTCGGTAGAATAGTTCAGCATGACTACACGGGCCGAGTGGCCTGTTTCTCCGTGTCTTTGGAAATTTCCACCCAGCCTACCACACGACACCATGGGATAAGATCTCCCTCCGCCCTGGGGATTTGTTCTTATTTACGGACATGAGAATATCCACATTATTTATGAAGAACAGCGGCAGAATTTCCCCTTCCCTTCAGTGAACACTGCAACTGTAATGACCGCTTTCCTGACGAATGATGACGGGAAGTATTACTTTTGTGTCCTCCCTCTACGTTTAGAACTTCTACTCTACGTTTAGATTGCACGTATCGTCCCCCTGCAGTACCAGCACTTCCCACCAGCGTTTCTATATCCAGGTTATGTTGGGGGGGAAAACCCTTCGCTTTAATCTTAATAACGTCAGCCAGGGAATTCCGTTCATCTGCAATGGATCATATTGACAGTTTCCTGATCTGCACAGGTTACCACGACTTCACGCAAACAATATTCTATAGATTCGGGTATTTCACGAACGAAAGCAAACTTTCACCATCGAGCGTGAGGATGAACAATTAATTTTATTGCATTTCTGGAACATGACTGAAATCACTGGCAGGCCTTCCTCCTTCAAAGTGACCCCACCACGTCAACATAAAGTGAACAGAACGATCACGTCAGCTGGTGGCGCATCACTGACCTCCAGATTAGTTATTGTTTTCTCTTTAAGTAATTTCTCTCACTTTCACTGAAACTGGTTGATATGCATCAAGCCCGGACCTCTCTGACCCTGTAACTCAGTAACTCTTTCTCTGAAGCTTTCTGCTCCTTTTGGGGCCGTTTGTGTTCTCCTCCTGACCTCTCTCGCTCGGCGTCAGCTCTTTCCCGGTATTCCGGGACTTCCTGTTGTAACCTCTCTCGCTCGGCGTCAGCTCTTTGCCGGTGTTCCAGGACTTCCTGTTGTAACCTCTCTCGCTCGGTGTCAGCTCTTTGCCGATATTCCAGGACTTCCTGTTGTAACCTGTCTCGCTCGGCGTCAGCTCTTTGCCGGTGTTCCAGGACTTCCTGTTGTAACCTCTCTCGCTCGGTGTCAGCTCTTTGCCGATATTCCAGGACTTCCTGTTGTAACCTGTCTCGCTAGGCTTCTGCTTTATGTTGACATTCGTTTTCCCTCTCTAATCTGTGCCATTCTGCCTTGATCGTAATAGTTAATTTGTAGCTCTTCCAGAAATTTAGTTGGTGTATTTTAAACTATGTAGTTAGCTTTTAACTGGTAGTCTTTTGTGTCCTGATTTGAAAATAAAATACAGCATTAGGTTATTCACAATAGATAGTATAGAGTATGTTTCACACTATTAAGAAAATTTAGTATCATTTAACAACGTAAAATATAGTTTTAGTGAGGGTACTTACAGATCGTTTTGAATCAAAAATTTATGAGTATGCCAATCTCATAAGTATCATTTGTACGTAGGATTTCTATCCAATCCGTTGAAAAGTTATTAAATTTAATCATGAATAGCTCATACACAAATAGTTTGGGGACCAGGGCATGGGTAATGTCAAAACCAGCATTCTCAGGCACAGCACAGCCAGAGAGGAAAATATTTATAGAACATTAAAGAGAAGTGAATTTATTCAAGGCCAAGAACTGCACTGGCAGCAGTATGAAGCCATTTGGTAACATTTTTCTAACTATTTGTCAACATTTATCTCATTTTATTAACTTTAACAATCTTAATAAAACTTAGGGTGATCTTAAATGAATAAGTATTAGTTAACAAAACTTAAAGAAATTGCTCTTAAAATCTGAGGGAACATTTTTCAAAACTATTTCAGGAATTTATATTGTTAGACTAAAATAGACATTAGAATCAAGCCTGTTTTTTTCCTCACTGGTTAGACTACAACCTGCTTATAAAATTAGCACATTCTTTATTACTTTTATTCTACTGATAAAACCAAGGATCTTAATTACCATTATCTAAAGAGCTTTCTTAAAATGTCCAGTCATCTTCAATGATTGCTGTACATACATCCTCAGACTTTACTGTTCCTGCATCACTATTAGACTTGTACCATGTGGGTCAAATTGTTGCTCCTCACAGATCAGAAAACAAGATACCTGAGCATCAACATTGTTCATTACTGACTTATTACAAAACTGAGGTATGGGCTTGAATACTCTAGGACTCAATTCACACCAATGTTAGCAAATAACACATTTCTATGGACAATGCTCCGAAATAAATTACAGAAAAAAATAGATTAAATTTACCTGTCAAAGGTAAGATCTTTGCAAGGAAAAGATTCTCTTCAATATGTAATGTTGAAGCATTGTAAACTTAAACCTTGGTTTAGATTGCACTTCTTACATTCATAAAAAAAAGTTCAGATGTATCAAAATAGCAAAATCTCTAGTTTTCTGTTGAGAACTCAATTAATTTTGATGATCGATGGATAATTATATTTATAGGAGTTTAATATTAGTGCCACATCTCCGATTTAATGAGAAGAGTGATGTCTTCCAGCAAGGCCAGAAAATAATTCTTACTCTCAAAATATGGCATACATGCTTTAAACTTCTCCCAATGCCTGTACTTATTTTTTATTCTGTCAGTTGAACACGTTTGTAATATTTGTTTGAAAATCATCTGAGGATATTTTCTGCTTTCTAATCCTTTATTGGCAGGGAAGTTAAGATATTGTAATATTGAACAAGAGGAATGACAGTAATCTGTAATGCCATATTGCTCCCCAGTGTGAACACACCTGACCAGTTTTTCTTATCGACCTACATTATTTCAGTTAGGAACCAGTTAGAATGCAGCAAATTTACATTATTTTAGATATACATAGCAAATTGCATTCAAAGTATTATCCAGTTAATTTTTCTTGAATGTTTGGCTAAGCAATACCAAGTGACAAAGTTTGTGTTTACTGTTTATAATGGGACTGAAGATTTATGCTCTTCCCATTGTGGTCAGGTTAGCTCCATGCAAGCCGTGCTATTTCCAGCTTACAAAACGATGTGCATCATATTACCATTTTACTAGCCTACTCTGTGGTGATGTCTAATATAACACTTTCATTGCAGTTTAGAAAGGCATTCTGGGGAGCTTCTGGCTCATTAAAATGTTCAATTTTGACGTTATATAGATTTTAAAGGGATGGTATTTGATCATAGCCAATAGCCTTCCATTGTCCTGAGGGCGAAGAGAGAAATATTAGCTGGGCTTTCTGCTCCTGACTGTCATCCAGCAGCATTAGCTGCAAGGTTTGTGTATGCACACAGCAGGAGAAGGATAAATTGGGTCAGACTTCATGAATGAATAAGCTGACAATTTTCACTGGCATGGCTCACAGAAGAAAACTGGTCTGAAGCATATTGGATGGCTGTCCTCAGAAAACATCAGTGCCATCGTGAGAGGGGTAAGAAGAGAACCACTTGGAAGTCGGGTGAGGAGCCAAAGACTCATCATTTACTAGGAAAGAAATGATGTAATTTTACGACAGGTGTTAGACCACTCCACTCTTTTCCTGAGCCATATTGATCAAAATTGTAATGTTTCACATTCAGAAGACAAAAAAAAACTTTGATATCCTTCATTTTAAGGGGAAAAAAGTCAGTTCCTCTTTCAATATAAATAAACCAAAGACAACTAGATAGATAGGTTAGTGCCATCTGTACAGCCAGGGTTAAAACCCACACATAATTTTGTTAAATAAATAAATGGAATGTTTTATTAAGACAAGCTGATTAAATGTTTAAAATGTACACAAATACAAATTCAAGAACAGAAAATTGCATTTCATAAGGTTAAGAAAGCAAATGAAGCAAACTCATTCAACATTTTGTATAATTCTTACCAAGAGGCAAAAGAGGAAAGAAAATGATGTGGTCAAATGCTACAAGTGTACTGATTCAATAAACTGTTCCCAAAGTAAATAGAAGAGCATATCAAATTTCATTCTTTTATTACCTACTCTACTCCCAGGGAAGATCAGAGGTATGGAGGAGAACTAAAAGGAGTCTTGCCCAGGCTCATCTTGTGAGTTCACAAAGTTCAAAGACAAAAGTAATGCTTGGCCTATAAAACTGAACATTTTATTTTATGTGATCAACAGCAAATTACTCTGAGATAATTGCCTTAATGTTAAAACAGTGTGGAAAGAAAATTGAATAGTAAAGTATTATTTACTTATTATAACCACACATATTATTTGAAAATATGAATCATTTACTAAATTAACACTACATTATTGAAAATTTAGAGATGGTATTTTTTCAAATGAAAACGCTAAATGGGAATTTATTTTTCCTCGCAGTAATCCTGTCTTCCAAGACTGACGGGAGAGCAGTTCATGGTGTTGAAAATCTGTTTCTTAGGAAATTATCCCTTTACCAAAGGACCATGTGAAAAATGAAGCAATCTCCTTGAGTACCATTGGTTAGCTAGAAGCATCTTCATAGCATCTTCATACATCTTCATAGCAGTAATAATAGCAGCTCAATTAATTTTATCAGCATATCCAATAAGAAGAGTTTTCCAATTTATGAAACCTATTGTTTTGACTTCCTTGTTGTGAATGTTTCTTCAAGTATAATTGCTGTGATTATAGGCAGACTCCTTCATCCTGTGATTTCCATCAACAAATTGTCAACTAATCATACATAAATTAGAAGATGATTAAATTCTGTTACAGTGGCATTGTTGCTCAATAGTTGCTAGTTTTCACATTTGCAATGCTGAAGTAAGAGAGTATTTCCCCCGCCTGTAATTTAGCTCTAATCCTGATATACTGGTTGCCTGTAAAACAGCAGGAATAATTTAGATTCTTGCATTTCTGCGACTCCAACTGGGCTGGAGTGACTGAGGAGCAACTGAATAAGACGTTGTTTCCCGCCGCACCTCCAGCAGTGCCCTTAAATCTGCTGCAGGGTAATCAGCTGGAGACCACCATTCATCGATGCTTCACTCTCCTAGCCCTGGTATATCTCCTGATGGCGGAGCATTGGCAGCTACATCTCCCTACCACCCCCCTCTCCTTTCAATGGGGTTAGAATATCCCCAAATTTCTGTCCTTCCTCCTCAGCCACAGCCAAAATCCTCACTTTTCTGCCTCTTCAGCCACCTCTCTGGTGGCCCTCCTAAACCTTGCTCCAGTCACTGCTATATCACTGAGTAACCTTCTTAAACAAACTGCAATAAGTTATTCTGCGCACTTTCATTGTCTCATGTTTCAAGTGAACAAAAGATTCCCTAATAAGCCTGTTAAAATAAAATGCTCATCAGTTTATGAAGTCAAATAGGTAGTGAGTGATTATTTCTGGTTTAGTACTTGGCTTTGCAGTACACGAGAGACAACGCAGATATCTGTAGCACTGATGTTATTACTTCTCAGCCTGAGTTTTCTGGTTTCTGGACCCAGGGACCTTCCTTCAAGTGGTCATTGAAAATTTGCATGCAGTGAAACGTCATTCCGTAAGAGCTTAAAGAGGGTCATAGAATATACAACGCAGAACAGTACAGCATAGGAACAAGCCCTTCGGCCTGCAATGATGTGCAGAACCAATTAAATTAGTAATTAAATAAATAAACTAAATTCTTCTGCCTACATAATGTCCATATCCTTCCATTTTCTGCTCATTCATATTGCCTATCCAGATGTCACTTAAAACTCCCTAAGTGTTGTAATAGTCTTGAATTCCTATTATCAAGGTGGTAGTGACTGTTCCTCTTTCAGTGTCTTCATTTCTAGTAATATTCCTCTGTGTTATTTCAGTTCGCATTCAAGGTGGATAATGGAAGTGAAGGTGTTGATCTGCAGTACCAGGGCTAGCTTATTCATCGGGATAAGTCTGAGCAATTTCATCAGCAGCTTGAGTACACGTCCTTTAAAGAGCATTGGTAAGAGCACTGAACTTTGGGTGTTTGAAAAACCAGAGTGAACTGAACCCGTCTCAGTCCAAATCTATTATTCAGCAGGTGCAGTGCTTCGAGGCAAGACGGCATTGTAAAAATGCAATATCAGACCTTTAATCCAGGTTATGACAAGTCTGCAGAGACTAAACTGATTCCAGATATCTGCTAGAAATTAGTTCTGATGTGCAGGTTGCACCAGAAGAAGTCACACATGATTTATTGAAGTGACGAAAATTCAGATGTGATGCATTACTGGAATCCTAAGTTCCACCACAAGATTCTAGGTGCCCATGTTGTCACACATTGCTCTCCACCCACTCATTGTGAAGCAGCAGTCTACCTAATCCCTGCAAACTAAGAAATCAATTGTCTCCCCGCTCTTCACATTTGATTAAAGCTGCTCAGGCCTTTCCATAAAACCATAAGACATAGGAGCAGAATTAGGCCATTCAGCCCATCGAGTGTGCTCTGCCATTTGATCATGACTGAGTTTTAGCAGTCATGATTGTCCTTCAGTCACACAAACTCAACCCCAATGAACTAAAACAGATAGAAAAAAACTAAGCCAACACCTTGTTATTGGTCCAATGCTCACAGACTATTGATCCAATGATGTCCAATGATCATTCATACAAATGTAGAGAAATGGTCAAATGTAAATGAAGTCTCCAGTGTACAACCCCAGTCAACCAGAAGAAGCCACAGACCATATAATCCACAACGATCTTCAAACAAGAAGGGGTACTCTTCTCATATTTGTTTTGTTTAAATATTAAAAATAAATTATGGTTGCTGATCTACATCAGCTCCATTTGTGTTTATTTACTGAATCTATTTGCTTTAATGGGTGGATGAAAGTAGAAAACTACTCTGAATGCATGGTCAATTTCCAGGCCAAAAGTTACTTAGGTCTCAATGCAACATTTTGGCTCAACTAGGTTGTTCTGCATTTACTTCAGCCTTTTGAATGGAGATGAAGCTCATAATCATTTATTTGTTCACAGAATCCTTCTTTGCACTCAAGTTAGTTTATCCCATCCCTGGGTCCTGCATACTATCTAGTAATGGCTATTGAAAAAGTTAATACACATCATTTCCAGAACTCTGCAACAGAGGTAAACAAAAATAGCAATTTGCATACCAGGTTCCTTTGTGAATAGGTATCTGATCTCCAACATACAAACTGAACCTTCAAAATAAGTATCTTTTGTTTATGTTCTGAAAAGGAGCCTCAAGCTATTTCTTTTGTGAGTACTGGTTAGCTCAACACCAGATGTAACTAATTGTTAAGTTATATAGCTCATGCTTTAATGTTTTCTACTGGAAACTGGTATCCTACAGTTTGTAAAGGACAGCAATTTGCTATTTCAACAGCTTTATTCCTCGAACTTGAATTGTGATTAAGAAACCCAACGATTGTCATCGAGTTATCCAAGAGGCTCAAAGCGCTATGGATTCCGGGCTAATCGTCAAGCAGTTGCAAATCATGCAAACTCCAGACAGCACTGGACTTCAGGGTTCAACCTGGGCCACCGGAAATGTGAGGTAGCTGTCACAGCACCCAGATGGCCTATAGTTTCAGCCTTTGGATGGGTGGTTTTCAGCAGAAAAGTAAATGACCATTTTGAAATTTATGTGACAATTGCTTAGAAAGTATTTGTGGGATGCAGACACCTAGGCATTAGATGACAATTGACAAAATTAACACAAGGACAGATATCATTCATGTTAGCTTCCAATGATTCAATGAAATAAGAAAAAGATCTGAAATTGATTCATTAAGGAGTCAACTGCCTGGCCTTTAAGTATTATTACAGTATTACAATGAAAGGACAATATAACAGGTAAATTCACACCTGTTAGAATTTGTCTATTTTTCTATACTTAAATTGATCAAAAGGAAATTTTCCAAGATGAGTTGTAAGCATATCATCTCTCACGATCAGCTTTCTGCCTGACATTTTGCACAGATATCTCATAAGGTCACTAATGAAGACCAAAATTCATGTTTTTGACATGATTTAGGAATAAATATTTAATGCACAAATGAACATGTTACACGGAACTGTCCAGCAGACTCAACTTTAAATGTCTGATTCACTACTCTCTTTATTTCCACTATATAAACCTTAAATACAGTATTTCCCTCATGAAGTAGTGTTTTTATTTTCCCCATGTATGAGTTTTAGGTTCTACCAGGACAAAGATAATATCTGTTACTCCTCATTGCAAAAATCTGATTCATAATAGTCTGACTTTTGCTCAGCAGGTAGGGCTTCACAACATTTATATTTACTGGCCAAGGAAAACATTAAAGAATAAAGCCAAAGATTTATAGTGAATAAGTCAATTTCTAACATTTCGTGAATGGATTTTTAATAGGTGTTTTAGAGATCAAATTCTTTCTGCTTTTATATTGTGAAAGAAATGCTTATCCGTGGCCTTACCCGTCAGAAAACCTGACGAGCTATCAAAATGAACAACATTATGCAAAGGCACACGAGTGAATCTGCAGATGCTGGAAATAAATAAAAATACAAAATGCCGGCAGAACTCAGCAGGCCAGACAGCGTCTACGGGAGGAGGTAGTGACGACGTTTCGGGCCGAAACCTTCATCAGGAGTGAAGTAACATGGAAGGGTTTTGGCCCGGAACGTCGTCACAACCTCCTCCCATAGATGCTGTCTGGCCTGCTGAGTTCTGCCAGCATTTTGTGTTTTTAACATTATGCAATTTAATCTCTGCTGTTGTTGTGTTAATGAACTGCACTATCATAGCAAATGGAGGAACTATTTTCAGAGACTATCTTGAGAGTGGTATGTTGGAGAATAGTACAACTTGACAATGCGTTGATTATTCTTTTGAACATGCTAAACAGTAGATGTATTTTGCATCTTCTCAGGCCATCATTGATTGTTAACATTTTATGAATGGCCAGATCTTGCTGGGTTTGCCCATCTGCACTTACTTGTATTCATTTGGAGATACAGCATGGTAATAGGCCTTTCGGCCTAATGAGCCTGTGTCTCCCAATTACAACCATGTGACCAATTAACCTACTAACTCGCACATCTTTGGAATGTGGGAGGAAACTGGAGCACCCAGAAGAACTCAC
This sequence comes from Hemitrygon akajei, assembly GCF_048418815.1. Classification (NCBI taxonomy): domain Eukaryota; kingdom Metazoa; phylum Chordata; class Chondrichthyes; order Myliobatiformes; family Dasyatidae; genus Hemitrygon; species Hemitrygon akajei. The sequence goes on from NW_027331962.1 coordinate 574,567, forward strand.
ACGGTCAGGGGGAAAGAATACAAATTGTTTAAAGAGAGTGGCAGAATCGAAACAGGGTCACTGTGGCTGTAACAGTGTTACACTAACTGCTACGCTACCGTTCCGCCCCCTTCCCAGGGGTCGTTTCTGGAGGACTGATTTCCACATGCTCCTGCATCATTGAGGTAGGTGATTTATGGAATTATTCTCTTGGCCTCAACAAACTGAACAGAAAAAAAAACCCTTTCTTTCAAAGTACAACTTACAATTGCTGAAAACCATTAGACTAGATCCTAGTATTGATTTGTACTTTATTTTAGCAACTGAAAGACGATTTAGAATATACAAGAGAACAGTAGTCTAATAAATCTTGCATGAGATTATCCAAGACATTGGAACCTAGGCCTATGTAACAAGAAAACAATGAGCAAACATGACCAATTGGGAGAACATTGTTTTGGTGGTCAATGGGAATAAAGGTAAGGAGGTATGAACATTGCTACTGCACTCAGAACAAGAGCTGACCTGATTAGTCAGAGGAGTCATCATCCCGTTCAGTCAAATTCAACAAGTCCTTCCAGTCAAACGGACAATTCCAAGAATAATCATATGCAGCAAACAGCTAAGATAAGGATCTATACGTAGAATAGTTTAAGCAATTTGTTATAGTCAGTGAGGGTACTAACACGACTTGCTGAATGTTGCAATGCACAACTCAAAATAAAATTATTCTGCCCCTTTTTCCCCAGTCCTGATGAAGGGTCTCGGCCCAAAGCGTACACTGTTCATTCCATTCCACAAAAGCTGCCTGACTTGCAGAGTTCCTCCAGTATTTTGTGTGTACTGCTCAAGGTTTGCAGCACCTGCTGAATCTTCTGTGATTGTATTTGATTACTGGATACAACTTGGCTGCGTTTTGTAAAAGTATAAAGTTGAAATTCTAAAATGGTTAGGTTAGCGAGGTAATACTCAGATGAAGATAGATAGATAGATAGATAGATAGATAGATAGATAGATAGATAGATAGATAGATAGATAGATAGATAGATAGATAGATAGATAGATAGATAGATACTTTATTCATCCCCATGGGGAAATTCAACATTTTTTCCAATGTCCCATACACTTATTGTAGCAAAACTAATTACATACAATACTTAACTCAGTATAATATGATATGCATCTAAAATCACCCTCTCAAAAAGCATTAATAAATAGCTTTTAAAAAGTTCTTAAATAGTTTACTAAAATACATTGAATGGTAAGTTAAGCTCAGTCCTAACCCCGGCACTTTAACATATCCTACCCCTGGCACAATAGCTCTGTGCTGACACACTCCTTGCAGATGAAAGGTAAAGACTGCGCGTGGAGCTTCAACTTCTGTCAAAGGTATCACCACTGATAATAGTTATTTAACAATTATTGTAAATCAAATAATAACTTCTTTAAATATTTTGAGTTGCTAACGGGAACAAATTAAACCATTTGCAAATAATTAAATATATTACACTGAGGTAAAATAATTAAAATAAAAGCCTGCTTCTTTGCCTATGAATCTGCAGGCAAAGACTCTTCACTGAAATCAACGGAGCCTCCAATTTTATACCAGATCTGAAATAACCTAGGATCCGAGAGGTGAAGCCCCAGCACAAGATGATGCTCTTCAGTTAGATACCCCATGGAGTGGCATATGCAGTACCGTTAGTGATTCAGTGACTCTTGGCTTCTACCCTTGATAGTGTAAAAACTTTGAAGAATTCTCAAGTTTAAACGCCCGTAATTCCAATCAGCAAAACTTAACTATTGCACTAAGCTTATAGAGGACTGGACGATACTAATCAATATCCCTGAAGGTTTGGTTTGTCACCCTGAGTCAGCTCGTAGCAGTCGCACCTCTAGATCTTCAGTCCCACTCCAGTGCATCTATGCTGCCTCCCCAGGGTAACAGTCAGACTCTGTTAGATGTCCATCTATTAATCCAAGGTTTACGCTGCTCTCATACGAACATGAAGACTCAAACATCATGGTGTAGCATGATGAGCGCAGTACGATGCCATTGTACTGACTGCTACTTATGAGTCTATCACTGCAAATGGGGCTGTTCAGACTTTGCTGAATCGTCACTTCTGGAGCCCTTTTGTGCAAAGCTGATTACATGAAGGCTGGATACTTAGAGATGTGGGCAATTAGAGAAGGCTTCCACACCCAGTCAGAGTCTGTGATCGGCTTGGCTTTTGGAGTTTTGATCAATGGAGTATTTGGGCCTTAGGACATTGGAAAATGGTTATTATGTGGCATTCCGATGAAAGCGCACTTTCAGTTGCTTAGCACTGAATCCTACAGCACATCAGCACTACAGTACATCAGCTCTCTAGGCCGAAGAGTGTCATGGACTCGCTTCAATGATGAAGCAGCAGCTGTCCCAAGTATCCCACAGACATCATCATCATCATCATCATCAGGTGCCGTGTCCAGTGTGAGCTTTGACTGTCATGGCCCACACACTCCTGTTCCGGGTCAAGTGGATCAATTCATTGGTATTCATTTCCAGTTCTCTGGCTGCTGTCTCCATCATCATTTGTCTTTGCTTTCCTCTTGCTTTCTTCCCTTCAATCCTTCCCATAGTCATCGTGCATTCTAACTCCTCTTTCCTAATCACATGTCCAATGAATCCCACAGACAACTCTAAAACACAACTACCTATTCATTATCACATTTTGGTCTGGAAGAGCTTGATAAGCACAAATATGAAAATGTATTTCCTGCATTGGAAATTGTGGCTACACTTCAGAAGTACTTCGTTATCTAGGAAAGCATTTTCGGACTTCAGGAAAGGATGTGAATAACTAATTTTTTTTTCTTGAAACTGGCTTAATTCAACCTGCCTGGCTGAAGCAATATGACGAGACAAATGGGAGAAAAGGTGAGAGTTGTGCACATAAATAAAGCCTTAAGTTAAAAAAAAAACACCAACCTATCCAAAGAGGGAAAATGAAACCCCGCTTTATGGGTTAAGTAAAAACGTCTGCAATGGTTAGAAACATACTGACTGGCTGATAAATATCACATCATTTTAGTTTTCTAAGTTTGGGTTGGGAGAATCTGAGATAACAGAACAGCTCAAATGTCATCATGTGCACAAATTAATAACTTAAACCAGCTTAATTTAAAGTGGATAATTTATCTGGTTGGATTTAACCAAATATCAAGTGAAAATAGGATGATCCTTCTGATATGAGGCAGGTCAGGGATGGCAGGGCAGATGTTTTTGGAATTTCAGTGTGTGGTAGCTAGTGGAGACCAGGAACAACCTTCAGTAATTTGCTTTATAACTCTAGCAGTAGTGCAGTCAAGGACCCAGGAAGAGTGAATGCTGCAACCGAGATGTCAGGGTTCAGTTTTTGACTTGGAGAGTGGTGAGTGCGTGGAATGGGCTGCTGGTGACAATGGTGGAGGCGGATGCGATAGGGTCTTTCAAGAGACTCATGGCCAGGTACATGGAGCTCAGACAAATAGAGGGCTATGGATAGCCCTAGGTAAGGTAAGGTAAGGACATGTTGGGCACAGCTTTGTGGGCCGAAGGGCCTGTATTGTGCTGTAGGTTTTCTGTGTTTCTATGAACCTTGCAGGTGGTGAATCCTCATAATCCAGGTACCAGTATCAGTAGCCAGGATGCACTGCGTCATTACTCTTCACATCTTCTTCATCCCACTAAATATCATCTGAGGAGGATATCATTTATATGCCTCGTTTCTCCTGCGCGCAATTTCAGCTCGTTTGCTGTGCAATTATGTTAAGATCATATAATGTTGGACAGTTCAAGGTTTACTCAGGCATCTTCGTCATTCCTTTGACCTGTTCAGTCACCCTTCATTTTAACACTGACCACCGTCACTGTATCATAGTCCCAAACCGAACTACACAACGACAATTCCCAACCTCATGCCCCTACAAAGACCCCCCGCCACCCCAATTCCGGGCAACGCACCCGGTTATACTGAACTTTCCCGCCCCCTGACCCTCAGCAACACCGAATGATCTTCAGGACCCGGACCCACTCCGCAAATGTTCCAACACATATACAATTCCAACACAAAGCCAGACCCGATCCCTCCCCCACCCTCGGGACCACAATTGTCAGCTCATTGGTTATGGGACGAGCAGGAGGAGAATATGTGTAGTTATTCCATTTTGTTCAAGCGTCCGATGGCTGAGGGTGAGTAACCATTCTTGACCCCGGCGCTCCGAGCCCTGAGACTCTCGTGCCTTCTCCCTGATGGCAGCAGCGAGCAAAGAGCGTGTCCTGGCTGGTGAGCGCATTTGCTGATGGTTGCCACCTCTCCAGGGCAACGTTTCAAATAATGTTCTCAGTGGTTGGGGGGGGGGCTTTCCCCGTGATTTACTGGGACAAATCCACTATCTTTTGCAGGGGTTTCCGGTCAAAGGCATTGATTTCCCCACACCAGGCCGGAATGCAGACAGTCAGCACCTTCCTGCCGCACCCCTGCGGATATTTGCCAAGGTTTTCGATGACATGCCGAATCTCCACAGACCCCTGAGGAAGAGGAGGCGCCGCTGTGCTCACCTTGTAATTATATTTATATATTTGGGCCAGGACTGGTCCTCTGAGATGGTTACATCCGGGAACATAAAGTCACTGAACCTCTCCACCTCTCATCCTCCGATCAGTACTGACTCATTCATCTGAGAGTTCCCCCCTCTCTCTCTCTCTCTCTCTCTCTCTCTCTCTCTCTCTCTCTCTCTCTCTCTCTCTCTCTCTCTCTCTCTCTCTCTCTCTCGCTCCCTCTCTCTCCCCCTCTCTCCCTCTTTCTATCTCTCTCACCCCTCTCCGTCTCCCTCTCCCTTCCTCTCTCTCTTTCTCTCCCTCTCTCTTTCTCTCTCTCTCTTTCTCCCTCTCTCCCTCTCTCTCTTTCTCCCTCTCCCTTTCTCTCTCTCCTTAATGTAAAGGCGCGATAATGCAGAGGTGTCTTTCATTTATAGCCCAAACAGAATTCCCTGCATATGAGAAGGGTATTTCTGTATCAGGCAGCTTCACTTCGAAGAATTTCAGCAGCTGGGCATGACAAAAGGAGAAACACAACTGCACACGGTGATAAATGACACCGGCGGAAACACAGAGACGGCCAGACTTTCACTGGCAAGGTCCTAAGGGCATCAGTGCAGAAGTCAGGCAGGACGCTGTCACCACCAGGGGGCAGTGTGGAAGATACAGACTCGAGGTGAGAATGGGAGCATTGGTCACGCGCGTCCCTGAACCGCTCCACCTAGCAGTCTCCTTCAATCTCGAGTATCATTTCTGTCTCCTTAACATCGCCCGTCCGATTTAAAACCATTGCACCACTGGCGATATAGGGCGACAATTTCCGGCAGCTCACTGATCTACAAGACGTACATTTTCTGAGCTGTTATCGCCGCAGTCTTTTGCCAATTAAGCACAAAAACAGACACGCGAATTCTCTACATGCACCAGCGATCATACGAACTCCACGTGAACAGTAACGACTCGTCGAAGATAAACTCCCAGCAATGCAACCATTGCACCTGGAAGAGAGGGGAATTCCGCCAGAGAAGCGAAGTCGACCAGGGGAGGACGGAGTGCGGTGGGTATCAGTCCAGAGTGAAGCTACGGGAACACGACCACTGTTCAATCGCATCTTCCTGGCCAATGTACATTCACTAGAGAGCAGAGCACAGGGCCTAAGGACAAGATTGCTGTTTCGAAGGGACACAAAGGATTTCTGAGTCCTCACTTTCACTGAGACGGCTCACCTGCCACGCTCTGGTTGTCGCGCTCCAGCCCAAAGGGTTCTCAGTCCACCAGGCAGACCGATAGGCTGCATCAGATAAGAACAGAGCAGCGGCGACTCCTTCATGATAAACCATGAATTTGGAGCGCAACTGGGTTTCTCTTCCATGTCCACTGAATATGAGTTCCGATCCTCTAACTGAGGATCCCCAATCGCTATTGCACTCCGCTTTCACCATCTCCTTCTGGGTCACAGAGCCCGTCTCAGTACCTTCCTCCCGGTAATCTCCACAACCGGCAACCCACCAAATGCATCTGAAGCGGTACTCCTATTATTGAGGGGTACGGCCACAAGGGGCACTGTTCTGGCGGTCCTATCTGCTTTGCCTCTCGTGCAGGTCACCCGTGATAGGGTCGCCTTCACTCGGGTGGCTGCCTCCCTGTAGCTCCTACCTATCACCTCCTCATTGTTCCGTGTGAATCGAAGCTCATGGACCAGCAGCTCCCGTTCTTTAACATGCTCGCCCAGGAGCTGCACCGGATGGACATTGTCCGGATCTATTTATGCGGGACAGAGGCGGTATCTCAGTTTCTCTAAATCTCACACAAATCTCACACATGACACTGACTCGGCATCTACTCTCAGCGCACTAGCTATGTAATTACAAAAATAAAATCAACTTCCTTGGAACTTCACTCCTTACTTCGAGCATGCGGCTGTGTTTGTCCAAGCGTGTTCTCGCCTAAGCCTGTTTCACAAAAGCTGGACCACTCTAACAATTCACCACTCCAGCAATAGCCGTTCCAACAATGGAGAATCCTACATCTGACTGGCCAATTCAGAGAAGTCCCGTCATTGCTGTCATAACCGCCAGGTGGCGCAACGCGTCCTAGGTTCATTAATAAGTAATATATGCATAAAAGATGCAAAGTATTTCGGTAAATAAACAAACGAATGAACGAATAAATTAACTAGTGAAAAAGTAAATGAACTAACAAGTATAAAAGGAATTATGTGGTCGCTTTCATGGGTCCATGGACCGTTCAGAAATCTGATTGCAGAAGATTTAGGTAAATCTCTGAACGTGGGTCTTCAGGGTCATGTACCTACTTCCGGATGGTGGTAAGGACACGAGAAAATATCCTGGATGATAGTACTGAGCCAAGAAAATAATGAAAATATCCCGAATGGCAGTAATGAGACAATAGCATGTCCCGACTGGAAGTAATGAGACGCGAGCATATCCCGGATGGTACTGTTGGGAAGAGAGCATATCCCGGATGGTACTGTTGGGAAGAGAGCATATTCCGGATTGTATTTATAGGAAGGGTGTATATCCCGAATGGTTGTAAAGAGACAAGAGCATACACCTGACGGTGATCACCCTTAATTATTGACCTGGTATTCCGGAGGAACCACCTTTTGAAGATTTTCATCGATTATGAAGAGGCTTGCACGGTGATGAATGTGATTGTTGTACACAAGCCTCTGCAATCTGTGTCGATCCTGTGCATTGCAGCCTGCACACCAGACGGTGATGGAAACAGTCAGAATACTCTCCGCCTTGCATGTGCGAACATATCCCGGTTTTTGGTGACATACCCATACCAAATCTCTTCAAGCTTAGTGGGCCGAAGGGCCTTTATTTTGTTGTAAGCCTTCTGAGTTTCAGGAACAGGCGCCGCTCTCTCGGGATCGCGCGGATGACGTTCATTTTACTCTCTCTCTTTCTCTTCATGTCGGTGGGTGAGAGAAACTCTCTTTGAGATCAGTATCGGATTCCACACAGCAGCAGATAGTTGTAGAACAGCACACAGGATCTGATGTAGATCTGAGCAAAGTACAGACTCTCTGATCCAATCAGCGCTGCCGCTTGTGACGTCAGAATCCAGATATCTGACCCGCAAACCAGGAAGTGCGGCTCACTCTCCGAGTGTAACAGAGATCGGCGCTGCTCTCTCGGGATGTCGGGACTGCCCTTCGCAGCTCTCGTTCTTTGTCTCCTCATAACGACGGGTGAGGATCATTCTCTCGAACCCTCAGTGGTCGGAAAACCATCGGAGTGGCGGGTGGTAGGAGGCATGAAGATCAGGTTATAAGGATCGACCTTACTGAGCTAAGAACAGATCCCTGGAATCTGTACAGATTGAGTTAAGTGCAGTTCCCAAGTCTATCCGCGTCTGTCGCTTTTCCCTCATATGATTTTCTCTTTCTCAGGTGAGTCCCAGCAGTTTACCATTATCGTTGAGCACAGCCAGATAAATGTCACCGCTGGGGGTGATGCGCTTCTTTCAGTCCGGCCGTCGTCCACGTCAGCAGTGGAAGCTGGAGTTTTAATGGGAATATAATCGCCCAGTGGATCGGTCAGACCGGGTCTGGTAGATCATGAATACCGAGCACGGGCAGAGCTATTTCCACACAACGGGTCGTTTCTGCTGAAGTCGGTGAACGTGTTGGACAGGGGGGAATACCGTGTGAATATGGTTCCAATTAGTGGCTCCCAAACCTCAGCGACGATCTCTCTGCGTGTCACTGGTAAGTGAGACGAGTCATGCGGTGTCGGACTATACCTTTCATTTTATTCCTGTGGTGAAAGAATACAATACAACCTTTACGGGGTCGCAGAACTTGTCTCCACTGAACTCTGCCAGACCTGCTCTCGGACTGTTCAGTTCTCACTGTTGTGCGTGGCTGTGTATCGCCGTTTCTGTTTGCGGGCTGCTCGCACTTGTCCGTGCCGGATGTCAGTTCCGTCTCAAGGCCATCAAGTAATCATTTGTGCTGTATTTTACTCTATTTTTGAAACGACTGTTTCACAAGTCAGCTGGAAATGATTAATTCTAATCACCTACTTGAACGTTTAACGATGTTCCCCTCCCCAGTGCCACCTACATGTCTATGACTGTATAGAAACATAGAAACATAGAAAAACTACAGCACAATACAGGCCCTTCGGCCCACAAGGATCTGCGAACATGACTCTACCTTAGAAATTACTAGGCTTACTTATTGCCCTCTATTTTTTCTAAGCTCCATGTACCAATCCAAAAGCTTCTTAAAAGGACCCTATCCTATCCGACTTCACCAACATTGTCAGCAGCCCATTACTCTCTGAGTAAAACACTGACCCCTGACATCTCCTCTGTACCTACTCCACTGCACCTTAAACCTGTGTCCTCTTGTGGCGACCATTTCAGCCCTGGGAAAAGCCTCTGGACAAACCACATGATCAATGCCTCTCATCATCTTATACAACTCTATCAGGTCGCCTCACATCCTCCGTTGTTCCAAGACGAACAGCCGAGTTCACTCATCCTGTTTTCCCTCATCTAGGCAATACACCTGTGAATACCCTCTGCAAACTTTCGATGGCTTCCACATCCTTCCTGTAGTGAGGAGACCAGATATGAGCATGGTACTCCAAGTGGGGTCTGACCAGGGTCCTATATAGCTGTAACATTACCCCTCGGCTCTTAACCCAATCCCACGATTGATGAAGGCCAATGCACCGTACGTCTTCTTAACTACAGAGTCAACCTGCTCAGCTGCTTTGAGCGCTTCTATGGACTGGGACCCCAAGATCCCTCTGATCCTCCACACTGCCAAGAGTCTTACCATTAATACTATATTCTGACATCATATTTGACCTACCAAAATAAACACTTCACACTTATCTGAGTTGTATTCCATCTGCCACTTCTCATCCCAGTTTTGCATCCCATTAATGTCCCACCGTAAACTCTGACTGCTCTCTACACTATATTGACAGTATTCTGTAGTTTTATCTCTGATCGTGCATCTGTAGTAATTTGCTTTAAGCAGAATATATCTCCTTGGAGCCATCATTTCAGTACAGTACGTTACACGTGATACATGATCTGTGGTATTTTTACAGAAGCCGTATCCAGGCCCAACACCACATCGAATGACGCTGACTCGGTAGAACACAATGACACTGTTAGTTTGGAGTGCACGGCAAGAGGGAGACCATGCTTCCTATTCGTGCTTAATGGAAACGCAAGCAGATAGCTGTAACGTTAGGATTACCGTGAGCAGCACATCGACAAAACGTTTACCGCCAGTATCAGTGTATTAGCCCGTGTGTCCAACACTGATTATAGTTTAAATGGAGAAAATACAACAATAAGAGAATGATGTGCAACGGGACTTGACTGTCCTTTGTCTAGGATTAGCCTAAAGGTTAATTTAGAGGTTGAGTCTGTTGTGAGGAAGGGGAATGCGATGTTAGCATTAATTTCAAGGGGACAAGAATATAAAGTAAGCATAGAAGATTGAAAATTTATAAAGCACTGGTGAGGCCTCATTTGGAGTATTGTGAGCAGTTTCTGGCCGGGAATGGATGTTGTAACATTGGAAAGGGTTCAAAGGGGGGTTCACGAAATGATTCTTTGATGTCTCTGAGCCTGTATTTACTAGAATCCAGAAAGGTGAAGGGTGACATCATTGCAACTTTTCGAATGGTGAAAGGCTTCCTATAGTGGGGAAGTCTAGGACCAGAGGACACAGATAGAGTGGATGTGGAGAGGATGTTTCCTATAGTGGGGAGTCTAGGACCAGAGGACACAGATAGAGTGGATGTGGAGAGGATGTTTCTGTAGTGGGGGAGTCTAGGACCAGAAGACACAGATGGAGTGTATGTGGAGAGAATGATTACTGTGGTTGGAGAGTCAAAGACAAGATGACACAGCTAACTATAGGGAGACTTCCTTTTAGAACGGAGCTGAAGAGTTATTTCTTCAGAAGAGATGGTGAATCTTTGGAATTGTTTGCCACAAGCATCGGTAGAGACCATGTCTTTATCTATATTTAACGCAGAATTTGACAGATTCTTGATTGGTCAGCGCATCAAGGGATACGGGGAGAAGACAGGATGTTGAACAAATTAGTTTTTTATTCTTTGGAGCGTAGAAGGGTGAGGGGGTACTTGACAGAGGTTTTTAAAATAATGAGGGGATAGATCGAGTTGACGTGGATAGGCTTTTTCCATGGAGAGAAGGGGAGATTCAAACAAGAGGACAGTATTTGAGAGTTAGGGGGCAAAATTTTAAGGTTAACAAGAGGGAGGATTTCTTTACTCAGAGAGTGGCAGCTGTGTGGAATGAGCTTCCCAGTAGAAGTGGTAGAGGCAGGTTCGGTATTGTCATTTAAAGTAAAATTGAACTGGTATATGGGAAGGAAAGGAATGGGGGGGTTATGGGGCTGAGTGCAGGCAAGTGGGACTAGGTGAGTGTTAGCGTCGACACGGCCTAGGAAGGCGGAGTTGGCCTGTTTCCGTGCTGTAATTGTTATATGGTTATATGGTTATTCGGGTTCAGAGGAAAATCGGATCAGTCATGATGAAATGGCGGCGCAGGCGCGATAAACAAAATGGCCGAAATCTGCCCCTGTACTTTTTGATCCTATGGTCTTATAGAATCAAAATCCGGTTTAATGTCACCTGGCATAGTTGGTAAAATAAGTTTTTTTTTACGGCAGCTTGCAGTGTGTTACTCAATAGTAAAACTATAAATTACACATTTAAAACATTTCCCATCTAACCTGTGAATAACAGCCTGCCATTTCATTTTTCTGTTCGCTCCTTGGAAACTGGTTCCTGAATTCCAGTGGTATGTTAATGGCTCACAGTTTTTAACAAACGAACAACGCCTCACCCTTGTTGACGTGTCATCTACTGACACATGCAAATAAAGACATTTATCAGTATAACCAGAGGATCGAGTTCAGCAACACAAAACTCTCCGTATTCGGTGTGCTTTGTATGCAAAGGCTGTGGAGGTGTCGGATTTCTCTACGTTTCAACAGCGAAGTTGTGTTTGTGTTTTCTTGATGAGCAGCTGGTGTGGTGCAGTCTCCCATCGAGTCAGGGATCCTCGCTGATTGTTAAGCTCTGTTCGGCTTGCAATGCACGGTCACAGATATTGCCCCGACAGGTCGTTACCTGCTGATGGGCGTGACGAGTGTAATTGTCTCCATAGCACCAATGATGACACTGAAGTTTGTTTCCTTGCTGGGAATGAAAGATGTAACCGAGTTCAGACCATAGCGGGGTGTGTCTGGAATTCCCCTCATTATCCCTGTGTTTATGTAATTGACCCTTGGCTCAGTGGAACTGGTCAATATTTCCTCCTTCTGTACTCCACTTTTTGTGACACTCTCTCAGTCTGTTCATGAATTGTGGGCCTTGACTGAGTCAGGGATGTTGATCACGGAAACAGATTCTGCGCCCACCTGCTCCCTGATAAAGCCACAGCTTCTTTTATTGCTTGTCCCAGTTTCGTCTATTTGGGCAATAACCCTACAAGCCCCTCCCACCCATGTCGCCTCCCAAATGCCTCTTAGCTATTGTAATTCTTCCAATTCTTCGGCAGTTCACCCCAGAGGCCTCTTCCTCAGCACCCTTACCAATTTGGTTCACCCAATCTATATGTAGATCAAAGTCACCCATTATAACTACTGTTCCTTTATTGCACGATCAAGATCATTAATGTATATGACAAACAACATTGGACCCAGTACAGATCCCTGAGGCACACCATTAGTTACCGCCCTCCAACCTGACAAACAGTTATCCACCACTACTCTCTGGCATCTCCCATCCAGCCACTGTTGAATCCATTTTACTACCTCAATATTAATAGCCTAACGATTGAGCCATACTAATTAACCTTCCGTACGGAACCTTGTCAAAGGCCTGACTGAAGTCCATATAGACAACATCCACTGCTTTACCCTCGTTAACTTTCCCGGATGGTAGTAAAGGGGCAAGAACATATCCCGGATGGTAGTAAAGCGGCAAAGCATATCCCGGAAGGTAGGAATGAGACGAGAGCATATCCCGGATGGTAGGAAAGAGACAAGAGCATATCCCCGATGGTAGTAATGAGAAGCAAGCATTCCCCGGCTGGTAGTAAAGGGACAAGGGCATATCCCGGATGGTAGCAATGAGACGAGAGCATATCCCGGAGAGTAGTAATGGGAAGAGCGCACATTCCCGATCGTGCCAATGGGCAGGGTGCATATCCCGAAATCTAGTAATGACAGCAAGACGATATACAGCGATAGCCTTAATTATTGACCAATACCAAATCTCTTCAATGACGTAATACAACACAACCGCTGACGTGACTTCCTTTGTGAAAATATGGGGCCGAACAGAGAACCTCTAAGAAGGAACTTAAAGCTCCTCACTCTTACCACAGCTGACCCTTCAATGAGGACTGGTTTTGTGTTCTCCCGACTTCTCCTTCGTGCAGCTGCCATCAATTCCCTGGTCTTGCTGTCGTTGTGTGAAAAAACAATGTCAGCAGTGGATACTGGACTTTTTAATGGGAGAACACTCGCCCAGTGGATCGGCCAACCGGGTTTGTAAGTAAAGAGTATTCATGTCCAACGGGTCGCTTCCGCTGAAGTCGGTGAACGTGATGGACAGTGGGGAATACCGTGTGAATATGATTCCAACTAGTGGCTCCCAAACCTCAGCGACCGTCACTCTGCGTGTCACTGGTAAGTGAGACAGAGTCATGCGATCTTGGACTATAACTTTCATTTTATTCCTGTGGTGAAAGAATACAAAACAACCTTTACGGTGGGTCGCAGAACCTGGACTCCAGTGAACTCTGCCAGACCTGCTCTCGGACTGTTCAGTTCTCACTGTTGTGCGTGGCTGTGTATCGCCGTTTCTGTTTGCGGGCTGCTCGCACTTGTCCGTGCCGGATGTCAGTTCCGTCTTCAAGTGATCATTTGTGCTGTATTTTACTCTATTTTTGAAAACGGACTGTTTTCTCAAGTCAGCTGGAAATGATTAGTTCTAAATCGCGGGCAGAGTTATTTCCACAAAACGGGTCCGCTTCTGCTGAAGTCGGTCAACATGTTGGACAGCGGGAAATACCGTGTGAATATAGTTCCAGCTCGTGGCTTCCAAACCTTAGCGACCGTCACTCTGTGTGTCATTGGTAAGTGAGACAGAGTCATGCGATCTCCGACTATACACTCCATTTTATTCCTGTGGTGATAGAATGCCAATTAATCTTTAATATTCGTTGCTGGGTAACGTATGTTTTCAGAATGAAAAACTATACCGAGTGAACAACACAGCTCCGCATGAGATTCAATTTGGTGTTTCCCTTGGACAGGCATCGGCGATGATCGGTTACTCTGGATATAGCACCTGGCCTCTAGTTAACCCTACCAGTGCCCGCTTTCCGGACTGCTCAACTCTCACTCGTCTCAGTAGAGCTGTAGATTAGTAACTGAAACAAGATCCATGAAAAATCCATGAAAGTGACAAGACAACACACTCTGCAGAATTCAAATATAAAATAAATGATAATAAATAATGAGACCACGAAATGACGAGATGGAGTGTCCTTCAAGTGAGGTAATTGATTGTGGGAAGCATATCACTGGATGGCCAAGTGAGTGTAGTTATTCGCTTTTGTCAAGAGCCTGATCGCTGAAGGTTAGTAACTGTTTTGAACCTGGTGGTGCGAGTCCTGACGTTCTTCTACCTTCTTCCCGATGCCAGTATCGTGAAAGAGGATATCCTGTGTGGTGAGGATAATTGATGATGGATACTGTTTCTCTACGACGGCGCTTCATGTAGATTGCTCTCAATGGTGGGAGGGGCTTTAGCGTGATGAACTGGGCTGTATCCATTAGTTTTTGCAGGATTTCCCATTCCAAGGCATTGGTTTTCCTCATACCAGGCCGTGAGGCAAGAAGGTCGATACACTCGCCATTACACATCTATCGAACTTTGTCGCAGCTTTAGACGTCATGACCAATCTCCGCAGTCTCCTAAGGAAGCAGGGGCGCTGTCATGCAATCGTCGCTATTGCACTTATTCTGGTACAAGACCAGAATGTCCTGCAAAACAGTTAGAATGCTCCCCACGGTACATCGTCTCGTCCAGGCCTGGATCTTGTCCAGCGTCGTTTCTTCCCCAATTCCCTTTGCTTTCTTGATACAACCTAATCCTTTCCCTAGAACTTCAGTGTCTGTGTCTTGCATTTGGGTCCTCTCTCAACGCCCACATTACGAACGCACGTAGTCGGGTGTGGAGAGAGACGTATATCAGTGGGCTAAGGAACCGTCTTTGAGGTGAGATAGTGTAGATTGTCAACGAGGAGGCGATATTATTCCCGATCCGCAATGACTGTCGTCATTTTGCAAGAGAGAGAGAGAGAGAGAGAGAGAGAGAGAGAGAGAGAGGAGAGAGAGAGAGAGAGAGAGAGAGAGAGGAGAGAGAGAGAGAGAGAGGAGGAGAGAGAGAGAGAGAGAGGGAGAGAGAGAGAGGGAGAGAGAGAGGAGAGAGAGAGAGAGAGAGAGAGAGAGTCAGGGAAGGTTGCAACAAATGTAAACTTTGCCCATCCAATCAGTGGACGACAGCTCCCACATTAGGACATATATGTACCAGACCTTGCGGAAGTCACAGCAGGTCCGATGTCCAGATTCCGCTGAACGTATTTAGCGGAAGTCAGAAAGTCAGGAACAGGAAGTGAGGAGTTACTCTGTTGCGAGTATTCTATAGGCACCTTGGTCGCAGCAGAGATACCGAGGAACAGATTAGGAGGCAGATTTTGGAAAGGTGCAAACGTAACAGGGTTGTTATCATGGGTGACTTTAACTTCCCTAATATTGATTGGCCCTTGATTAGTTCCAAGGGTTTAGATGGGGCAGAGTTTGTTAAGCGTGTCCAGGACGGATTCCTGTCACATAATGTGGACAGGGCCACTTGGGGGAATGCCATACTAGATCTGGAATTAGGTAACTAACTGGCTCAGGTCACAGATCGGTCATTGGGTGAGCATCTGGGGGACAGTGATCACCTCTCCCCGGCCTTTAACATTATCATGGAAAAGGATAAAATCAGAGAGGACAGGAAAATTTTTAATTGGGAAAGAGCAAATTACGAGGCTATGAGGCTGGCATTTTAGTGTGTGGATTGGGATGATGATTTTGCAGGGAAATGTATGCTGGAGATGTGGTCCATGTTTACGGATCTCTTGCAGGATGTTAGGGATAAATTTGTCCGGGTGAGCAAGATAAAAAATGGTAGGGTGAAGGAACCATGGGTGACAAGGGAGGTGGAAAACCGAGTCAGGTGGAAGAAGGCAGCGTACATGAGGTTTAGGAAGCAAGGATCAGATGGGTCTATTGAGGAATATAGGGTAACAAGAAAGGAGCTTAAGAAGGGGCTGAGGAGAGCAAGAAGGGGGCATGAAAAGGCCTTGGTGAGTAGGGTAAGGGAAAACCCCAAGGCATTCTTTAATTATGTGAAGAACAAAAGGATGACAGGAATGAAGATAGGACCGATTAGAGATAAAGGTGGGAGGTTGTGCCTGGAGGCTTTGGAAGTCAGTGACGTCCTCAATAAATACTTCTCTTCGGTATTCAACAATGAGAGAGAACTTGATGTTGGAGAGGACAATATAAGTGGGGTTGATGTTCTGGAGCATGTTGATATTACGTGATACAAAGAGGAGGTGTTGGTGTTGTTACAATAGAGTTAGGACAGATAAGTCCCCGGGGCCTGACGGAATGTTCCCCAGGCTGCTCCACGAGGCGAGGGAAGAGATTGCTGAGTCTCTGACGAGGATCTTTATGTCATCGTTGTTCACGGGAATGGTACGGGAATATTGGACGGACCGGAATGTTGTCCTTTTCTTTCAAAAAGGGTAGTAGGGATAGTCTGGGTTATTATAGGCCAGTAAAGCTTACGCCTGTAGTAGGAAAGCTATTGGAACAGATTCCTAGAATTGGGATCCATTGGGATTTAGAGAATCATGGTCCGATCTGGGACAGACAGCATGACTTTGTGAAGTACGGATCGTGTCTAACAAGCCTAATAGAGTTCTTGGAAGAGGTGACCAGGCATATAGATGAGGGCAATGCAGTGAATGTGATCTACATGGAGTTTAGTAAAGCATTTGACAAGGTTCAAAACGGTAGGATTATTCAGAATGTCAGAAGCCATGGGATTCATGGAGATTGGCCAGGTGGATTCAGAATTGGCTTGCCTACAGAAAGCAGAGTGTTGTGGAGGAGGGAGCCTATTCGGATTGCAGGGCTGTGAGTAGTGGTGTCCCACAAGTATCGGTTGTGGGGCCTCTACTTTCCGTGATTTTTACTAACGTACTGGATGTGGGTGTACATGTGTGGGTTGGCATGTTTTCAAACGTCACAAAGGATGGCTGTGTTGTAGATAGTGTAGAGGATTGTCGAAGAACGCAGAGAGACATTGATAGGATGCAGATGTGGGCTGAGATGTGGCAGATGGAGTTGTGTCTCCATCTCCATGGAGATGGAGTCTCTGACACTCAAGGAAGTGTGCATTGGGACATCTTGGAAGGACAAACTCCAAGGCAGAGTACCGAATAAATGGCAGAATACTTGGTAGTCTGGTGGAGCAGTGGGAAATGGGGGTACGCGTCCACAGATCCCTGAAAGTTGCCTCACAGGTAGATTGGGTAGTTAAGAAAACATATGGGGTGTTAGCTTTCATAAGTCGAGGGATAGAGTTTTAAAGTCGCGATGTAATGATGCAGCTCTATAAAACTCTGGTTAGGCCACACTTGGAGTATTGTGTCCAGTTCTGTTCGCCTCACTATAGGAAGGATGTGGAAGCATTGGAAAGGGTACAGATGAGATTTAGCAAGATGCTGCCTGGTTTCGAAGGTATGCATTATGATCAGAGATTGAGCTAGGGATTTACTCTTTGGAGAGAAGGAGGATGAGAGAAAACACGATAGAGGCATACAATATATTAACAGGAATAGATAGAGTGGACAGCCAGCGCCAGTTCCCCAAGGCACCACTGCTCAACAGAAGGGGACATGGCTTTAAGGTAAGGGGAGGGAAGTTCAAGGGGGATATTAGAGGAAGGTTTTTCACTCAAAGAGTGGTTGGTGCGTGGAATGCACTGCCTGAGTCAGTGGTGGAGGCAGATACACTAGTGAAGTTTAAGAGACCACTAGACAGGTATATGGAGGAATTTAAAGTGGGTGTTTTATGGGAGGCAGGGTTTGAGGGTCGGCACAACATTGTGGGCTGAAGGGCCTGTAATGTGCTGTACTGTTCTATGTTCTATGATCTAATTTATTTGTAAAAAGAAGCAAAACAGTCGTCCGGCAAAAATTGACAGATATTTCTGCAATACACACACACACACACACACACACACACACACACACACACACACACACACACACACACACACACACACACACACAGACACACACACACACTCACACACACACACACACATACACACACACATACACACACACACACACACTCACACACACACACATACACACACACTCACACACACACATACACACACACACTCACACACACACACACACATACACACACACACTCACACACACACACACACACACACAAACACACACACACACACACACACACACACACAGACACACAGACACACACACACACACACACACTGAGAGAGAGAAAGATAGGTGGAGAGACAGTGACAAGGAAAATTGCAACATATGAAAACTTTGCCCATCCAATCAGTTTACGACAGCTCCCAAGTCAGGACATATGTGTCCCAGACCTTGCTCGAGTCACAGCAAGTCTGATGTCCGACTCTTCTGCACATGTTTCGCAGAACAGACGGTATCACAGTTTGTTCACGTGACCGAGCATCACTTGCTGAAAGAGATATGTTTCAATGCCAACTATGTTTCAATTTTTGGTGACATACCGATACCAAATCTCTTCAAGCTTTGTGGGCCGAAGGGACTTTATTGTGCTGTAGGCTTTCTCTGTTTCTATGTTTCTATCACGTAATGGAATACAGCCGCTGACGTGCCTTTCTTTGTGAATGTATAACTATGTGAGGCCAAGCAGAGATTCTCTCAGAAGGTGCTTAAACCTGCTCACCCTCACCACCGCCGACCCTTCAATGATGACTGGTGTGTGATCTCCCGACTTCTCCTTCGCGGCGTTCACAGTCACATCCTTGGTCTTGCTGTCCTTGTGTGCAAGATTATTGCGGCGACAACACTCAGCCAGTCTAGCTATCCCGGAGGGAAGTAGTTTTGAGGGAAATTCCACATGATCTGGTAGACGACACCAGAGTATCGAGGGCCGAAATCTCAGCGACGGTCACTTTGCGTGTCACTGATCTCGGACTATAACTTTCATTTTATTCCTGTGGTGAAAGAATACAATACAATACAACCTTTACGGTGGTCACAGAACCTGGACTCCAGTGAACTCTGCCAGACCTGCTCTCGGACTGTTCAGTTCTCACTGTTGTGCGTGGCTGTGTATCCCCGTTTCTGTTTGCAGGCTGCTCGCACTTGTCCGCGCCGGATGTCAGTTCCGTCTTCAAGGCCATCAAGTAATCATTTGTGCTGTATTTTACTCTATTTACCCTTCGGCCCATAAAGTTGTGCCGAACATGTCCCTACCTTAGATATTACTGGTCTCCCTTATGTTTGGTGACAATAAAGTGAAGTAATGATTCAAGATTCAATAACTTAACCGTCATTCCACCGCAGGGCAGAATGAGACAGTGTTTCCCAGGGGCAAGTGAAATCATAGCATAACAAACGCAGCAATAAATAGTAAACACAACAATAAATAGTAAACACAACAATAAATAATAAAACAGAACAGCCACATGTCGGTTAAAATCAAGTTATAAGTGTCTGGTGCAAGTTAAAAGTGTCCAAAGCAGAGTCAGGTAGAGCAGCTATTTCGCAGTCTGACTGCCTGTGGGAGGAAGCTGTTTAGTAGCCTTGTGGCTTTAGTTTTGATGCTCCTGTAACGTTTACCTGATGGCAGAAGAACAAACAGTTCATGGAGAGGGTGTGAGGGGTCTTTAATGATGTACCGTGTCTTCTGGAGGCATCGACTCTGAAAGAGGTCTTGGACAGAAGGTAGGGAGACCCCAATAACCTTCTCTGCTCCCCTAACCACCCCCTGAAAGGCTTTTCTGTCGGCAGCACTGCAGCTGGAGTACCAGGTTGTGATGCAAAAGGTCAGCACACTCTCAACCACGCCTCTGTAGAATGTAGTTAAGATGTTCTTGGGGAGTGATGCTTGTTTAAGCTTCCTCAGAAAGTGCAATCTCTGCTGGGCCCGTTTCACAATCCCAGTGGTGTTCCTGGACCGGGTGAGATTGTCCGAGATCTGCACACCAAGAAATTGGATGTTTTCCACTCTCTCCACTGTGGAGCCGCTGATGCTGAGGGGCGAGCGCTCCTTATTTTTTTAATACTCTGTACATTGAGATATAACACTTTGAGTTCTGTACTTGCTAACCTTTTAGATTCTGCGTCACGAATGGGAACCGGATTGCTCCTGAGCTGCCTGTATTTCAATGCAAGAAGTATGGTAGGAAAGGTGGACAATGGCGATGAAGATGAGGGAGCTGGTCTGCAAACAGAGGCAGTGTGTTGTGAGGGGAACCTGCTGACAGGGCAAAATTGCAGCCAACAGGATGAGTTACCATGTGAAGGGCGGGCAAAATCGACAAGTGCGAATACAGGACTGCAGGTGTGATATTTGAGCGCGTGCAGTACACGGAATAAGGAAGATGAGCTTGCAGCACAGTTACAGATTGGCAGGTATAATGTTGTTGGCATCGCTCAATCATGGCCGAAAGAAGACTATAGGTGGGAGCTTAATGTCCATGGATACACATTGTTTCGAGAGGACGGGCAGGTAGGCAAGGAGGGGGGCGTGATAATGTTGGTAAAAATTTGAAATCAAATCCTCAAGAGAGGAGACATTGAAAATAGAAAACCTACAGCACAATACAGTCTCTTCGGCCCACAAAGCTGTGCCCAACATGTCCTTACCTTAGGACTACCTAGGCTTACCCAAAGCACTCTATTTTTCTAAGCTCCATGTACCTATCTAAAAGTCTCTTAAAAGACCCGATCGTATCCGCCTCCACCACCGTTGCCGGCAGACCATTCCACGCACTCACCACTCTCTGAGTAAAACACTTACCCCTGACATCTTCTCCGAACCTACTCCCCAGCACCGTAAACCTGTGTCCTCTTGTGGCAACCATGTCAGCCCTGGGGAAAAGCCTCTGACGATCCACACGATCAATGCCTCTCATTATCTTATACACCCCTACCAGATCACCTCTCATACTCCATCGCCTCAAGGAGAAAAGGCCGAGTACACTCAACCCTATTCTCATAAGGCATGCTCCCCAATCCAACCTCGTAAATCCCCTCTGCACCCTTTCTATGGCTTCCAAATCCTTCCTGTAGTGAGGCGACTAGAATATTTACAGCATTCTGTAGTTTTATCTCTGATCTGTGCGTCTGCAGTATTTTGCTTTAAGCAGAATATATCTCCTTGGAGCCATCATTTCAGCACAGTGCGTTACACGTGATCCATAATCTGTGGTATTTTTACAGAAGCCGTATCCAGGCCCAACACCACATCGAATGACGCTGACTCGGTAGAACACAATGACACAATTAGTTTGGAGTGCACGGCAAGAGGGGAACATGCTTCCTATTCGTGGTTAATGAAAAGCAGGACAGTTAACTCTGACGTTACGAATATAAAGGAAAGCATATAATATTGAAAGTTTATAAAACACTGCCGAGGCCTCAATTGGAGTATTGTGAACAGATTTGGCCCCTGACACAAGAATGGATGTGCTGAAATTGGAGAGGGTTCAAAGGGGGTTCACAACAATGATTCCAGGGTTGAAAGACTTGTCATATGATGCGCCTATGGGCATGATGAGTCTTTGATTTCTCTGGGCCTGTATTCACCAGAATCCAGAAAAGTAAAGGGTGACGTCATTGAAACCTGTCGAATGGTGAAAGGCTTTCATAGAGTGGATGTGGAGAGGATGTTTCCTATAGTGGGGGAGTCTAGGGCCAGAGGACACAGA
The DNA here is from genome assembly GCF_048418815.1 of Hemitrygon akajei. Taxonomy (NCBI): domain Eukaryota; kingdom Metazoa; phylum Chordata; class Chondrichthyes; order Myliobatiformes; family Dasyatidae; genus Hemitrygon; species Hemitrygon akajei. The sequence continues at coordinate 596,239 of NW_027331962.1, forward strand.
TAGAGTGGATGTGGAGAGGATGTTTCCTACAGTGGGGGAGTCTAGGACCAGAGGACACAGATAGAGTGGATGTGGGGAGGATGTTTCCTAAAGTGGGGGAGTCTAGGACCAGAGGACACAGATAGAGTGGATGTGGAGAGGATGTTTCCTATAGTGGGGGAGTCTAGGGCCAGAGGACACAGATAGAGTGGATGTGGAGAGGATGTTTCCTATAGTGGGGGAGTCTAGGACCAGAGGACACAGATAGAGTGGATGTGGAGAGGATGTTACCTATAGTGGGGGAGTCTAGGACCAGAGGACACAGATAGAGTGGATGTGGAGAGGATGTTACCTATAGTGGGGGAGTCTGGGATGCTTCCTCCATGAGGTTCCAGTGCTGGGCTGGTCGGATATGAAAGGCCGGTTACCGCCGTGTAATAACAACTAAATCATAATAACATTCAAAATCAAATTCATCAACATGAAGCAGAGGATATGGTTTAATATGAATTCTAGTAAGGTCCCTGACAAAGAACCCTTCATTGCTCATTCAGTATAGAACATAGAACGTAGAACAGTACAGCACAGTACAGGCCCTTCGGCCCACAATGTTGTGCCAACCCTCAAACCCTGCCTCATATAACCCACTACAATAAATTTCTCCATATACCTGCCTAGTAGTCACTTAAACTTCACTAGTGTATCTGCCTCCACCACTGACTCAGGCAGTGCATTCCACGCACCAACCTCTCTCTGAGTGAAAAACCTTCCTCTAATATCCCCCTTGAACTTCCCTCCCCTTACCTTAAATCCATGTCCTCTTGTACTGAGCAGTGGTGCCCTGGAGAAGAGGCGCTGGCTGTCCACTCTGTCTATTCCTCTTAATATCTTGTACACCTCTATCATGTCTCCTCTCATCCTCCTTCTCTCCAAAGAGTAAATCACTAGCTCCCTTAATCTCTGATCATAATCCATACTCTTTAAAACCAGGCAGCATCCTGGTAAATCTCCTCTGTTCCCTTTCAAATGCTTCCTCATCCTTCCTATACTGAGGCGATCAGAACTGGACACAGTACCCCAAATGTGGCCTAACTAAAGTTTTATAGATCTGCATCATTACATCGCGTCTCTTAAACTCTATCCCTCGACTTATGAAAGCTAACACCCCAAAAACATTCGTAACTACCCTATCTACCCGTGAGGCAACTTTCAGGGATCTGCGGACATGTACCGCTACACTATCTACAACACCACCAACATTTGTGTCGTCTGCAAACTTGCCAACCCACCCTTCTAACCCCGCATTCAGTACTTTAATAAAAATCACAAAATGTAGAGGTCCCAGAACAGATCTTTGTGAGACACCACTAATTACAACCCTCCAATCTGAATGTACTCCCTCCACCACAACTCTCTGCCTTCTGCAGGCAAGCCAATTCTGAATCCACCTGGCCAAACCTCCCTGGATCCCATGCTTTCTGACTTTCCGAATGAGCATACCGTGTGGAACCTTGTCAAATGCCTAACTAAAGTCCATGTAGGTCACACCCACTGCACTACCCTCATCTATATGCCTGGTCACCTACTCAAAGAACTCTATCAGGCTTGTTAGGCACTACCTGCCCTTTACAAAACCATGCTGACTGTCCCTGATCAGACTATGATTCTCTAAATGACCATAGATCCTATCTCTAAGAATCTTTTCCAACAGCTTTCCCACCACAGACGTAAGGCTCACTGGTCTATAATTACCTGGACTATCCCTAATACCTTTCTTGAACAAGGGGACAACATTCGCCTCCCTCCAATCCTCCTGTACTATTCCTGTGAACGACGAGGACATAAAGATCCTCGCCAGAGGTTCAGCAATCTCTTCCCTTGCCTCGTGGAGCATCCTGGGGGATATTTCGTCAGGCCCCGGGGACTTATCCGTCCTAAAGTATTTTAACAACTCCAATACCTCCTCTCCCTTAATATCAACATGCTGCAGAACATCAACCTCACTCATATTGTCCTCACCATCATCAAGTTCCCTCTCAGTGGTGAATACCGAAGAGAAGTATTCATTGAGGACCTCGCTGACTTCCACAGCCTCCAGGCACATCTTCCCACTTTTATCTCTAATCGGTCCTATCTTCACTCCTGTCATCCTTTTGTTCTTCACATAATTGAAGAATGCCTTGAGGTTTTCTGTTACCCTACTCGCCAAGGCCTTCTCATGTCCCTTTCTTGCTCTTCTCAGCCCTTTCTTAACCTCCTTTCTTGCTACCCTATATTCCACAATAGACCCATCTGATCCTTGCTTCCTAAAACCTCATGTATGCTGCTTTCTTCCACCTTACTAGATTTTCCACTTCACTTGTCGCTCATGGTTCCTTTACCCTAACAGTCTTCATCTTCCGGGACAAATTTATCCCAAACATCCTGCAAGAGTTCCTTAAACATCGACCATATGTCCATAATACATTTCCCTGCAAAAACATCATCCCAATTCACACCCGCAATTTCTAGCCATAGAACCTCATAATTTGCCCGTTCCCAATTAAATAAATTCCTATCCTCACTGATTCTATCCATTTCCATGATAATGCTAATGGTCAGGGAGTGGTGATCGCTGTCCCCCAGATGCTCACCCACTGACAGATCTGTGACCTGACCCAGATCGTTACCTAATACTAGATCTAGTATGGCATTCCCCCTTGTCGGTCTGTCAACATACTGTGACAGGAATCCATCCTGGACACACTTAACAAACTCTGCCCCATCTAAACTCTTGGAACTAATCAAGTGCCAATCAATATTAGGGAAGTTAAAGTCACCAATGATAACAACCCTATTATTTTTGCACCTTTCCAAAATCTGCCTCACAATCTGCTTCTCGGTATCTCTGCTGCAACCTGAGGGCCTATCGGATACCCCCGTAGAGTATCTGCTCCCTTCCTGTTCCTGACTTCCACCCATACTGACTCAAAAGAGGATCCTGCTACATTACCCACCCTTTCTGTAGCTGTAATAGTATCCCTGACCAGTAATGCCACCCGTCCTCCCCTTTTCCCCCTTCTCTATCCCTTTGAAAACACTGAAATCCAGGAATATTGAGAATCCATTCCTGTCCTGGTGCCAGCCAAGTCTCCGTAATGGCCACTACATCATAATTCCATGTATGTATCCATGCTCTCAGTTCATCACCTTTGTTCCTGATGCTTCTTGCATTGAAGTACACGCCCTTCTACCTTACTACCTTTATACCCTTTATTCTGCTGCTCTTTCCTCAAAGCCTCTCTATGTGTCAGATCTGGCTTTACTCCATGCACTTCTTTCACTGCTCTATCGCTCCGGGTCTCATCCCCCTTGCAAATTAGTTTAAACCCTCTCAAACTCTGCTAGCAAACCTACCAGCAAGGATATTGCTCCCCCTCGAGTTCCGGTGCAACCCATCCGATCTGTACAGTTCCCACCTTCCCCAGAAGAGATCCCAATGATCCAAAAATCTAAAACACTGCCCACTGCACCAACTCCTCAGCAACGCATTCAACTGCCATCTCCTCCAATTCTTACCATCACTATCACGTAGCACTGGCAGCAATCCTGAGAACGCCACCCTTGAGGTCCTGTTCTTCAGCCTTCTGCCTAGTTCCCGAAACTCACCCTTCAGGACCTCATCCCTCTTCCTGTCTGTGTCGTTGGTCCCAACATGTATCACGATTTCTGGTTGCTTTCCCTCTCGTACCAGGATGTCATGCACCCGGTCAGAGGCATCCCGGACCCTGACACCCGGGAGGCAACAAACCATGCGGGTTTCCTTCTCACGTCCACAAAATCTCCCGCCTGCTCCCCTGACTTTAGAGTCTCCAATGACGACAGCTCTCCTCTTCTCCGGAAGAGGAAAACATGAAAACTTGGCTACTTGGCTGCGTTTGTAAATGGTGCCGGCGAAGCGAGGCAGCTTGCTGATGGCAGCCAAAAACAAAAAAAAACTAACTACGCTATTAAAGGCCCTCTTTCTGGAGCACGATCTTTGAAGACATCACCCTGCAATTTCCCGTTCAGAGTTGCAGTTTTGAACCGCCTGTGCGACCCGGTATTTTTACGGTGTTCTGGCACTTCCAGCGAACTGGAGTTTCCAAGGGGCAGTCCGGTCCGGTACATTAATATTGAATGTACTTTGAACCTTGACCTCTGAATTGGGCTTGTGCACAGGAGTCAGAGGTGAGTTGCAGGTGGAGTGGGTGCTTTCTGGAAGTCTGTTCACAGTGCTCTCCAGTGCAGTCTCTTCTGACATACCGGCTTGCGGTATTATATTATGTATATGAGTTCGATGAAGAAGAGAAGCGGGTGGGTTAGGAAGATTATGGTTGACAGGAAGTTTGGTGGAGTTCTTGACAGTGTTAAAGATGGACAGTAAAATATTTGTTAGACTGTACAATTTTCCGTAGATTCTACCTGGCCCGTTGAGTTCCTCCAGCATTTTATGATATGAGGAAATTGCAGCTACTGTTTCAATTCTCATCCCTGTTCTGCAAACAGTCTTTGCATTTGTTTTAGACGCAGCTCGAAAACAACTATATCCATCAAATCAGAATGTGCTGCGTACGGGACGGAGTCAAACACGATTTACCCCTGTTTGGCTGTTTCTGACCCCTCTGGTATTTTAATGGTTCATCACTTAATAATTTGGACAACGCCTCATATCTGCCGATTTATCGCTGAGTGACACCGGCATTTATACTTGTGAGGCGTTTAACAAAGTAATCAAACGATCCAGCTCAACTACACGAGACTATTTCTTCTTCGGTACAGTATGTATTATCCCGAGAGTTGGTCGGAAAGTGTCGGAGTTGTGTGTCTAAAACAGAGACTTCATTTTTATTTGAATTATCAGCATCTGGTGAGGCAGAGATCGCTGCTGACTGAGGTATTCTGATCCGTGTTACTGCAGTTTTGGGTTTGCAATGCATGCCTTTAAGACGAACCCCACTTTGTATTTGTTCCTCTGTATGAGATAACAATTTCCATTGGCTCCATAACATTGATAGTGAAACTGAACTTTGCATCATTTCAGTAACGATAGCTTATCTGGGTGATATTACAAACTGTTGTCAGCAATTCTCCTCTGTGTTTACCAATGATTATGCGTCACCTTTCTCATTGCCAAGTGACCCTTGCCTGAAGTGAATTATTTCCTTCTTCTGCCTTCACCAGATCCATTTATTTGATATTTCTCTGGGGTCTGTTTTTGAAATGAGAAATTTCGAAACACCATGGAGTCACAGGCTGAAACAGCGAGGAAATATTCCCTTCGGCTCATCATGTCCATGCCGACCCCTGAATCTGCTTGATATTCGCAGTTGCTCCGTTCTGTCAATAACACTCCAAACCATTCCGCTCCAATTGTTTATCCATGTTCGCCTTAAATGTAGCAACTGTGTCCACCTCCACACCTCCTCAGGTAGCTCACTGCAGGTACTCATTATCTTCTGTGATTCGCGCCTTTTGACCCCTTTTAAATCTCCCCCTCTTATCGTGTATCGCTGTCCCCTAACTCAGGTGAATTTGTCACGTGGAACCTTGTTAAAGGCTTTACTGAAGACCATGTAGACAAAATCCACTGTTCCAGCTAAACCGACCCCCAGCAAATCCAAATGTTTTCTCAGACGCGCAGATTACCACACTGACCATTCGCGATCAAGCCTAGACTATCAGAATGTCGGCAGACCTTGTCTCCTGCAGGGCGCCCATTCAGAACAGAGATGCGATTTGTTTTTAGCCAGAGGGTGGTGAATCTATCTGAGTAGTCAGGGCATCAAAGGTTATGGTGAGAAGGCGGTGGAAATGGGACTAAATGGGAGATTGGATCAGTTCATGGTATGACAGAGCACATGGGCCGAATGACCGACTGCTGCTCCTCTGTCTTCTGGTCTTATGCTCTTAGGAAACCCGTAAATACTGTCCCTGTAACTGAAAGCCCGCTCTCCGGCCTGGGGTTCACAGCTTGTACTTCCCCCTCGTCGTGATAAATGGAACACAATTACCCAATGTCCAACCTTTGGAGCATTTCCCCGTAACGTACATCTGCTTCAAGATCTCACAATGATCACAATTCCTTCATCTTTAAGCTAGCAATGAATGAGGTTCGGTGTCGACATTGCGGGGGAAATTGAACTTGATCAGTGTGAATGACGACTCCATTAGACGGGAACTGGGGAGGGTTATTGGAAACAGCTGACTTTAGGGAACCCACAGCTGCCATGTGGAAGGCCTGAGGCTCCAGCTGCACAGTCCACAATAGACAGCACGCTTGTTCCAGTAGAAGGAAGGACAAGTGCCTGACTATCAGGGCTCTTCAAATTATCAGACGGCAATGAATTTACCCAGGAGATAAAATGTAAGGATCAGGAGGCTGAAGTAAATTATGGCTCTCGATTATTTAATAGTTTAAAAAATAAACTGCCAGAGAACTCAAAATGAAGCTGGTAGTATTGACTCTCCTGAAGTACAACGCAGTGGATAAATCCCCGCATCAGGGGTAAGTTTTTTACACGGAGGGTTGTGAGGGCCTGGAATGACTTTCCAGGGATGGCGGTGGAGGCTAAAACATTAGGGGTATCTAAGAGCCTCTTGGACAGGCACATGGATGAAAGAAAAAAATAGAGGGTTATGGGGTAGTGTGGGTTTAGTAATTTTTTATGGATTATATGGGTCAGCACAACATGGAGGGCTGAACGGCGTGTACTATGCTGTAGTGTTCTATGATTCTATGGTTTTATGGTTAGGGACTGCCACAGGGAGTGCAGGTGGTGCGTACAAATGTAATGTTCAGAAATCATTTATACAGTAGAAGGATATAACAGTTTGTGCATGGTCCAGTCGTAGGCAAATGGAAATAGTTCAGGGAGAGATCTTGGTCAGCATGAAGGAAATCGGCCGAAGGGCCTCTGAGATTATCTATGACGTCATGGATAGGCCTGAAGGGGGAGAATTCCAAAATACCGTCTCTGAGTGGGCGGAGAATGAAGGATGAAATGATGTGTCTCATGTCCAGTGTTTTCATCTCAAACCTTATGTCCAACAAGTGGAATTATTTTTTAATGTTTACTTATTATGGAATAATAAATGTTGGATCTCATTTTCAGATACGGAACGGAATCCATTAACTTCCGGATTATATTCCTGAGCTGTGCAGTAACCGATCCCCTCTGTTTTAACAGAACCTGTTTCCAATGTCACTGTAACATCTAACGCCAACATGCTGATTGAGTACAGCGACACCGTCAGACTAACCTGCTCCGCAAGAGGCACGGATGTCTCTTACCTGTGGCTTGAGGAGAACAGCGTGATCATTCCCGGTGGCAGGTTTGAGCTGAGTGCCGATCACAGCACACTCACTGTTTCTGGAGTGCTCCGGACAGACGGAAGTTTCACCTGTAGAGCAAGCAACTTGATTAACGAAATCACAAGCGACCCGTTGTATCTCGATGTCAACTGTAAGTGTCCCGAGTCTCCGGTAGTTACACACAATATTACAAGTCTTGCTGAATACGGGGTTCCGGGAGAGTGGGATTATATTAGTGAACGGTACCCTAGAAATAAACCATTGTAGGCGAGCACCGAAGTAACTGACCAGTTGATTGGGAGACGGATCCGGGCCTCTCTCGGGCGCTGGTGAATTCAAATTGAAATTTTGAACTTCCAACCTCGAATCCGAGTTGAATTACGGCGACGATGTCGCTCCCACAGAGTCGGTTCACTTCTGGACTTCAGGTGTAAGAATTGTGCCGGACAAACTGGTCTGTCCTGCATGTCTCTTCACACAGAGCAATGCGTTTTGAGCTTTTCCAGTCACCACAGTTCAAAGGCAATTGTGATGTACCTGAGATTTGGGTGGGGTGGACATCTCGGAAGCACAAAGTAGGACTTGCAATATCATTCGAATAGCCTGGCCGAGGTGCATTGATATCGCGTCTGCCTTTTGGTCTCCACGGAGTTCTGACTATCACTTCAACTCTATCCGTTCAAATCAAATTTATCTCTTCAGAATTCTAATCTTGCTTTGATTCTATGTCAACGCAATGGAATCTGACCCGTGTTTGGAACAGTGAGTGCAAATGAGTGTTTTTTTTTTCGGACAAATGGTTTGAAATGGACCATTGAAATTCCAGCGCTGTCTAAGGCCGTTTAGAAACTTTGATGATAATTCCGTTCCCCGGAAGCGAGGGACGGTTCTGAGCTGAAACCGCCCGCAGTCCTTTCCGGCCCCGCTAACCCCCCGACAAATGCCCACAGCTACGAATAGGCGGGGACACATTGCTTCTGTGCACCTGTTGATGCGGGAGGTTATAGCTTTTAGATCGGGATAAACATCCCATTGTGCAGTGGTGTTCCGGCGACTGTCTTCACAGTTAGAGACTGAACAGAGAATATTGAATCTGAAAATGGGCCCGACCATAAAAGCTGTCATTGCTGAGTTCCTTTATTTCCACACAAGGTCAGTGACGTCACAGTATTGTGTAAGCCCCACGTGACATTCTGCCCGATCCCTGATTACATTAGTTATTGCATCCACACTCTAAGCTGCCTTACCGCGGAGAGACGCTGGTACATTGTTCTGGAAAGGGTTTCCTTAATTCCTTCCCACAAACCACACACCTAGAGAAGTTACAAAACGATCCGCTCTCCTGTGCTATTTACCGCGGGAGGCTTCCAGCCGAATGCACTCGCCGGTGTGTAGGACACTTCCACTGGTGATGGGCTGTTCCTCCTCTCTCGATAAGAAACTCTGCTGCACTTCCTGTGTGATTTGTTGCAATCCGTTTTGTGCGTTTGTTTTAGACGGACCGGATCGTCCACATATCATCACTGAACCGGACTCCCCTTTTCACGTTGCCGGAAGCACCATACGGTTAACATGTTTCACAGAGTCCCGTCCAGGCGCTGAATTGAATTGGCAACTGAACGGTGCCCACCTACACAGTGGGCAGGAGGTAATCCTCGACAACATCACTGTGAGCCACACGGGAAAGTATACTTGTGAGGCCTATAACAGCGTTACAAAAAGGAACAATGCCTCAACCACGGAAATCATTGTGTTCGGTAGGTAGTCCGTTCTTCCCTTTGTTGAGGTCATAAAATTAATGTTGTTGGTGGAGACAGGCCCGTGTAATTCAACTAAATGCCTGAACCCGATTATAATACTAACTAACAATATCAATCCACAACGTTGCATATTGATGAATAAGAGTATTGATTAAGATGAAAATTGGAATTGTTTTGACTTGCGGATTAAATTACAAATGTTCACCTGCTGCAGTTGAGACCACACAGCTGTAAGGCTCAGGAAGAATTACACCATTTGGCCAATGGAGTCCGCTCCGCCATTTCATCATGGCTGATCTAATATTCCTCTCAGTCCCAATCACAGCCGTTTCCGCATATCCCTCATGCCCTGACCAATCGAGAGTCTATCATCCTCTGCTTTAAACTTTCGCCTTGGTTCTGAAAGGAAACCACTCTATTCAGTGTCCCGGGCAGTGTTCTTTTTCAATTAAATCTGGCCAACCCCTCTCTGGTGCTTTTCTAATACCTTTTCACCCACTGTAACACTGGTGCATCCGACTTCAGCTTCTCCTTCTCACATTTCAGGATGAATTCGATCATATTATGAGATCACTCACCCCGACGTTCTTTGTTCTTTTAATTCAATTCCGACTCATTGCACAGTACCCAATCCAGAGCAGCCGACGTCTTACCGATATCTGTCTCCACAGCATCTCCACGAACCCTTCAACAGTCTGGTTCCCACCCCCCGTAACTCCAGTTTAGACCCTACCGAGCAGCAACAATAAACCTTCCCGCAAGGACATTCATGCCTCTCCAGTTCAGGAGCAAACCGTCCCTCCGGTCCCGCCCGCAACTTCACTGGAAGGGAGACCAGTGATCATCATTGGCATGTCCTCCATCTTACGCTAACTCCTTAACCACGTATTAAGTACGAAATCTTGCTGGTTCTGACCTCAACAGCACATGGCACGAATAGCTTATTTTCACCAGCTCTACGGAACAATTAAACTGCAGCCAAGTGCATTTCTGTTTTATTCTGCTTTGATAGGTAATGTACATTCTCGGTGCAGGAAAAAATAGCATTGGGTAACCTCTGGATGGGGAATATATTTCTCACAGTCCCCTTGGGTAACGGCAGTAAAACTTTAAACTCAGTGCCGGCGTTTAGTTAAGCTGGAATCTGAACTGATATCGAAACACATAGAGATAACAGCGAGGACTGGCGACGATATTGAGTTGGGGGCATCCAAATATTATGTACACTTTGTAGATGAAAGTAAGGGCATTTTAATTGTATTTACAGGGCCAGTAACCGGGGTTGCCGTGGTGACCAATGATTCCACTCCCCTGGAAAACCTCGATACCATCGCACTGAGTTGTGACGCGTCGGGCACTGTTGAGACACGGACATGGTTCAAGGATGACCAACCCATCCAGGAAAACGGCAGAATATTTACATCTCCCGACAAGGCGAAACTGACTATAATCAGTGTTAATAGAAACGACGCAGGGACGTACAAGTGCATCGCCAGCAACTCTTTCAGCAATGGCGCTGGAGAGACCTACGTGCAAGTTTACTGTAAATACACAGTTAGTAAACGGCGTTCATTTGTATCGGATGTGACATTTATTAACATATATTTTCATTGTATAGATGACCAGAGAAGGTCAGAACATCAGATTCACCAGGATAATACTCTAATCAATATTTATTTATTTATTCATTTATTTATTTTAATTTTTTTATTTTACAGATGGACCAGAGAAGGTCAGAATTGTACCGAAACGTCCAGTTGTGTCCAATATTGCGTCAAACCTGACATTAGCTTGTTTTGCTCTGTCAGTCCCCTGGGGTGAATATACATGGTACAACGGCAACAATCTCCTGCAGACAGGGCAGGAACTCACCCTTGTATCAGTGAGCTCGGTTGACGTTGGGAGTTATACATGTCGGGTTACCAACGGCGTAACCAATAGGAACAGTTATCTCACTGTCCATGTTACCGCACAAGGTGAGTAAATGAGTCTCTCATTCGTCCATGTAAACCCGATGATCAAAGATCCAAACCATTTCCCTCTCACGCTCTCCTCACGCCCTACCTTCACTCCCCCTTCTAAATGGCCTACCAGAATAAAGTAATAATTGATATAAATTGATGCAGAGTCGAGGTCAGGGACCACGACATTGCGGAGCTTGGATCAACAATCGTTTCTAAAAAAAAGAGAGATATGTTCCTGCAATGTAAAATTTATGTTTGTTTCCTGTGTTAGCAACAAAAACAGATGACAATATTACCCTCACCACTGGCGCGATCGTGGGCATTGCACTTGGTTTACTTGGCATGGGCCTGATCGGCGGAGTCAGTGGATGGTTGATCGCGAGGAAAACTGGCCGGTAAACACATTTTTATTGGAATGTCGCTTCTACCTTTAATTATTGTTGGAGAATTTCGGCAGAATCGACTTCAGCTGGGATCAGGGGCCCATCTGTGGACAGAGTCGGCATTCCGCCTTCACGGCGAAGTTGTTTGTCTGAAACAGGTTTGCGTTCATCAATATTTGTGTGAACAGCATTAGATGTCAAAAAAGCCAAAGCAATTTTCTCCACTTAACCCATTATGGCCACTGCCGTTGCGATCGAGAAGGACTGGAATAGGGCATCCGATATCCGGAACAGTATCAAGCAATAACCCGAGAGAATCAAATGGAATTGTCAGTGCAGGAAAGTAACCTCCTGACGAATTCACGTTTCGACCTTTGTTTCTGTTTGTTCAGGGTCAAGAAATCACCGCCACCCCAATATGAGACGAGCAGCAATTTCGGAAGAAATGGTGAGTGAAATCCGTTTCAACTGTTCTATTACTGAGCCCTTGGAAATATAATCATCTGATTGAAATATGGGAGCTCATAGTGCACGGAAGCTGGAAGTTTTTAATTTCGCGAATGGTCACGAATTATGCGACCTTTGCCGCTGAATTTTCCATTTAAATAAGGTGATATTTTCTGCTCAAGATTACATTATCAACGGAGGAATGGAATACAATTTAATTTCTCTTCATATTGATCAAAATCGGCCCTGGCTTCCTACTCTGGCGATTTGTGGGACGGAAGCTCATGCTGTTAATGGCGCTTTGTTTCTGGCCGGATTGACGTCGACTGTGTTCAACAACGGCTCCTGATGCTCTTCACTGCTGTGACATATCTGTTTTCCCCCACAGGCACCTTGGATACAAACACCGTGAACGTATCGCCAAGCTATGTGAATTTCCCGAGGAATGAACAGGTAAGGATGGTCATGATTTCAGCCATTAGTTTGCAAAGAGAAGGTGAGAACATAAGTAATGTGACCGATAGAGTCCATTGGTCTATTCTGTTCTCATTGGGCATTTAATAAGATCCTGGATGATCGATCCCAGATCTCATGTTCAGTTAATTGATTAACAGCACATCATATTCCTAAAGTAGACACAAACCAGATGAGCTTATCCCACAGGTATTTTTGTTCAGTTTCCTCTTCTTCTGTTGTCCACTCTGGCCTCTTATCTCTTCTCCTCACTTGCCCATCAACTCCCGCTGGTGCCCCTCCGTCTTCCCTTTTTCCTGTGGCACACTCGCCTCTGTAATCGGATTACTTTTTCTTCAGCCTTTCCCGTTCCCACTCATCCGGCCTCACCTATCAGCTCCCAGCCTGTCCTCCTCCCCCTCCCCACCATTTTGTTCAGGCGTATTCCTGCCCCCATCCCAGACTAGTGGAAGGGTCTCGGCACAAAATGTAAACGGATCAGTAAATTCTATGAATACAGCCCGACCCACTGAATTCCTCCGGCATTTTGTGCGTGTTACTCTGGGCTTCCAGCACCTGCAGAATTTTCCACAGAATTCCCCAGAATCCGTAATTCCTGTATAATGCAAGATCATACCTACTCTTTCATGAAAGAGTCTTTTATAACGTCTGGTCAATGTGAGTAACGGCGGAGACTCCACAATCACACATAGAGTGAAGCCAGGGTCAGGTTTGTACGTTTCTGTCTGTGATCAACAGTGATCTCTGTGAGCGTTTAACAGAATTAGCATCTTTCGGTAAACAGCCTGAGGCCACGGGTCCACATCCCCAATCGGCCACGTACACGTTTCTAATTCAGATTTATCTCTCAAGGTGAGTGGTTCTGAATCCGCCTAGTGAACGTTCTGATCCAGGCAAATCTCTCAGCAGGAATGGTTTTGAAGGCGAATTCCTCCTCAAGTAAAATTCATCATGCTCCTGTGTGACTGAATATTGACGAATGATTGAGTGACATTCGGAAGCATTCCTGATGTCAGAGACATTATATGTATTGCACTCACACTGACACAGAAACACGCGGTGCATCGAACGGTGAACGATGCCAATTAGATACAAGCAGCAACGAATGTGAACATTGATACCCTCGGGGCTTATCTGTGCAGAGTCAGAAAACAATTACTGTTCACTTGTTTAAAGGCACGATAAAAAAATCGCCTTTTTCTCTTCGCAGGGCGCAAATAACAATGTACAGGGTGAACGCCACACTTACATGGTAAGAGGAATATTTGCGTCAATCTCTTTTTGAAGTAACTGTTTCCACTTCATTGAGTAAGAAACAGACCCTGAAGTGAGACATCCGATAGTCTGCACTGTCGAGCACAGCAGTAATATGTCAGTGTCAGGACCCGAAAGTGATTGCAGTCACTATAATAAGGGGAAGATTCATGGGAATCTGAAAGGGACGAAGGTAGATCAGTCACCGGGACTAAATGGGCGAGATGATCTACACCTCAGGATTCCGAAATGGGCCGCTGAAGATGTAGTGAATGAATTAGCACTGATATTCAAAGTTTCACGTTGTTGTTGAACTGTTCTTGGGGACTGGGAAGTTGCAAATATCAGTCTGCTCCTCATGAAGAAAGGGGCTCCAAAAACAGGGTGGCGTTAGATTACACGATGAACGAAGAGGTTTCCGACACTTGGAGGCAGGAGACAAAGCGGGTCGCAGGCAGCAATGTTTGCCCCTGCGAAAATCTTGCCTGGCAATGCTGTTGGAATTCTTGGAGGAAATAACATGCGCAATCGACAACAAAGAGTCCGAGGGTGGTGTGCGCCTGGACTTTCAGAAGGCCTTAAACAAGTTAACGCACATCGGGCCAATGAACGTAAGAGCGCGTGGTGTTACTTGGCGGAAAACAGAGGTTTCGCCGACTGGGAGGAATTGAAGAGTCGGACTGAATGGGACATGTTTCCAATGGGCTGCCGATGACCAGTGCTATTCTGTGGGAGTCGGTGCTCGGCCGCCACTTTCCACGTTTGCAGTCAATAATCTTGACAACGAAGTGGCCAGGATTGGGGACGATACAAAGATAGTTGTTGGCAGTGCGCAGGACTCAGGAAGCAGCGGGTCAGCCGAAGGTGTTGGAACAATGAGGGGAACAGACAAACAAAGACAAATAAAATCTAGTATATGGAGGAATTTGTTCTTGCACTTTGACAGGAAGAGTGAAACGGTGGTCTATTTTCCAAAAGAGATCGAATTTATAAATCGGACGTGTAAATCGACTTTGGTGTTGTAGTGCAGGATCCCTGAAAGTTTATCTTTTATGTTGAATTAGTGGTAAGGAAGGAAGGAAATTGCAATGTTATGATTGATTTTGACAGGTACGGAGCACAAAAATGAAACGATGGGATACGCAGGATTTTAAAGTCATTTTAAATGCATAACTGGCATAGCGTATGTGGAAGAAGGGGAAACATATAGAGATTAAAGAGGGAGAGTTGCTTGCTGCCTTACAGCGAATAAAGATAGATAAATCCTCCGGGCCTGACATGTTACTTGAGGGAGGCTAGTGTAGAAATTACAGGGGCCCTGGCAGAAATATTTAAAATGTCCTTAGCCTCGGTCGCGTGTCGCAGGAGTGGAGGGTAGCTCATGTTGTTCCGTTGTTCAAAAAAGGCTCCAAAAGTAAACCAGGTAATTACAGGCCGGTAAGCCTGACATCAGTAGTAGGTAAATTATTGGAAGGTGTTCTGAGAGATCGGATATACAAGTATTTGGACTGCCAAGGGCTGATTAAGGATAGTCAGCATGGCTCTGCGCGTTGTAGATCATGTTTAACGAATCCCGTAGAGTTTCTCGTGGAGGTTACCAAGAAAGCAGATGAAGGAAAGCCTGTGGATGTTGTATACATGGACTCTAGTAAGGCCTTTGACAAGGTCCCACATGGGAGGCTAGTTCAGAAGGTTCAGATACGAGGCATCCATGGAGAGGTTGTAAACTGGATTCGAATTTGCTGGTGTGTCTCAGGGATCGGTGCTGGGACCATTGTTGTTTGTTGTCTATATCAATGATCTAGATGATAGTGTGATAAATTGGATCAGCAAGTTTGCTGATGACACTAAGATTGGAGGCGTTGTGGACAGCGAGGAAGGCTTTCAAAGCTTGCAGAGGGATCTGCAGCAACTGAAAAAATGGGCCAGAAGATGGCAGATGGAAGTTAATGTAGATATGTGTGAGGAGTTACATTTTGGAAGGAAAAATCAAAGTAGTGACACAGTAAATGGTAGGGCGCTGAAGAGAGCGGAGGAAAAAAGGGGTCTGGGAGTTCAGATACTTAATTCCCTGAAAGTGGCGTCTCAGGGTTGTAAAGAGGGCTTTTGGCATCCTGGCATTCATAAATCAAAGTATTGAGCATAGGAGTTAGGATGTTATGGGGAGGTTGGATAAGACATTGGTGAAGCCAAATTTGGAATATTGTGCGGAGTTCTGGTCACCTAACTATAGGAAGGATATCAGTAAGATTCAAAGAGTGCAGAGATTTCCCAGGATGTTGCTGGGTCTTCAGGAGATGAGTTACAGGGAAAGATTGAACCGGTTAGGACTTCATTCCTTGGAGCGTAGAAGAATGAGGGGAGATTTGATAGTTTACAAAATTCTGAGGGGTATAGGCAGAGTAAATCTGAATCAGCTCTTTCCACTTAGATTAGGACAGATAAATACGAAAGGACATGTCTTTAGGATGAAAGGGGAAAGGCTTTTGGGGGAACATTAGGGGGAACATCTTCACTCAGAGAGCGGTGGGAGTGTGGAACGAGCTGCCATCTGACGTGGTAAATGCGGGCTCACTCAAGTTTTAAGAATAAATGGACAGGTACATGGATTGGAGAGATCTGGAGGGTTATGGACTGGGTGCAGGTCACTGGGACCAGCGGAATAAAGTTTCGGCACAGATTGGAAGGGCCGAATGGCCTGTTTCCGTGTTCTATGGTTCTATGGTTCTTGTCGGACCCCATTCTGAGAATTTTTAAAAGTTTTGAAGCCTCATCTATGAAAGGCCGGGATGTCTTGGAGACGGTCCAAAGGAAATAAACGAGATTGATCTCAGGAGTGAGAGCGTAAAGGGATGAAGAACGTTTAATGACTCTGAGTCCTCTACCCACTGTCGTTTGGGAGAGTCCCTTCTTTGACACATCCCTGTACAGAGTGGACGTGGAGAAAATGTCTCTAATCGTAGGAGTGCCTCAGACCAAAGAGCACAGCTTGAGAGTATAGTGAACTCCCTTTGGAACGGAGAGATAAGGAGGCATATCATTAGTCAGAGCGTGGCTTATCTGTGCTATTTATTGTGGAGGCCAAAGTCCTGAGTTATGAAGCGCTGATAGCGCCGAATGTTACACAGTGAAGGCGGGTGAATGGGGATGAGGGTGAAAGTAAATCAGGCATGATGGAATGGCGGAGCGGGATCCATGTCGAGATTGCCTAAATCTTCTCCTGACTCTTATGGACGTCTGGTGCCTACTGCAATATCTAATAACTGTGTGTCTCAGTAAATCCTCTTTCCATCACGGCCCGGCTGTTCCGCGGTTTAATTCAGGGCCAGTTTGTTAAATACGGGCAGGTCCTTTCCAATATTCTTCCGGATCCCTTCTACCACGTCCAGATTTTGACAATATATTCTTTTGCTAATCATGATGATTTCCTCACGTTTACAGACACTTAATCTGGGCGATCGATCTGCTTACAGTGATCTGAAGAGGTAGGTGAACAGAATATTGGGCTGTCGATGTAAACTGTTACCTGCAAAAGAAACATATCCATTACGTTCAAGACTATGAATCGTGGAGGGTCATGATTGTTCCCGTGTACACGTCACATTTTGATGACGTAATAGTTCAGGGCGAGAGTCAGGCGGCGATGGGAAGCGATATATTCATAACCAGAAGAACAATTTTCGTGCGGCGGGGGGTGATATGAAACATGTAAATTGTATGAAAAGTTGCTTTGTCACGATGATTGACACGGACTGAGAAAACACCACTCGTATTTCTCCTCCCCAACAGTAGCTCCCTCGGGTTGCCTGCGTAGTCAACATGGACTGTGTACTGTCTCCGCAGGTGACGTCACTGGTGATGGTCGGAACGTGGACGGACACATCAGAAAGACAACCGTCGAGGATGTTCACTGAAAGCATCTCTGACTATTTCTTTGCCATTTTTATCCATGTCTCCGTTAGATGTCCTCTGCGCGTCACAGTTTGACGACGGAGACATCCCTGAATATTTTGACTCATTTGTTTCCTAGTTCTCTCACCTCAGTCCGGACTTCTACATCCCAGACTTGGCATCGTCACTCTACCACAAGAATCTGTCCTCTCAACATCGTGGTGCGATGTATTCTCTATAAACTCTCAAACAACATCATCGACATGTGTTTCCAGGAGCTTCCCATGAGCAAAGAGTAGGTTTCTATTGCAGGGCGTGGCTGCGGACGAACGCCGGTGCCGGACACAGGCGCGGAGACGGAGTCGGGAGGCGTTAGCACCGCAGCGAGCGTGGAGTGGGTATCCAGGAGAGTCTTTACGCGGAGACAATGTTGACGTAGATCAGCCGGGAGACGAGCACAGGCGGGAGAAGTGCTATTCCCGCAATATGGAAATATATATTCGGCGTTAGCGTTTGGTAAATAAATAGCAAATCAACCTTGTTCATTTGTTCTTCATTTTCAATCAATGAGTATTGTAGAGAAAAATAAGCATTGTTGTCAACAATACACAAAGAATTATCAAATCCTGGCTTAGAGCATTCACGTGAGTAGAACATTTATATCCCGATGACGTGCTTCAGGCGTCTGAAATATTTGCAAAATGTCAGAATAGAGAGGTGATTGAAAAAGAAAACACGGGGATGTCTCCTGGGATTGCAGAAGGCGAATTCTTTGACGTGGAGCATGCTCCTCTTCAATTCAGTTATTCGGATTAATGCTAAGCGACTGGTACATCGACGTGTACAGTGGGCTTTGATAAAATCACCCCTGCTCCGATTGCTTCTCCGTTCGTTCTCTATTCATGTCATAATGTGGGCGCTGGGAGCGGAACCAAATGCAAGACACAGACACTGAAGTACCAGGAAATGAACTGGACTGGAGTTAGGGACGGGACAGGACACAGACTAGGAATTGAGACAGGAACACAGACTTTGGCTGGGAAAGCGGGACCAAGACAAGGAACTGGGAACCAAGAGCCTGGGGTTGGAATCCGAGACAGAGACTGGACAAAGAGCCAGAACTTTGGTCTTGACTCGAACTCGGACCCCGGAACTAGGCGAGGACTGACGTGGCTACAGGACTGGATATGTCTTGGGTCCGTCCAGGCTTGGCTACTGGACTAGGCGAGGCTTGGGGTATTTGAGACTTGGCTGCAGGACTAGACATGGAACTCCTGCACAGGGCGATGCACATGGACAGGGCAAGAACCCGAAGCTTTGACTCGATCTTGGGATACCCGACCACGGAGCCTTGGTCCCGAGAAAGCAGGACCACAGAGCCTTGGTCTAGAGAGTCCAGGACCACAGAGCCTTGGTCTAGAGAGACTAGGAACACAGAGACTTGGTCTAGAGAGACCAGGAACACAGAGCCTTGGTCTAGAGAGACCAGGAACACAGAGACTTGGTCTAGAGAGACCAGGAACACAGAGCCTTGGTCTAGAGAGACAAGGAACACCGAGCCTTGGTCTAGAGAGACCAGGACCACTGGGCCTTGGTCTAGAGAGACCAGGAACACAGAGCCTTGGTCTAGAGAGAACAGGAACACTGAGCCCTTGGTCTAGAAAGACAAGCAACACAGAGACTTGTTCTTGAAAGACCAGGAACACGGAGACTTGGTCTAGAGAGACCAGAACACAGAACCTTGGTCTTGAGAGACCAGGAACACGGAGCCTTGGTCCAGAGAGACCAGGAACACGGAACCTTGGTCTAGAGAGACCAGGAACACAGAGCCTTGGTCTTGATAGAGACTGGAACACAGGGATATGGAACACAGACTTGGGCTAGGACTTTGGATAGGAAAGCGGGACCAGGACAAGGAACTGGGAACTAGGAGCCTGGGGTTGGACTCCGAGACAGAGACTGGACAAGGAGCCAGAATCTTGGTCTTGACTCGAACTCGGACCCCGGAACTAGGCGAGGACTGACGTGGCTACATGACTGGATATGTCTTGGGTCCGTCGAGGCTTGGCTACTGGACTAGGCGAGGCTTGGTGTATTTGAGACATGGCTGCAGGACCAGACATGGAACTCCTGCACAGGGCGATGCACATGGACAGGGCAAGAACCCGAAGCTTTGACTCGATCTTGGGATACCCGACCACGGAGCCTTGGTCCGAGAAAGCAGGACCACAGAGCCTTGGTCTAGAGAGACCAGGAACACTGAGCCTTGGTCCTGAGAGACCAGGAACACTGAGCCTTGGTCTAGAGAGTCCAGGACCACAGAGCCTTGGTCCTGAGAGACCAGGAACACGGAGCCTTGGTCTAGAGAGACCAGGAACACGGAGCCTTGGTCTAGAGAGACCAGGAACACAGAGCCTTGGTCTAGAGAGACCAGGAACACTGAGGCTTGGTCTAGAGAGACCAGGAACACGGAGCCTTGGTCTAGAGAGACCAGGAACACGGAGCCTTGGTCTAGAGAGACCAGGAACACGGAGCCTTGGTCTAGAGAGACCAGGAACACGGAGCCTTGGTCTAGAGAGACCAGGAACACTGAGCCTTGGTCTAGAGAGACCAGGAACACAGAGCCTTGGTCTAGAGAGACCAGGAACACGGAGCCTTGGTCTAGAGAGACCAGGAACACGGAGCCTTGGTCTAGAGAGACCAGGAACACAGAGCCTTGGTCTAGAGGGACCAGGAACACGGAGCCTTGGTCTAGAGAGACCAGGAACACAGAGCCTTGGTCTTGAGAGACCAGGAACACGGAACCTTGGTCTAGAGAGATCAGGAACACTGAGCCTTGGTCTAGAGAGACCAGGAACACAGAGCCTTGGTCTAGAGAGACCAGGAACACGGAGCCTTGGTCTAGAGAGACCAGGAACACGGAGCCTTGGTCTAGAGAGACCAGGAACACAGAGCCTTGGTCTAGAGAGACCAGGAACACGGAGCCTTGGTCTAGAGAGACCAGGAACACGGAGCCTTGGTCTAGAGAGACCAGGAACACTGAGCCTTGGTCTAGAGAGACCAGGAACACAGAGCCTTGGTCTAGAGAGACCAGGAACACGGAGCCTTGGTCTAGAGAGACCAGGAACACGGAGCCTTGGTCTAGAGAGACCAGGAACACAGAGCCTTGGTCTAGAGAGACCAGGAACACGGAGCCTTGGTCTAGAGAGACCAGGAACACAGAGCCTTGGTCTTGAGAGACCAGGAACACGGAACCTTGGTCTAGAGAGATCAGGAACACAGAGCCTTGGTCTTGATAGAGACTGGAACACAGGGATATGGAACACAGACTTGGGCTAGGATTTTGGATAGGAAAGCGGGACCAGGACAAGGAACTGGGAACTACGAGCCTGGGCTTGGACTCCGTGCCAGAGACTGGATAAGCACCGAGAACCTGGGTCTTGACTCTGGTTCGGACCCCGGAATTAGGCGAGGAAATGACATGGCTACAGGACTGGATGTGACTTGGGTCCTTTGAGGCTTGGCTGCAGGACTAGACATGGAACTCGTGCACAGGACGATGCACACGGACAGGGCAAGAGCCTGAAGCCTTGAGTCGATCTGGGGACACCTGAACACAGAGCCTGGGTCTTGAGAGAGCAGGAACACGGAGCCTTAGTCTAGAGAGAACAGGAAACGAGAGCCTTGGTCCAGAGAGAACAGGAACACAGAGCCGGGACCCCTCCTTAGGAACAGGACTTGAGGCCTGGGCTCTACACAGAGTCAGGACCCCTCCGTGGGAGCCGGACGTAGGGCCGGGACTCGTAGACAGAACACAGAATAACTGTTCCCAACACAAGGCAGCGGCTAGGCTCTGGATCTAGCGAAGGATTGGACATAGAGACGGTTCCCAGCACAAGGCAGTGGCAACGGCCGGACCTACCTCGGAAAGACCTGGACACAGAGACAGTTGGAAACAATGATAGACAGTTCCTTATCTAGACAGAGCAAGGCTCCGGTCTTGCTCCGGCGGCAGAACTTGACAGCGATACAGGAGAGGACGCAGGCGAGGCTTCTGACAAAGGCTTCAGACAAGGCTTCAGGAGGAAGGTGAAGGGAAGAGAAGCGAACAGTCCAGCAAAAGAAGCTGAATCCAGGAGCTATTTATGCAGCCGGACCAAAATGCGAATCGGGTGCCTCAATCAGAGCACCCAGCAGAACAAGGGAAAACCGGAAAACCTGGAATAAGGAGTAATGGACCGGACCGTGAACCGGAATGCGGACTAAACGAACCGGACCATGACTATTAATGCAACCTGATCAATTGAGTATGTGCTGCATTGACCATAAGACAAAGGAGCAGAAGACGGCCATTCTTCCCATAGAGTCTGCTCCGCCAATTCATCATGTGCTGATCCATTCTCCCATTTAGTCCCACTCCCCCGCCTTCTCACCATAACCTTTGATGCCCTGGCTGCTCAGATACCTATCAATCTCTGCCTTAAATACACCCAATGACCCGGCCTCCACTGCCGCCCGTGGCAACAAATTCCACAGATTCACCACCCTCTGGCTAAAAACAAAAATCGCATCCCTGTTCTGAATGTGCGCGCTGCAATCCTCAAGTCATGTCCTTTCATGCGATACTCCCCCACCATGGGAAACAACTTTGCCGCATCCACTCTGTCCATGCCTTTCAACATTAGAAATGTTTCTATGAGGTCCCCCCTCATTCTTCCAAACTCCAAGCAGTACAGTCCAAACCCTCTCATTAACGGAATCATTCTCGTGAATCTTCTCTGAACCTTCTCCAACGTCAGCACATCCTTTCTTAAATAAGGAGCCCAAAACTGCACACAGTATTCCAAGTGAGGTCTTACCAGTGCCTTATAGAGCCTCAACATCGCATCCCTGCTCCTATACTCTATTCCTCTAGAAATGAATGCCAGCATTGCATTCGCCTTCTTCACCACCAACTCAACCTGGAGGTTAAACTTAAGGGTATCCTGCACGAGGACTCCCAAGTCCCGTTGCATCTCAGAACTTTGAATTCTCTCCCCATTTAAATAATATTCTGCCCTTTTCTTTCTTCTACCAAAGTGCATGACCGTGCACTTTCCGACATTGTAGTTCATTTGCCATTTCTTTACCCATTCCCCCAATCTATCCAAGTCTCTCTGCAGACTCTCTGTTTCCTCAGCACTACCGGCCCCTCCCCCTATCTTTGTATCATCAGCAAACTTAGCCACAAAGCCATCTATTCCATAAATCAAATAGTTGATATACAACGTAAAAATAAGCGGGCCCAACACGGACTCCTGTGGAACACCACTGGTAACCGGCAGCCAACCAGAATGGGGTCCCTTTATTCCCACTCTCTGTTTCCTGCCAATCATCCAAAGCTCTATCCACGTAGGTAACTTTCATGGGCTCTTATCTTGTTTAGCAGCCTCATGTGCCGCACCTTGTCAAAGGCCTTCTGAAAATCCCAATACACGACATCCATTGCATCTCCCTTGTCCAGCTTACTTGTAACTTCCTCAAAAATTTGCAATAGGTTTGTCAGGCAGGATTTTTCTTTAAGGAAACCATGCTGAGTTCTGCCTATCTTGTCATATGCCTCCAGGTACTCCGTAACCTCATCCTTGACAATCGACTCCAACAACTTCCCAACCACCGATGTCAAGCTAACAGGTCTATAATTTCCTTTTCGCTTCCTTGCCCCCTTCTTAAATAGCGGAGTGACATTTGCAATCTTCCAGTCCTCTAGAACCAGGCCAGAATCTATCGACTTTTGAAAGGTCATTGCTAATGCCTCCGCAATCTCCACAGCTACTTCCTTCAGAACAGGGGGGGGTGCATTCCATCTGGTCCAGGAGATTTATCTACCCTTAGACTATTCAGCTTCCTGAGTACTTTCTCCGTCGTAATTGTGACTGCGCACATTTCTCTTCCCTGACACCCTTGAATGTCCGGCATATTTCTGATGTCTTCCTTAGTGAAGAGAATTAAAATTTCTCCAGCATCATTTTCTATCGGTCCTATATCTACTCTCACCTATCTTTTACTGTTTATATACTTGGAAAAAAAAAGCTTTTAGTATCCTATTTGATATTATTTGCCAGTTTCCTTTCATAGTTCATCTTTTCCCTCTGAATGACCTTCTTAGTTTCCTTTTGTAAGCTTTTAAACCTTCCCAATCCTCTGTCTTCCCACTAATTTTTGCTTCCTTTTATGCCCTTTGCTTTGCTTTTACTTTGGCTTTGACTTATATAACCACATAACCATATAACAACCACAGAACGGAAACAGGCCATTCCGGCCCTCCTAGTCCGTGCCGAACTCTTAATCTCACCTGGTCCCACCTACCCGCACTCAGCCCATAACCCTCCACTCCTTTCCTGTCCATATACTTATCCAATTTTACCTTAAATGACACAACTGAACTGGCCTCTACTACTTCTACAGGAAGCTCATTCCACACAGCTATCACTCTCTGAGTAAAGAAATACCCCCTCGTGTTTCCCTTTAACTTTTGCCCCCTAACTCTCAAATCATGCCCTCTCGTTTGAATCTCCCCTACTCTCAATAGAAACAGCCTATTCACGTCAACTCTATCTATCCCTCTCAAAATTTTAAATACCTCGATCAAATCTCCCCTCAACCTTCTACGCTCCAATGAATAGAGACCTAACTTGTTCAACCTTTCTCTGTAACTTAAGTGCTGAAACCCAGGTAACATCCTAGTAAATCGTCTCTGCACTCTCTCTAATTTATTGATACCTTTCCTATAATTCGGTGACCAGAACTGTACACAATGTACTTCTCTTGTCAGCCACGGTTGCATCCTTTTTCCATTCGAAAGTTTCTTCTTCTCTGGAATATATCTGTCTTGCACCTTCCTCACTTCTCGCATAAACTCCAGCCTCTGCTGCTCTGCCGTCCTTCCCGCTAGTCTGTTTGAAATGACAAAACATCACCGAGGATCTCACGTGGTCTGTACACACCAGCTGCACACAACAGTGCCTCTTTCACCTCAGACGGTTGAAGAAGTTTGGTATGGGCCCACAAATCTTACGAACTCTCTACAGGGGCACAATTGAGAGCATCCTGAGTGGCTGCATCACTGCCTGGTATGTGAACTGTCCTTCCCTCAATCACAGGACTCTGCAGAGAGTGATGCGGACAGCCCAGTGCATCTGCAGATGTGAGCATCCCTCTAGGTCATGTTGGTTACGAGGACAGGTGTGTGAAAAGGGGCCGAAGGATGATTGGCGACCTGAGTCACACCAACCACAAACTGTTCCAGCTGCTACCATCCGGGAAACCGTACCGCAGCATAAAAGCCAGGACCAATAGGCTCCGGGACAGCTTCTTCCACCAGGCCATCAGACTGATTAATTCGTGCTGACACAACTGTATTTGTATGTTAGATTAACTGTCATAATACGTGGTTTATGTAGTTCAGTGTAGTTTTTGTATTGTTCATGTCGCACCCTGGTGCTGAAAAACGTTGTCTCGTTTTCACTGTGTACTCTACCAGCAGTTATGTTCGAAATGACAATAAAAATGGACTTGACTTGACTTGATAATATTTATTATAAATTACACATTGCATATTTAGACGGCGACAAAACGCGAGATGTTTTGCTCCTCGTGTATACGAAGGAAGTAATAAGGCCAAGTCAATTCAGTTCAGTTCACATCAATGGTATTCTATTACAGCTGGAGTCGATCCGGAGTTCGGAGATCAACTCCGGTGTCGTCTGTAACATGTCCTTAGATCTCCCTCATGGTATGTGTGTGTTATTCCCGGGCGATCCGCTTTCCACCCACTCAGCGAACCTAGATACAGTACACTTGGTTCCCTCTTCCATATCGTTATTGAGTATCGTAAATATTTGTGGGATCCAGCACCGACCCCTGCAGGGAAGGAAAACGCTCACCACTGGTTGCTAACCAGCGTAGCACCCATATATCACAACTCTCTGTTTTCTACCAGTTAACCAATCCGCTATCCATGCTGATGCATCACCCACAACTCTATGCATCCTTACCTTATGGATAAGTCTTTTATCCGGCACCATACCGAACGCCTTCTGGAAATCCAAGTAACTACCACCCATCTGTCCCCCTCTATCGACTGTACTCGTTACATCCTCAAGGAACCCCAGTAAGTGTGTCAAACAGGACCTGCCTTTGCTTAATCCATGCCGCCTCTGCCTGATGGATCCATTGCTTTCGAGGTGGCTCGCTATTTTTTTTTAGATTGAAGCATTTCCCCAACTGCAGATGTTAAACTAACAGGCTTATAATTAACTGTCCCAAATATATAGCCTGTGTTACCAGTGTACGCGGGCCAAACCCTCCCTCATCGCAATATTGTCTCTGTTGTTCAGGCAGAATACGCTGGGATTAGATTGAATTATTGCACCCTCCATTTGTATGAGAAATTCAATCACACTGTGATCACTCTTTCCAAAGAGGATCCCTAACCACAAGAGCAATGATGTTCCCTGTCTCTTTGCACGGAACCTGAACAAAGACAACACATTTCCTTGTAGGTTCAGGAACATGCTGTTCAGGAAAAGCATCACGGATGTATTCCATGATGTCCTCCTCAATTCTGTCCCCAACAACTCGAGTCACCCAATCCGTGTGCAAGTTAAAGTCTGCCGTGATCACCGATGTTCCATTCTTACATGCCTCAGATATTTCACTGTCAATTGCCTGCGCCACTGTCATGTTATTATTCCGTGGCCGATGGACAACTCCCTCCAGTGATATTTTCACATTACTGTTCCCAAACTCTACGCAGAATGATTCAACCTTCTGCTCCTTAGATCTTATATCATATCTCACTATCGCCGTGATATCTTTAATTAAGAGCCCTGTCCCATCTCCCTTACCTTCTTGCCTATCCTTCCTTATTACCTGATATCCTTTGAAATTTAATTCGGAATCCTCTTCACCCTACAACCACGTTTCTGTAATGGCCTCTAAATTTTACCCCCTGTAGTTATTAATGCCGCACGTTCACTGACCCCGCTTCGAATAAGACGGGCATTCGGTTAAAATGTCCTCACACTCATTGCACATTTGAAATCTTATGAACTTTTATCTCTTTCGCTCTTGACTTGTCTTCACTACACTCTTACGTTTCTCTTATCTTATCTTTTGCGTTCGCTATATCTGTGTCCAGACTTTTCTCTTTTGCTGGATTCCAAGTGGAGCCCGTTCCATTTGGACATCTCCCTCCTTCCCGATACTGGTGCCGGTTTCCCCAGGGATTCAAACCCACTTCTTCCACATCAATCCTTGAGCCACCCGTTTAACTCTCCAGTCTTCTTGGCCCTCCGCCGATTAGCACGTGGCCCTGGTAGCAATCCAGAGATGACCACCTTTGTGTTTCTGTTTCTTTAATTTAGACCCTAGCTGCCCAAATTCACTCAGTAGAACCTCCTTCCTCGTTCTACGTGTTTCGGGAATACCCACATGGACCAGGCCATTCTGGATCTTTTCCCTCCTACTGCAAATTCCGTTGCTGGACGGAAAAGGTGTCCCGCCCCCGGGCACCAGGCAGGCAGCACAGCTTCCGCGACAGGGATCTCTTTCTGTTCCTCTTACTACCTTATCCCCAATTACTACTGCCTTTCTGTTCTCTCCCGTCCTGAATGGCACCTGATCTACGGGGCCACAGTCAGGTTGCTCATGCTGTCAATAGGCCCCACTCTCATCCACACAGGGAACAAGTATCTCAGGCCTGTTGGACAAGCTCAAGAGCTGAGGCTCCTCCAGCACTGTCCCGTGGATCCCACTTCCCGCCTCACTCGCAGTCACAACCTCTTCTCCCTGAGCACAGACCTAATGTGAGGCAGCTCATCTAATGGGCGTGACTACCTCCTGAAACAGAGAATCCAGGTAACTCTCCCCCTCCTCCCCGATGTGCCGCGGTGTTTGACATCAACCCTGAGCCCGAGTTCCTCGAGCAGCCAACACTTAGCAGACGTGGTCACCAGGAACCACACCGGGGTCCGCCAGCTCCCACATCATGCAGTCACACCAGATCAGCGATCGTGCCCATCCCTTCTTTATGTAATTCGCTGTAATTTAGCGACTTTTTAATTCAACCACCGGCTACTTACCTGTGCCTCCTCGCCAAAGGCCTTGAGCCAAAGCCTCAAGTTCCCACTCCTACAATGGTTCAGTCATACAACGGCCGCTCCACGTGACCCTACTTTACCCTCATTCTCTCCTGCTAATGAATCGCGATTCGATTAGTCAGTCGCAGATACGCCGAGCCTCGTTTTTTTTCGCCGCAAATTCGCTCAGATATATATACACACACACATACATACATATATATATACACACTAACACTCATGTAGGACAGGATCACTATCACTAGTACTAACCCTAATTCTCCCTCGGTCTCTCTCTCTCTCTCTCTCTCTCTCTCTCTCTCTCTCTCTCTCTCTCTCTCTCTCTCTCTCTCTCTCTCTCTCTCTCTCTCTCTCTCTCTCTCTCTCTGTCTCGTTCTTTCTCTGTCTCTCTCAATCTATCTATCTCACCCTATTTATCGATCGATCTACCTAAACTGTTTACACAGTCTCCAATCTGTGCTGGACAATCCCGTATTTTGACGACATTGAAGTTTCTCAACTCTAAACTTGTTCTCTTAACTCTGCACCGGCATCTCCCAAGGCGAGAAATTTTATTGCCTGCCATCTAATTGTGAAGAGTTCTGGCCATTACCTTTACAGCGATGCTCTGTGTCTGATTATTTTTCCTGCAAGTAAATATTTTTCCATTCAGTAGATTTTGAACCAATAAAACCCGCAGGTTAAAGCCCTTTGCGAGAACCATCACAGAACCGCATGACGTCAGCTATTAAACTACAAGGTCACACAACATGGAGGTGGGGCAGTCGGCTCATATTGTCCATGCCGGTTGTAACATTACTGTCTCGTGAATCCTAATTTCCAGGCCGAATTCCATAACCTTCTTGGAACTGGTATTCCATGTGTTCATCCAACCATTCGCTTTATACTGACAAATTTCGATGTGCTTCAAATACACTTCCTCCTCAGTCAGTACTTGTGGCAGAAAAATGAATTCAAATGAAACAACTTGCAAAACTTTGACAAAGCGCGGAATAAAAAAAAACATTGCTAGAGATGTATACCCCTTTGTGCTGATTTGTGCCACAATTCATTGCCCTTGTTTCGAATATGGCAATATCCCGTATTTTGACGACATTGAAGTTCTCAACTCTAAACTTGATCTCTCAACTCTCTGCATCGCCATCTCCCAAGGCGTGAAATTGTATTGTAGGCAAACTGACCGTGAAGAATTCTGGTCATAACTTTTTCTGTGATACTCCCTATCTGATTATTTTCTCCTATACCTAAATACGTTTCGCTACAAGGAGATTTACAACCAATAAAACACGCAGGTTAAAGTATTTTGTGGTGACAAGTGCAAAACCGCATCATCAGCCTTTAAACTACAGGGCCACAAAACACAGAGGTGGGCATTCGGCTCATATTGTCCATGCCGGTTGTAACTTTACTGTCTCTATCTGTCTGAATCCGAATTCCCAGGCGGAGTTCCACAACCTACCTGCACCTGATATTTGATATATTCATCTAACCATTCGCTTTATACGGGCAAATTCGGGTGTCATCATATACACCTCCACCTCTATCAGTACTTCTGGCTGAAAAATCAATCTCCCATCTCCTTTCCACACGCCCTTCTTCTCCTTCCGTGAATCGCATGGTGCCTGGTTACAGATTAACCCGTCTGTTTATTTCTCAGGCGATAAGATAAAAATAAACATGCGGAACTTTGCTGAAGTAGACCAGATTACAACTTCACTGCTGGACTTTGCTTACTGGGGGAGTTTATCGCTTTGAACTTTGAATGGCATCCTGTGAGCATTAGAAACACCTGAAGTTAATATTTAATTCTGAACAGAGGTCAAACTGCACAGACATGCTGACAATGAGATTTCAGGCAGAGAAAAATGATGTTGTTGGATTTTTAACTTCCATGATAACTTTCACCTCGTTGCTGTTATTCGTTCATGAAATATGTACAACGAGGCAAGCAGTCGACATTCGGCCCTTCTACCCAGTTTAGCCTTTTAGGAAGATGTTTACTGATTGGTCAGCGGCATCTGCTCTATTTTCCGGCCTGTTCAATGCGACAATTGAACAACAACACCAGTATAACATGTAAAGGTTAGAGCGCAGGTTTAATGGAAGTATGTAGAATTATCAGCGATTTCGAGAGGTTAAATGCGAGTAGGCCTTTTTGGTGAGACTACAATAGAAGACTTGGGTTCAGGTTAAAAGCTGAAATTTAAAAGGAACAACCATTTTCTGCCAAATATAAACTAACCCTGCTGCCTAAAACCTTAAACACGGTGGATGCATTGTTTTGTGATGACACGTCTGTCGTCGCCATGAGGTTACCATCGAAACCATCAGGTTGGAGTATCGGATGATAACGCCTTTCGGTAAGCAGCAGAAATCAGTTGATGATCCCAAAGATGGACAACCCCAACAAGCTTTATTTGTTGGGTAAGCTGTTTCTTTCCGCTGGCCCATAAACTGAGATATATTTGGGCTCATTCACACCAGGGTTTCAGGGAATAGGCAATTAAATTAGGCATTACTGGGGCAGAATTCCACCTGTTAATCAATCGGTCATGAGTCTGCAATCACCTGTTGCAATTAGACCGCAATAAGATCATAAGACCATGAGATATAGGAGCAGAAGTAGGCCATTCGGCCCATCAAGTCTGTTCCACCATTCAATCATGGGCTGATCCAATTATTCCAGTCATCCCCACTCCCCTGCCTTCTCCTCATACCCTTTGATGCCCTGGCAAATCATGAACCTATCTATCTCTGGCTTAAATGCACCCAATGACTTGGCCTCCACAGCCACTCGTGGCAACAAATTCCACAGATTTACCACCCTCTGACTGAAGTAATTTCTCCGCATCTCAGTTCTAACTGGACGTCCTTCAATACTGAAGTCGTGCCCTCTTGTCCTAGACTCCCCTACCATGGGAAATAACTTTGTCATAACTAATCTGTTCAGGTTTTTTAACATTTGGAATGTTTCTATGAGATCCTCCCTCATTGTCATGAACTCCAGGGAATACAGCCCAAGAGCTGCCAGACATTCCTCATACGGTAACCCTTTCATTCCTGAAATCATTCTTGGTAATGTTCTCTGAACCCTCTCCAATGTCAGTATATCCTTTCTGAAATAAGGAGCCCAAAAATGCACACAATACTCCATGTGGTCTCATGAGGACCTTATAGAGCCTCAACATCACATCCCTGCTCTTATATTCTATACCACTAGAAATGAATATAGACATTGCATTCGCCTTCTTCACAACCGTCTCAACCTGGAGGATAACCTTTAGGGTATCCTGCACAAGGACCCCCAAGTCCCTTTGCATCTCTGCATTTTGAATTCTCTCCCCATCTAAATAATGGTCTGCCCGTTTATTTCTTCCACCAAACTTCGTGAACATACACTTTCCAACATTGTATTTCTTTTACCACTTCTTTGCCCATTCCCCTAAACTATCTGAATCTCTCTGCAGGCTCTCTGTTTCCTCAACACTACCCGCTCCTCCACCAATCTTTGTATTGTTACATACCCCGTAACTGGGTGCCTGACTAGCAGAAAAAGAAGAATCCGTTGGAGTCTGGTGGTACTATATTCAAAAGTGTTTATTAGTAAAATAAGCAAAACAATACCAATAATGCAAATATACAGATAACACAGGTTAGCAATAATAAACCTCAAAGTGTAGGAATAATAATAAGCAATAATAAACAAGCTCTATCGATGTCCAGGGGTAAATAAATTGTCATAGAAAAGTATAAAGTTCAGTTCAGTTCGTGCGTGCTGAGGTAGATATGGTTGTTGTGTTGTAATCGTTGGAGAGAGAGAGAGAGAGAGAGAGAGAGAGAGAGAGAGAGAGAGAGAGAGAGAGAGAGAGAGACAGAGAGAGAGAGAGAGACAGAGAGAGAGAGAGAGAGAGAGAGAGAGAGAGAGAAGAGAGAGAGAGAGAGCGACGAGAGAGAGAGAGAGAGAGAGAGAGAGCGAGCGAGCGAGAGAGAGAGAGAGAGAGATGAGAGAGAGAGAGAGAGAGAGAGAGCGAGAGCGAGATGTAGCAACAACTGTTGCGGCAGGCAAACCTTTTACTCCTTTCTTAATCCGTCGTGTCGTTGTGGCCATTCAGTTATAACCCCTCTGTCATCCAGCTAGACCGCTCGTCTGTGGTGGACTCGTCACTCTGGCATGAGTGGACACACACACAAGTCCCCACCGGCCCTGCTGTAGCACTGTGAGTTTAACTGGCAGATCTCCTGGTTCGGTCTCCGATGCCCCCACCTTTCCTTGTGGGTTCCAACACTCAATCAGTGTCCACTGGCGTGTCTGAAGGGTGTCTCTCCAGACCTGTCTTTTATCCCTACTAACGGGGTCTCAGCTATCAATCAATTTTGAATGACTGTGTCCATCAAACCAGCCCACTCCTGCAGTCCACTGAGGAATGTTAATGTGCAAAATAGTAGAAGATAAGTAACCTTGCAGAAGTCATAATACAGTAAATCAACAGTCTCTCTCCACTCTCTTATCTGTAACAGATGTTCTTGCATGTTTTCCATCTCTCTCTCTCTCTCTCATGAGCAGCATAGCAACAGTAATGGGTCGTGATTCTCATGTGGGGGAATGGGTAACTCTGCACCCCATTGTCCATCAGATCTGTTCATCACTCATAACACCCCCATCCTTCTGGGAATTTTCACCAAGAATTTTCACACAGAATTACAGAGTTTAACAAAATACAGAAGTGTTCTTAACTACAAAAATAATGCAGATGCACATTCAAATTAATATCTAGATAAACAATCAGCAATTACATTGTCACTCCACTTAACATGTTGTATTTTAATATCGAATTCCGTAACTTCCTATTTTTATTTTTCATGTCAGCCAAAAATGCCAAGGGATTGTGTTCTCAGCTTAGGTGTATATCTAAAGTAAATTTTTCTCACTAACAACCCTTTGGCTTCTAAGCAAACAAAGTTATTTTACTTGCTTGATAATTATATTTTATGATAATCAGTTAAGTGCAACCGTGCAATACTTTGTCATATTATTAAGTATTATATGTTTAATTGTACCAGTTATACACTGAAATGTAGTGACAGGCTGTAATCTTGTTAATGTCTTAGCTAGCACTATATTTCTGTGGAGCTCTGGAATTCACATATTTCTTTCATCTTGGTTTACTGCTTGACATTATAAGAAGCCCTATATATGTCACACCCAATTTGTGTACCTGCTCATTACACGAATGGGGCAAGGAAGTTGCCCAGTACATGAAATGAACAGGTAGACAAATTGGGTGTCACACACGAAAGGTGATTGATAACTTCGTGGCCTAAGGTGGAACAAGTCAATTTTACAAAACCAAGCAATTTTCAATTAACTGAAACAGAAATACCGCAAAAGTTATTAATTTCAAACTGTGAGAGCTGAAGCCATAAATTAAAATGTGCGTTTCTGAAAGAGGTTGGGGGGGGGTCGGTGCAGTAAACAAATGTGATTTAATTATGTCTGATAAGCAGGAATGCAGAAGCCCTGACGAGATTAATTGCTTGTGGAATCATTGAAGTCCTGAGATACGGACTATTGTTTTACAGAAATGTGTAAAAAAAAACTCCAAATATGGAATGGGATAAGACTATGTACCTCCCGAGTCAGGGAGGGGAGGAGTAATGAAGAAGGATAAAACCTGTTGCCCTGTAAGGTTCGGGGTTCCCTTCTCTGAGGGAGCCCAGCTCTGCAGAACTGTTAATAAACTTTGTTTCCTTGAATTTGTCTTGAAGCCATTATTCGGGAGCGTGGCTCGTTTCTGACAAAACTTTATGCATAATCACTCAAAGAGTTGAACCACGTGCAGGTACCGAGAGTTGTACAACTTTAAGCCTTCTAACTTAGGCCACGAACTTATCAACAACGCCCCCCCCCACCCCCCCGTACAGCTCCCGCACCTAAAAAATTGCCACTGCACCCCTGCTCCAGCCGTCCGGCAGAGCTCGGGCCCGGCCCTTTCCCAATGATGCAACCGACCCACATTTACACAATTTCGGGATCAGCCCCGACTCACCCCCGCTCGAATCGGAGAACCGCCAACAGCTGCGAGAGCACTGCGCATGTGTATAGCAGACGTTTCTCCGCAGCGCCCCCCGTGGCCAGAGGTCCATGCAGCGCCACCAGTCTCTGGAGGCCCATGCAGCGCCCCCAGTCTCTGGAGGTCCATGGAGCGCCACCAGTCGCTGGAGGTCCATGCAGCGCCCCCAGTCTCTGGAGGTCCATGCAGAGCCACTAGTGGCTGGAGGCGGGAGGGACAACGGAGAGGTAAATCACAAACACCACAAAGTCTGCAGATGCTGGAAATTCAGAGCAACACAAACAAAATGCTGGCGGAACTCAGCAGGCCGGGCAGCCTCTATCGAAAAGAGTTTCAGTTGAACCCTCCTTCAGAACTGAAATGCGATGGGAGAAATATCTGAATAAAATCTCGGCGGGTGAGGAAATGTCTCGCTGGAAGGTGATAAGTGAAGCCAGGTTGGTGGGAAAGCTGAAGAGCTGAAGAAAATAGAGTCTAATAGGAGAGGGGAGTGGAGAATAGGAGAAAGATATGGAGCAGTGGACCCAGAGAGAAGTGATACGCAGGTGAGAGGACGTGAAAAGTCAGAGAGGAAGAGAGGGAGTGGGAGGGAGGGGTGTGAGGGAAATTTGTTCACCGGAAGGAGAAATCGATATTCATGCCATCAGGTTGTGGGGGTGGGGGGTACATACACGGAATATGAGGTGCTGATCCTGGACCCTGAAGGTAGCCGCATCTTGGCACAAGAGGAGGCGATGGGTTGACACGTCGGAACGAGAATGGGAATCGGAATGAAAATGTTTGGACACCGGGAACTCCCGCTCGGAGCGGATAGTTCAAAGTTTAATTTATTATAAAGCAGGTATCCATAAACAACTCTGAGTTTTTTTTGTTCTTCTCCGGAGAACCACGAAACAAAGAAAGAGCATGAAAGTCGCTCAGGGAGAAAAATCAAACTCCCACCCCACCCCCCGCATAAAACAGAACGTCATCCTGATCATCAACCCCCAAACCCACCCCTCCAGACAAAAGGGAACTATAATATTGATGCCCCCCGCAAAAAAAACAACCCTACCCCACATAACTGCGGAGGAGCCGGTGTCACGAGTGTAGAGGCGGCCGCATCGGGAGCAGCGGACAGAACAGGCGACCCCGGAAGATTCACAGGTGAAGTGTCGCCTCACCTGGAAGGATGTTTGGACAACGGAGAGAGTTCGGCCGTCCGGCCCTTTCACTGTGACACCCCGAACTCCACATCAAATCCGTCCAAACGAATCTGGGTGAACTTTAATGACCAATAAATATAATGCCTCTCAGCGATCAGCTGTCTGAGTGATCCCCTGACTCTGAGAGGAAGGGCTGTCTATGGTCCACACTGTCAGGGTGTTGAGTTTACCAGGAGACAAAGACTGCAGGGACGAGAGGTTTTCTGTTGACTAATACACTGTGTGGGGACCCCGCTGGAAATTCTGGTGTTGTGACCCGAATCGAGACAAACACCACGCTGCCCACTCCACCAACAACACGGCACAGCCGGACACATAACAGGGGACTTTACATCCCACAACACTGGATTCAGTGATGAAACCCGTCATTAATGTTGTTGTCCCACTGAAAGGTCCATTAAATGCCAGCGCTCTCCCACAGATGACGTCACACAGCTCCTCCCCCCACACGCCTGACGTCACACACGGGCTCCCGACACCGGGATCTGCCCTCACGTGCGCGGCGTCTTACGTCACCCACGCGCTGCTGCGCTCGAGCTTTATCGGTTGAACGGCTGGGCTAATAATCACGTGACCAGCCCCTCCCGCACCGCTGTCGACAGAGGAGTCAGGAGCTGCGCTACTCCCAATGGTGCGAAGCGATGTCAATCACCGGTTACAGCCAGTCGCGGAGGCGGACAGGCCGAGTGGGCGTTACCCCGCTGAGTCCGTCTCCCGCTCGGAGAAAAGCTCAAAGTAAATGTCCGCTTTCTGATTTATTTCCATTTCCCTCCGAGGGAAGTTGGGGCGTTTGTGAAGCGTCTCCCGCGGCCGGAGTCCGATGTATCGCCGAGAGGTAGGAGGAGACCGCTCGGCCCGTCGGTGTGATGCCGGCTCCCCGGGGAGGGGGGGATTTTATTGAGAGGGTGAAGATGGTGAGAGAGGGGGCGGACAGGATGTTTGTCCCGGTGGGAACAGGAGGGGCTCATCTGTGGAAATGTCTGAGCCCACGGTGGTGTCGAGCGGAGGGATTCACCACCTTGGGGGGCAAACACCGGCAGACTGTTGCCCTGCAAGCGGGGCAGAGTGACAATTATTTGTGTTTTGTTGGGATTGTACCTGGAATATGGTGTAAAATCCCGATCCCCACACTAACACGGGTTATACAGACCAAAGGACAAACTGCCGGAGGGTCGGGCAGAGTGACAATTATTTGTGTTTTGTTGGGATTGTACCTGCAATATGGTGTAAAATCCCGATCCCCACACTAACACGGGTTATACAGACCAAAGGACAAACTGCTGGAGCGTCGGGGCAGAGTGACAATTATTTGTGTTTTGTTGGGATTGTACCTGGAATATGGTGTAAAATCCCGATCCCCACACTAACACGGGTTATACAGACCAAAGGACAAACTGCCGGAGGGTCGGGGCAGAGTGACAATTATTTGTGTTTTGTTGGGATTGTACCTGGAATATGGTGTAAAATCCCGATCCCCACACTAACACGGGTTATACAGACCAAAGGACAAACTGCCGGAGGGTCGGGGCAGAGTGACAATTATTTGTGTTTTGTTGGGATTGTACCTGGAATATGGTGTAAAATCCCGATCCCCACACTAACACGGGTTATACAGACCAAAGGACAAACTGCCGGAGGGTCGGGCAGGGTGACAATTATTTGTGCTTTGTTGGGATTGTACCTGGAATATGGTGTAAAATCCCGATCCCCACACTAATACGGGTTATACAGACCAAAGGACAAACTGCCGGAGGGTCGGGGCAGAGTGACGATTATTTGTGTTTTGTTGGGATTGTACCTGCAATATGGTGTAAAATCCCGATCCCCACACTAACACGGGTTATACAGACCAAAGGACAAACTGCCGGAGTTTCGGGCAGGGTGACAATTATTTGTGTTTTGTTGGGATTTTACCTGGAATATGGTGTAAAATCCCGATCCCCACACTAACACGGGTTATACAGACCAAAGGACAAACTGCCGGAGGGTCGGGGCAGAGTGACAATTATTTGTGTTTTGTTGGGATTGTACCTGGAATATGGTGTAAAATCCCGATCCCCACACTAATACGGGTTATACAGACCAAAGGACAAACTGCTGGAGGGCCGGGGCAGGGTGACAATTATTTGTGTTTTGTTGGGATTGTACCTGGAATATGGTGTAAAATCCCGATCCCCACACTAATACGGGTTATACAGACCAAAGGACAAACTGCCGGAGGGTCGGGGCAGAGTGACGATTATTTGTGTTTTGTTGGGATTGTACCTGGAATATGGTGTAAAATCCCGATCCCCACACTAATACGGGTTATACAGACCAAAGAACAAACTGCCGGAGGGTCCGGGCAGAGTGACAATTATTTGTGTTTTGTTGGGAGTGTACCTGGAATATGGTATAAAATCCCGATCCCCTCACTAACACGGGTTATACAGACCAAAGGACAAACTGCCGGAGGGTCGGGCAGAGTGACAATTATTTGTGTTTTGTTGAGATTGTACCTGGAATATGGTGTAAAATCCCGATCCCCACACTAACACGGGTTATACAGACCAAAGGACAAACTGCCGGAGGGTCGGGCAGAGTGACAATTATTTGTGTTTTGTTGGGATTGTACCTGGAATATGGTGTAAAATCCCGATCCCCACACTAACACGGGTTATACAGACCAAAGGACAAACTGCCGGAGGGTCGGGGCAGGGTGACAATTATTTGTGTTTTGTTGAGATTGTACCTGGAATATGGTGTAAAATCCCGATCCCCACACTAACACGGTTTATACAGACCAAAGGACAAACTGCCGGAGGGTCGGGGCAGAGTGACAATTATTTGTGTTTTGTTGGGATTGTACCTGGAATATGGTGTAAAATCCCGATCCCCACACTAACACGGGTTATACAGACCAAAGGACAAACTGCCGGAGGGTCGGGGCAGAGTGACAATTATTTGTGTTTTGTTGAGATTGTACCTGGAATATGGTGTAAAATCCAGATCACCACACTGACACGGGTTATACAGACCAAAGGACAAACTGCCGGAGGGTCGGGCAGCATCTATGGAGGGAAATGGACCGTCAACACTTCGGGCCGAGACCCTCCCTCTGGACTGAGAGTGGACGGGAAATAGTCAGAGAAGAGAGGTGAGGGGTGGGGATGGGGCAAGAGCAGGGGAGAGAGAGGTGGATCCAGGTGAGGGGGGAGGTGGGAAGGTGGAAATAGTGACAGGGGTGGGAGGTGAGTGGTTGGGGCAACACGGGGCTGCAGAAGATGGAAATTAATTCCATAGAGGATGAACAAAGAGAGTATTTGTTATAGAGAGTGCGATGAAGATTCACCAGACTGATCCCTGGAGTGGTGGGGCCATCATATGAAGAAAGATCAAATGTGATAACCCTTTCATTTAGAGAATCGGGGACTGAGAGGTGAACACATTGAAATTCACAACATCATTACCGGCTGGACCAGGGATCCCAGTCTCTGAAAAAAGGGAGTGGACGGTCCGGGACTGAGATGAGGGGAAATGCATCCACTCCGAGGGTGGTGAATGTCTGTAAATCCCCACCACAAAGGGCGGTGAAGACTCAGTGATCGTCCCCACGTAAAACAGAGGCCGGCAGATGTGTGGAGATGGAAGGGATGGAGGAAATGAGGATCGGGCAGAAACATGTGGCTGAGATGGGAGAGCAGCCGCCATCTTGTTGATAGTTAGAGGGGCTGAATGGCCACCTCCTGCTGTTTCTCACTTGATGTCTCAGTGTTCCTCTCCAGTGAGGCAGGAGGAATGTGAATAGAAATTAGTGTTTATAAACATAGACTGATTTACATTAAACCTGCACAATTCTGTTCTGGATCTACAATGTCAGTCGGATCGGAATGGGATTCGAACCCGTAACAGTGACCCAGGGAGGTGGAGGGCGGGACGGGAATATACGGAGGGAAAATGTTAAACGTGTACCCGGTGGAAACATGGAATAATGTGGGAGATGCGGTGGGGAGGTCGAGCAGAGTGTGAGGGGCGAGGAGTGGAGTCACCGGGTCACGTGGGAGACCCTCCACCCGTCACGTGATCCCGTTTTACCGCGGATCCGCAGCATCTGCAACACACACAAAATGCTGGCGGAACGCAGCAGGCCAGACAGCATCTATAGGGAGAAGCTCTGTCGACTTTTCGGGCCGAGACCCTTCGTCAGGACTGACTGAAAGGAAAGATAGTAAGAGATTTGAAAGTACGAGGGGAGAGGGAAAATGCGAAATGATAGGAGAAGACCAGAGGGGGTGGGATGAAGCTAAGAGCTATAAGGTGATTGGCAAAAGGGATACAGAGCTGGAGAAGGGAAAGGATCATGGGACGGGAGGTCTCGGGAGAAAGAAAGAGGGAGGGGGGCACCAGAGGGAGATGGAGAACGGGTAGAGTGACGGGCAGAAAGAGAGAAAAGAAGGAGGAGGGTGGAAAAAAAAACTAAATATATCAGGGATGGGGTAAGAAGGGGAGGAGGGTCATTAACTGAAGTTAGAAAATTCAATGTTCATGCCATCAGGTTGGAGGCTACCCAGCCGGTATATGTTACTGTTCCTCCAACCTGAGTGTGGCTTCATCTTGACAGTAGAGGAGGCCATGGATAGACATACCAGAATGGGAATGGGGCGTGGAATTAAAATGTGTGGCCTCTGGGAGATCCTGCTTTCCTTGGCAGACCGAGCGTAGGTGTTCAGCGAAATGGTCTCCCAGTCTGCGTCGGGTCTCACCAAAGGCCACACCGGGAGCACCGGACGCAGTATACCACACCAGCCGACTCACAGGTGAAGTGTCGCCACACCTGGAAGGACTTTCTGGGGCCCTGAATGGTGGTGAGGAAGGAAGTGTAAGGGCAGGTGTAGCACTTGTTCTGCTTACAAGGATAAGTGCCAGGAGGGAGATCGGTGGGGAGGGATGGGGGGACAAGGGAGTCGCATAGGGAGCGATCCCTGCGGAAAGCAGAAAGGGAATGTGGAGGGAAAGATGTGCTTGGTAGTGGGATCCCGTCGGAGGTGGCGGAAGTTACGGAGAATTATACGTTGGACCCGGAGGCTGGTGGGGTGGTAGGTGAGGACAAGGGAAACCCTATCCCGAGTCGGGTGGTGGGCAGATGGGGTGAGGGCAGATGTGCAGGAAATGGGAGAGATGAGTTTCAGAGCAGAGGTGATGACAGACAGACATACTTTATTGACCCCAAGGGAAACTGGGTTTCGTTACAGACGCACCAACAAGAATAGTGAAGAAATATTGCAATATAAAACCATAAATAATCAAATAATAATAAGTTAATCATGCCAAGTGGAAATAAGTCCAGGGCCCGCCTATTGGCTCAGGGTGTCTGACACTCCGAGGGAGGAGTTGTAAAGTTTGATGGCCACAGGTAGGAATGACTTCCTATGACGCTCAGTGTTACATCTCGGTGGAATGAGTCTCTGGCTGAATGTAATCCTGTGCCTAACCAGTACATTATGGAGTGGATGGGTGTCAAGATGGCATGCAACTTGGACAGCATCCTCTTTTTGGACACCACCGTCAGAGCCCCTTTGTTTAAAAAAGGAAGACATCTCCTTCGTCCTGGAATGAAAAGCCTCATCCTGAGAGCAGATGCGGCGGAGATGGAGGAGTTGTGAGAAGGGGATAGCATTTTTGCAAGAGACAGGGTGGGAAGAATAATAGTCCAGGTAGCTGTGAGAGTCTGTAGGCTTATAGTAGATATCAGTAGATAAGCCGTCTCCAGAGATGGAGACAGAAAGATCAAGAAAGGGGAGGGAGGTGTCGGAAATGGACCACGTAAATTTGAGGGCAGGGTGAAAGTTAATGAAGTCAACGAGCTCAGCATGCGTGCAGGAGGCAGACCCAATGCAGTCGTCGATGTAGCGAAGGAAAAGAGGGGGATGGATACCCGTATAGACTTGGAACATGGACTGTTCCACATAACCAACAAAAAGGCAGGCATAACTGGGACCCATGCGGGTGCCCATGGCTACACCCTTGGTTTGGAGGAAGTGGGAGGAGACAAAGGATAAATTATTGAGAGTAAGAACTAATTCCGCTAGACGGAGGAGAGTGGTTGTAGAGGGGAATTGTTTAGGACTGGAATACAAAAAGAAGCGGAGAGCTTTGAGACCTTCCTGGTCGGGGGTGGAGGTATATAGGGACTGGACGTCCATGGAGAAAATAAGGTGGTGGGGGCGAGGGAACTTAAAACCATTGAAAAAATTCAAAGCGTGAGAAGTGTCATGGACATAGGTGGGAAGGGATTGAACAAGGGGGGGGGGGGGGATAAGACAGTATCAAGGTATGCAGAAATGAGTTCGGTGGATATATATCCGCCCACTTACCTGGTGACGCGCATGCTCGGTGGGGCAGGAGCAATCTCAGACAATGGGTCTACCTGGACAGGCAGGTTCAAGGTATCAAGGTATGCAGAAATGAGTTGGGTGGGGCAGGAGCAATCTCAGACAATGGGTCCACCTGGACAGGCAGGTTCAAGGTATCAAGGTATGCAGAAATGAGTTCTGTGGGGCAGGAGCAATCTGAGACAATGGGTCCACCCGGACAGGCAGGTTCAAGGTATCCACTACTTCTGGTAGGCTTTTTCTGTACATTGGTGTTTCCATTCTAGGTCTTGATGCAACCAGTCAATATACTCTTCACCTCACATCTATTGGAGTTTTTCAAAGTTTTAGATACCAAATCTTTGCAAACTTCTAAGGAAGTGGAGGCATTTCTTTGTACTTTGTAATGGTACTGCATGCTATGCTGGACCCAGAACAGATCCTCTGAAATGATAACACTAAGGAATTTGAAGTTGCTGACCCTCTTCACCTCTGATCCTCCAATGAGGACAGGCTCTTGGACATCGGTTTCCTCGGCTCCCTGGTCTTGCTGACGTTGAATGAGAGTTGTTGTTGTGGGCACCAGTCAGCTGTGTCTAATCTCCCTCCTATATGCTGCTTTGCCCAAGGACAGTGGTGTCATCAGCAAACTTAAATCTGGCATTGAAGCTTTGCTTGGCCTCCCAGTATAAAGTGAGTAGGGCAGGGAACTAATCATACAACCTTGAGGTGCACCAGTGTTGATGGTGATTGTGGAGGAGATGTTGCCAATCTGAACTGACTAGGGTCTGCAAGTGAGGAAATTGAGGATTCGATTCAAGTCAAGTCAACTTTTATTGTCATTTCAACCATAACTGCTGGTACAGTGCATAGTAAAAATAAGACAACATTTTTCAGGACCATGGTTTACATGACACAGTACAAAAAACTAGACTGAACTACGTAAATAAAAAAAAAACACAGAGAAAGCTATACTAGACTACAGACCTACACTGGACTGCATAAAGTGCACAAAAACAGTACTGGCATTACAGTAAATAATAAACAGTTGCACAAGTAGGTGTTGAGGCCTAGGTCTTGAAGCAAATTGATTTGTTTTGAGGGGTTAATAGTATTGAATGCAAAACTGTAGTAAGTGAAGAGCTAATGAAATGGCTTCTGCTATGGACCTGTGGTGGTGAAAGGTAAATTAGAATGGATCTAAGTCACTGCTCAGGCAGCAATTGGTATGTTTGGTCACCAACCTCTCAGAACACTTTTTCTGAGTGTTTTCTGGGGTCAAAAAGGACAGGGAGGGAGGGAATTGAAGTTGGGGAGAACACTTCTAATGAGGGAAAATATCATAGCTACATAAAGGGAAAGCGACACGAGGCATCATCTACAGAGTCTGTGTGGGTAACAGAACCAGGAATGGAGCAATCATCCTTTTGCAAGTATTCCATAGGTCCCCCAGTAGACACTAAGGAGCAGGTTGGTAGGCAAATTTTAGAAAGATATAAAATTAACAGGGAAAAGTCGTGGGAGAAATCAGATTCCCTCATTTTGATTGGCACTTCTGTTGTAAGAGATGTAGGAGGGGCAGAATTTGTTGGGTATGCCCAGGAAAGTGTTGTGATATGTGGACAGGCCAACTAGAGGAGAGGCCATACTGGATCTAGACTAGGCAGTGAAGCTGGTCAGGTGACGACTCTCTTGATGGGTGAGGATTTCAGGAGTGATCACAGCTCTATGACCTTTAGCTGGCCTTGGACAAGAATAGGAGCAGACAGTATGGGAAAGTATTTCATGGGGGAGGGTTGATTACAATGGTATTAAGTAGGTACTTGAGAGCATAAATTGAGAACAGATGTTCTCAAGCAAATGTATATTGAAAATCTGAATA
Source organism: Hemitrygon akajei (assembly GCF_048418815.1). NCBI lineage: Eukaryota > Metazoa > Chordata > Chondrichthyes > Myliobatiformes > Dasyatidae > Hemitrygon > Hemitrygon akajei. The sequence goes on from NW_027331962.1 coordinate 639,374, forward strand.
TTTTTTAGGGAGCACTTGCGTAGGGTTCTAGATAGGTTTGTCCTTATGAGGCAGGTAAAGGGTGATAAGATGAAAGAATCATGGTTGACAAGAGAAATGGAGCATTTAGTCAAGGAAGAAGGAAGAGTACTTGAGGTTTAGAAAACAAAGATCAGCTAAGATAGCTAAGAAGGAGCTTAAGAAGGGATTTAACAGTGCTAGGAGGGGACTTGAAGGCTTAGGATTAAGGAAAGACTTCAGCTCGAAAGAGGCGTTGGCTCTGGGTAAGCTTCTGTTAAGGTTCCCTTTTTTCCCCTCACTGTACATAGTGTAGTAAATGGCTGTTGTGTGTTCCTGTTAGGTGTTGGAGTCCTGAGAGACTCGATCTCCCAAGGAGCTACTTCTGCACGAAGTGCATCCAGCTGCAGCTCCTTGAAGACCATGCTAGGGATCTGGAACAGCAGCTGGATGACTTGCTTGTATGGGAGAGTGAGAAGATAATCGATCAGATTTGCAGGGAAGTAGTCATTCCAAAGTTGCAGAAGGCAAGTAGTTGGGTGACTATCAGGAGAAATGGAAAAGTGAATAGGCAGTTAGCGCCGAGCACCCCTGTGGCCATTCCTCTCAATGAGTAACACACTTTGGATACTGTTGTGGGGTATGACCTCCAAGGGGAATGCCACAGAAACCAGACTGCTAGCACTGAGCATAGATCTGTGGTGCAGAAGGGAAAGAGGGAGAAGAGAGGAGTGGTGGTGACATGGGAGAGTGTCAGTAGTCAGGAGAATAGGCAAGGGATTCTCTGAGCGTGAACGGGACACCGTAATGGTACATTGCCTCCCAGGTGCCAGAGTCAGGGATGACTCACATTGCGTCATTTGGAAAGGGAGGGAGAGCAGCCAGATGTCTCGGTATTTATAGGTACCAATGACGTAGGAAGGAAAAGCAAAGAGGTCCTGAAAAGAGAATTTAGTGAGCTAGGTGAAAAGCCGAGAGGCAGGACTTCCAGGGTAGTAATTTCTGAATTGCTGCCTGTGCCACGTGCCAGCGAGCATAGAAACTGGATGATTTGCCAGATAAATTCATGGCTGAGAAGCTGGTTCAGGGGGCAGGGTTAAGATGCTTGGATCATTGGGATCTATTCTGGGGGAGGTATGACCTGTACAAAAGTGACGGGTTGCACCTGGTCATGCACTTTGGTAGAGGAAATAAATGTGCAGAGTGTTTTCTAAATGGGGAGAAAATCCAACCATCTGAGATGCAAAGGGATTTGGGAGTCCTTGTACAGAGCACCCTAAAGGTTAACTTGCAGGTAGTCGGTGGTGAGGAAGGCAAATGCAATGTTAGCATTCATTTCAATAGGTCTAGAACAAGAGCAGGGATGTGATGCTGAAGCTTTATAAGGTACTGGTGAGGCCTCATCTTGAGTAATATGAACAGTTCTGGGCTCATTTAAGAAAAGATGTACTGGCATTAGAGAGGTTCAGAGGAGGTTCACAAAGGTGATTCCAGGAATGAAGGGGTTATTGTACAAGGAACGTTTGATGGCTCTGGGTCTGTACTTGCTGGAATTTAGAAGGGTGGGGGGGGGTGATCTCATTGAATGTTGAAAGACCTTGACAGAGTAGATGTGGAAAGGATGTTTACAATGATGGAGTCAAGGACAAGAGGACACAGCCTCAGGATAGCTGGGGATCCATTTAAAACCGAGATTCAGAGAAATTTCTTTAGCCAGAGGGTGGTGAATTTGTGGAACTTATTACCACAAGCAGCTGTGGAGGCCAGGTTGTTGGGTGTACGAGGCATCAAAGGTTACGGGGAGAAGGCTGGGGAGTGGGGCGGAGTAGGGGAGAAATAAAAGGATCAGCCAGGATTGAATGGCGGAGCAGGCTCGATGGGCCATATAGCTTAATTCTACACCCATGTCTTATGGTAAAACCCCATGTTTTTTAGATAGATAGATAGATAGATAGATAGATAGATAGATTAGATAGATAGATAGATAGATAGATAGATAGATAGATAGATAGATAGATAGATAGATAGATAGATAGATAGATAGATACTTTATTCATCCCCATGGGGAAATTCAACTTTTTTCCAATGTCCCATACACTTGTTGTAGCAAAACTAATTACATACAATATTTAACTCAGTAAAAAATATGATATGCATCTAAATCACTATCTCAAAAAGCATTAATAATAGCTTTTAAAAAGTTCTTAAGTCCTGGCGGTAGAATTGTAAAGCCTAATGGCATTGGGGAGTATTGACCTCTTCATCCTGTCTGAGGAGCATTGCATCAATAGTAACCTGTCGCTGAACCTGCTTCTCTGTCTCTGGATGGTGCTATGTAGAGGATGTTCAGAGTTTTCCATAATTGACCGTAGCCTACTCAGCGCCCTTCGCTCAGCTACCGATGTTAAACTCTCCAGTACTTTGCCAACGACAGAGCCCGCCTTCCTTACCAGCTTATTAAGACGTGAGGCGTCCCTCTTCTTAATGCTTCCTCCCCAACACGCCACCACAAAGAAGAGGGCGCTCTCCACAACTGACCTATAGAACATCTTCAGCATCTCACTACAGACATTGAATGACGCCAACCTTCCAAGGAAGTACTCTGTGCCATATACAAGTATATGAAAAAGAGGATGGCTAGAGTGACGGCAGGACTGATCAGGGAAGAGCGAAGAAACATGCCTGGAGTCAGAGGAGTTGGCGGAGGTCATTAAGTATTTTGCTTCAGTGAGGGGAATCTTGATAAATGTGAAGTCAGTGAGGAACAGTTCAATGTGCTGGAACATATGAAGGTTAAGAAAGAAGATGTCTTGGAACTTTAAAAAAATAAATATATCAGGGTAGGTAAGTCTCTGGGGCTGGATAGATTGTACCACAAGTTACTATGGGAGTGAAAGAGGAGATTCATATCACTGGCAGTGATCTTTGCATCCTCGGCCACTGGCGTAGTACTAGAAGTTGTACCAGAGGGTGGCAAATGTTTCCTTTTCTTCAGGAAAGGTAATAAGGATTACCCTGGGAATTGCAGACCAGTGAGACTTGCGTCAGTACTGGGCAAACTAATGGGGAGAGGATTCTTAGAGACAGGATTTGTGAGCATTTGGAGGAGGGCAGGCTGATTAGGGATAATCAGCATAGTTTTGAGTGAAGCAGGTTGGAAATCACGAGCTTGATTTACTGCTTTGTGGAAGTTACAAACTGAAGATGGGGCAGTAATTGTGCATATGGATTTCAGTAAGGCATTCAATAAGCTTTCCAATGTTAGGTCAGAAAATCAGTAGGCATGGGATCCAGGGAAGCTTTGCATGTATGCAGAATTAGCTTGCCTATGGAAAACAGAGGATGGTAATACACGGAGTGTATTCTGCCTGGAGGTCTGTGACTAGAGGCCTTCCACAGGGATCTATTCTGGGACCCCAGCTCTTTTGTAATGTTTATAAACAACTTGGATGTCAAAGTTGAAGGGTGGGTTAGTAAATTTGATAACAAGGGTTGATAATATTGTAGATGGTGTAGAAGCTCGTCATAAAGTACAATGGGCATTGATAGGATGTACAGATGGGCTGAGAGATGGCAGGTGGAATTGAAGCTGGAATTCATCCTTGCCACGTGTGAAGTGATACAAAGTTGAATCTGTATTACCAGGATTCTTGACAGCGTAGAGGAAAGAAGGATCTTGTGGTCCGCATCTATAGATCCCTTCAAGTTGCCACACAAGTTGATGAGGTTAATAAGGAGGCATATGGTGTGTTGGCCTTCATCAGCCGGGTGATTTGAGTTCAAGAGCCGTGACGCTGCAGCTCTGTAAAACTATTTAGACTTCACTTGGAGTCTTGTGTTCAGACCCGTCACCTTATCATTAGAAGGATGTGGAAGCCTTAAGGGAGGATGCAGAGGAGATTTACCAGGATGCTGCCTGGATTGGAGCATGTCTAATGAGGAAAGGTTTGGTGAGCTAAGGCTTTTCTGTATGGGGCGAAGGAGGATGAAATGCAATTTGATAGGTGTGTAAGATAAAGGGCATAGATAGTGGACAGCCAGCGCCTTTTTTAATTTAACACGGTGCTCAGTGCACAGAACACACTGCTGAGGATGATGATAGAGGCTGATACATTCAGGACATTTAAGACATTCATGTGCATAGGCACATGGATAAAAGAAAACTGGAGTGCTATGTGAGAAAGAAGGGTTAGATTGATCTTGGATTGGGTTAAAAGGATTGCGTAACATTGCGGCCTGTACTGTGCTGTATTGATCTATGTTACAATACTTTCAATTCAAGAGGTAACAGTATTTACTTGAAGGCCTGAAAGAAGAATTAAAAATCTGTTTTTTTTTAAATTGTTTCTAGCAGAAGCTTCTTTGTTAAGGATAGTTTCTTTTAGAAAGCAGTTTTACAGATAGTCAACAGTTCCTGGTGCCAGCAATGAGTATCCCTTTCTTAGGGAAAAAACATACTCCAATGTGTGCAGATATACTTTTCTCTCCCAGAATGGTAGTGGGATTGATTTACAAGCCATAAGGTTAATGTTCAATTGAATAGTTTTTGAGTGCTGTATTTTACGTCTCAATTTGGCACAACTATAATTTTAATGGCAAGAATCAGTAGAAAGAAGGTTGCTGCTTTTTTTTCTTATCTGAGCAATGTGATTTTCTTTACAGGCAGAGACGATGTCAATGGAGGACTTGCTGAAAACGCTTATGGTCGGAAGTCGCTGGGACAAGAGCTGAGGGTTAACAATGTGACCACTGATGTAAGCAGCATTCAGCATGGGAGTCGTGCTTTAGCTACAAAGGAGATGAGGAAATCACAGGGTAAGCTGACTATCCAGATAAACATTAATTTTGCCTAGAAAGGTATTCTGTAAAGCATCCTTAGTGCTGCAGAAATTTAAAGGCTGAAGGGTCTCGACCTGAAGCATCGACTGTTTGTTTCCCTCTATGATGTTAATTGACCCACTGAATTCCTCTAGCATTTTCCGTGTTGCAAGGAGAATTGGAGTTAATGTCCATGTCTTTTGTCAAAACTATGAAACAGAGTAAGCAAGTTAGATTTCAGTAACAGAGGTTAAGAGGATTGAGCAAACAAAATGATAATCTGTTTGAATCAGATCACATCTGGACCAACTGTTACATTCCAAGGACTAGTTTCGTAGAGTGGAACATTGATTCCTTTGTATACAGAAGACTTTCAGGGTGATGTGTTTGAAAATGGAAGAGGTGGGTGAGCTACTCAGATGGAAGAGTCTGAACACGTGGATGGTGGAACAATTCCATTCAGGGGTGATGCCCAATGGCACTTATTTACATAAAGAATAATAGAAGTCATGTCACCAGCCTCATTGAAAGGAATCAAAATTGATACATTTTCTCTAATTCTGTCAAATTGAGTTGGGGATGGCGGGGGGGTGGGGTAACACTGGGGTTGAAAGCACAGGGCAGCCATGGATCTGCAGCTTCGTTCCGAGGCCCCGCCCACTTACCCGGTGACGCGCTGACGACATCGCGCATGCTCAGTCCGGGAAGGGCGGTGTTGTTTTTCGTTCTTTGTTGAAGCGGGATCGGGAGGGGGTCCTCACCCTCGCCCCTTGGAGCGGGGAGCCGGGGACGGATCATTCTCTGCGGGGCGACACCAAGATTTTCCTTTCGGTGAGTATTGAAGCAGGTCCGGAGCGGGGAGGTCTGATGTGAGGCCGTGAAACCCATTAACATGGACTACTTGACAGATAGACCTCAGTATGTGCGGTTGGGAGACTGTAGGTCTGACACGGTGGTCAGCAGCACAGGAGCGCCGCAGGGGACCGTGTTCTCTCCGGTCCTGTTCACCCTGTACACATCAGACTTCCAATATAACTCGGAGTCCTGCCATGTGCAGAAGTTCGCTGATGACACGGCCATAGTGGGGTGTGTCAGGAATGGACAGGAGGAAGAGTATAGGAAACTGATACAGGACTTTGTGATATGGTGCAACTCAAACTACCTGCGTCTCAATATCACCAAGACCAAGGAGATGGTGGTGACTTTAGGAGACCTAGGCCTCATATGGAGCCAGTGATCATTAATGGAGAATGTGTGGAGCAGGTTAAGACCTACAAGTATCTGGGAGTGCAGTTAGACGAGAAGCTAGACTGGACTGCCAACACAGATGCCTTGTGCATGACGGCACAGAGTCGACTGTACTTCCTTAGAAGGTTGGCGTCATTCAATGTCTGTAGTGAGATGCTGAAGATGTTCTATAGGTCAGTTGTGGAGAGCGCCCTCTTCTTCGTGGTGGCGTGTTGGGGAGGCAGCATTAAGAAGAGGGACGCCTCACGTCTTAATAAGCTGGTAAGGAAGGCGGGCTCTGTCGTGGGCAAAGTACTGGAGAGTATAACATCGGTAGCAGAGCGAAGGGCGCTGTGTAGGCTACGGTCAATCATGGAAAAGCCTGAACATCCTCTACATAGCACCATCCAGAGACAGAGAAGCAGTTTCAGCGACAGGTTGCTATCGATGCAATGCTCCTCAGACAGGATGAAGAGATCAATACTCCCCAATGCCATTCGGCTTTACAATTCAACCGCCAGGAGTAGGATATGTTAAAGTGCCGGGGTTAGGACTCAATGTATTATGTAAACTACTTAAGAACTTTTTAAAAGCTATTTATTAATGCTTTTTGAGAGGGTGATTTTAGATGCATATCATATGTTTACTGTTAAGTATTTTTATGTAATTAGTTTTGCTACAATATGTGTATGGGATATTGGAAAAAATGTTGAATTTCCCCATGGGGATGAATAAAGTATCTATCTATCTATCTATCTATCTGGTGGAGATGAGATCCTGGGCTCCTAGACTGTGCTTGTCCGACCTCCCTCAGCCTGGAGCTGAGACGCTACTGTGTCAGTGTGAGGAGCTCCGACCCACTGTTGCAGTGCACAGGGTGTGGAGGGCAACAGAAACCTCAAATAAAACTCGAGTCCGACACAAGTCAGGAAGATACAGCGGTTTATTGATTTTTTATGAGAAATATAAATGAAACAATGTGTGAGCTGCTGACGTGCGGGAATAAATGATCTGCTCACGGTCACACACAATTAACTGAGCGGCGACAAGGAGTGACCGGTTGAATAATCAGTCCCGTTTCTCACCGTCACTCTGCATCGGGGAACCGATGATTATAAAATCACACTTCAGGACCGTGTCCGGGATCGCTGCAGATCCAGGGTCACTGCCGAGGGATTTGTCCATTTAACATCATTATATCGGCCAGGCTGCCGAATGCACCGTCCTCAGCAAAGGGAGCAAAAGGATTCTCTCCCGGGATCATCCCCCCCACCCCGGGACAACGGTGTCCCAGACTGAGCCCCGGACCCCCGGGCTCTTCCTGTCCGGGTAATTCCCCGGGGTGTCACGTGGGGAGTCTCGCACACGCACATCCGGCGGAAGCTGCCCCGCCGGACAGCAGGCGGAAACACGTCACTGCGGGACCGCTGCGAGCGACGCACTCAGCGCGAGGCCCGAGCCGGTTCCGTTAAAACCGTTGGGAATCAGCCCCGGCGCGCGGCCGTTAAAGGTAAGGGCGGGAGTTAAAGGGGAGGGCGGGGAGTCGGCCAAATGTCCCCATCCCGCGGGCGGGGATGTTCACACATTCAGAGGTTCAGATCCACTCTCAGTCCGGGTCTGGGTTCCTGCAGAGATCTCAGTTCCTTCTTCCCGGTCTCACTGAACCGATTCACCACCAGCCTGAAACAGATGGGAGAATAAAGATGAAATAAACAGATTACACAACAGTGTCAGTAACTGGGGACCGGGGTTAATGTTTCAACAACACTCACAGACAAATATCACCAGAAAACCCGCGGATCCGCTGATATTTTATCACATTGAACATTAACACAAACACTCACCGGATCCACTCCAGACTCGGGAGGGTCAGTATGAGGCGGCGGAGAGCGGGGACAGATCCGTCTGTCAGAGAGTTGAATCCCAGGTCCAGCCCCGTCAGTGATGGGTTTGTACTGAGAGCGGAGACGAGATCCTCGGCACCAGAATCTGTGAGACCGACCATCGTCAGCCTGGAGATGAGAGAGAGTGAGAGTGAAGGACACAGACAGACAGGAGACGGTACAAATCCCCAGTGTTTATCAGTAACACAATTACTGATCACATTAATGTTCAGTGTCAGACACCCAGTGACTGTAAACACAATCTCCCACAGTCTGGTACTTACCACAGTTTCTGTATTTTACACTCCGGGTTCCTCAGAGCCGCAGACACCAGTTTCACTCCTGAATCCCCCAGTTTATTAAAACTCAGGTCCAGCTCCGTCAGTGATGGGTTTGTACTGAGAGCGGAGACGAGATCCTCGGCACCAGAATCTGTGAGACCGACTCTGTTCAGCCTGGAGATGAGAGAGAGTGAGGGTGAAGGACACAGAGAGACAGGAGACGGTACAAATCCCCAGTGTTTATCAGTAACACAATTACGGATAACATTAATGTTCAGTGTCAGACACCCAGTGACTGTAAACACAATCTCCCACAGTCTGGTACTTACTCCAGTGTCTGTATTTTACACTCCGGGTTCCTCAGAGCCGCAGACACCAGTTTCACTCCTGAATCCCCCAGTTTATTACCACTCAGGTTCAGCTCCGTCAGTGATGGGTTTGTACTGAGAGCGGAGACGAGATCCTCGGCACCAGAATCTGTGAGACCGACACTGTTCAGCCTGGAGATGAGAGAGAGTGAGGGTGAAGGACACAGAGAGACAGAAGATGGTACAAATCCCCAGTGTTTATCAGTAACACATTTACGGATAACATTAATGTTCAGTGTCAGACACCCAGTGACTGTAAACACAATCTCCCACAGTCTGGTACTTACCCCAGTTTCTGTATTTTACACTCCGGGTTCCTCAGAGCCGCAGACACCAGTTTCACTCCTGAATCTCCCAGTTTATTCAAAGTCAGGTCCAGCTCCGTCAGTGATGGGTTTGTATTGAGAGCGGAGACGAGATCCTCGGCACCAGAATCTGTGAGACCGACTCTGTTCAGCCTGGAGATGAGAGAGAGTGAGGGTGAAGGACACAGAGAGACAGGAGACGGTACAAATCCCCAGTGTTTATCAGTAACACAATTACGGATAACATTAATGTTCAGTGTCAGACACCCAGTGACTGTAAACACAATCTCCCACAGTCTGGTACTTACTCCAGTGTCTGTATTTTACACTCCGGGTTCCTCAGAGCCGCAGACACCAGTTTCACTCCTGAATCCCCCAGTTTATTACCACTCAGGTTCAGCTCCGTCAGTGATGGGTTTGTACTGAGAGCGGAGACGAGATCCTCGGCACCAGAATCTGTGAGACCGACACTGTTCAGCCTGGAGATGAGAGAGAGTGAGGGTGAAGGACACAGAGAGACAGAAGATGGTACAAATCCCCAGTGTTTATCAGTAACACATTTACGGATAACATTAATGTTCAGTGTCAGACACCCAGTGACTGTAAACACAATCTCCCACAGTCTGGTACTTACCCCAGTTTCTGTATTTTACACTCCGGGTTCCTCAGAGCCGCAGACACCAGTTTCACTCCTGAATCTCCCAGTTTATTCAAAGTCAGGTCCAGCTCCGTCAGTGATGGGTTTGTATTGAGAGCGGAGACGAGATCCTCGGCACCAGAATCTGTGAGACCAACATTGTACAGCCTGGAGATGAGAGAGAGTGAGGGTGAAGGACACAGAGAGACAGGAGACGGTACAAATCCCCAGTGTTTATCAGTAACACAATTACTGATTTTTTTTTTCTTCAGCACAACTGTGCAAGTCGGCCAGTGAGAAGAGCGAGAAGAGTTTAAAAGGAAGACAGATTTACAGAGCGAGCGTCAGAGGAGCGGGAGACGGAGTAGGAAGGTTTTGGATCAACGGGGCTTCGGCGATAAACGGTCGAGGCGAGGTAAGTTATCTGTTTACAATACAGACAGAGAGTATGTGTGTGAGGCTGGTTTTCTGTGCTCGGTGTCAGATGTGGGAGATCCTGGAGACTCCCAGCCTCCTGGACGGCAACATCTGCACCCGGTGTGTCGAGCTGCAGCTCCTCAGGGACCGAGTTAGGGAACTGGAGATGCAGCTCGATGACCTTCGTCTGGTCAGGGAGAGCGAGGAGGTGATAGAGAGGAGTTACAAGCAGGTGGTCACACCGGGGCCACGGGAGACTGAAGAAGTGGGTCACAGTCAGGAGAGGGAAGGGCAAGAAGCAGGTAATAGAGAGTACCCCTGTGGCTATTCCCCTTGACGATAAGTACCCCTGTTCAAGTACTGCTGGAGAGGGGTGGGGACAGCCTACCTGGTGGAGACAACAGTGGCCCTGTGGCTCAGAAGGGCAGGGAAAGGAAGAGGAAGACAGTAGTGACAGGTGACTCTGTCGTTTGAGGGCCAAATAGACGATTCTGTGGACGCAGGAAAGAAACGCGGATGGTCGTTTGCCTCCCAGGTGCCAGGGTCCGGGATGTTTCAGAACACGTCCAAGATATCCTGCAGTGGGAGGGAGAGCAGCCAGAGGTCGTGGTACATATTGGTACCAGTGACATAGGTAGGAAAAGGGAAGAGGTCCTGAAAACAGAGTACAGGGAGTTAGGAAGGAAGTTGAGAAGCAGGACCGGCAAAGGTAGTAATCTCGGGATTACTGCCTGTGCCACGCGACAGTGAGTACAGGAATAGAATGAGGTGGAGGATGAATGCGTGGCTGAGGGATTGGAGCAGGAGGCAGGGATTCAGATTTCTGTATCACTGGGACCTCCTTTGGAGCAGCTGTGACCTGCACAAAAAGGACGGGTTGCACTTGAATGCCAGGGAAACCGATATCCTGGTTTGCTAAGGCTATTGGGGAGAATTTAAACTAGAATTGCTGGGAGGGGGTGGGAACTGAAATGAAGTGATGGCGGAAAGGGAGGTTGGCTCACAAATAGAGAAAATTTGGAGACAGTGCGAGAGGGAGCATAGGCAGGTGATAGAGAAGGGACGCTCTCAGACCGATGGTTTGAGGTGTGTCTATTTTAATGCAAGAAGTGTTGTGAACAAAGCAGATGAGCTTAGAGCGTGGATCAGTACTTGGAGATATGATGTGGTGGCCATTACAGAGACTCGGATGCTGCAGGGACAGGAATGTTTATTTCGAGTGCCCAGCTTTAGATGTTTCAGAAAGGACAGGGAGGGAGGCCACAGAGGTGGAGGCATGGCACTGTTGATCAGAGATAGTGTCACGGCTACAGAAAAGGAGGACATCATGGAGGGGTTGTCTACAGTCTCTGTGGGTGGAGGTTAGGAACAGGAAGGGGTCAATAACTCGACTGGTAGTTTTGTATAGACCTCTCAACAGTAACAGGGACATCGAGGAGCAGATAGGGAGACAGATTCTGGAAAGGAGTAACAATAACAGGGTTGTTGAAGTGGGAGATTTTAATTTCCCAAATATTAATTGGCATCTCCCTAGAGTGAGGGGTTTTGACGGGGTGGAGTTTGTTAGGTGTGTTCAGGAAGGTTTCCTGACACAATACGTAGGAGAGGCTGCACTTGATCCGGTATTGGGAAATGAACCTGGCCAGGTGTCAGGTCTCTCAGTGGGAGAGCATTTTGGAGATAGTGATCACAGTTCTATCTCTTTTACCACAGCATTAGAGAGGGATAGGAACAGGCAAGTTAGGGAAACCTCTAATTGGAGTAAGGAGAACTATGAGCATATCAGGCTGGAACTTGTAAGCATAAATTGGAAATTGATGTCCTCAGGGAAACGGACCAAAGAAATGTAGAAAATGTTCAAGGGATATTTGCGTGGGGTACTGAGTAGATACCTTCCAATGAGACATGGAAAGGATGGTGGGGTACAAGATCCGTGGTGCACAAAGGCCGTTGTAAATCTAGTGAAGAAGAAAGGAAGAGCTTCAAAAAGGTTCAAAAATTAGGTAATGATATGAATCTGGAAGATTATAAGGCTAGTCTGTCAGCGAGTTTGATATCAGGTTCAGTTCCGTCAGTGATGGGTTTGTACTGAGAGCGGAGACAAGATCCTCGGCACTAGAATCTGTGAGACCGACATTCTCCAGCCTGGAGATGAGAGAGAGTGAGGGTGAAGGACACAGGGAGACAGGAGACGGTACAAATCCCCAGTGTTTATCAGTAACACAATTACTGATAAATTAATGTTCAGTGTCAGACACCCAGTGACTGTAATCGCAATCTCCCACAGTCTGGTACTTACCCCAGTCTCTGTATTTTACACTCCGGGTTCCTCAGAGCCGCAGACACCAGTTTCACTCCTGAATCTCCCAGGCCATTCAACCCGAGTCTAAACACAAACAGATAGATTGATGAACATAGTGACTAAAACCGTGCGTCTGAGGCAATTTCTCTCACTCGGATATTTCAGCAAACATTAAACCCTTTATTAATTCACTGATCGTAGTTCCCATCACTGTCAATGTCCCTCACTGCCCAGCTCCAAAGAATTCACCGAATGTCAGTAATTTCGTCTGTCGGTATGACCCTGTAAACTCCACATATTCTCTCTCATTCCCTGATGGTTAGAAAAGTGTTCCTGACGTGAGACAGTCGGAAAGGGCAGGGATGAAGGGGAGAAAGTCAAACAGTGAGGAAGATTTGAGAATCAGGAAATGTCGATGGGACATGGAGGAAGAGACATCACCTAAGGTAAAGGATGGAAAGACACAGAAGGAAGCGGATGTGGAAGAGAGATCCCGCAGGAGGAAGGGGGATGGGGGAGAGAGAACCCACAGGAGGAAGGGGGATGGGGGTAGAGGGATCCCGCAAGAGGAACGGGAATGGGGGAGAGGGCTCCCGCAGGAGGACGGGGGATGGGGGAGAGAGATCCCACAGGAGGAGGGATGGGGGAGATAGATCCCGCAGGAGGAAGGGGGATGGGGGACAGAGCTCCCGCAGGAGGAAGGGGGATGGGGTAGAGAGGTGCCGCAGGAGGAAGGGGGATGGGGGAGAGAGCTCCCGCAGGAGGAAGGGGGATGAGGTAGAGAGGTGCCGCAGGAGGAAGGGGGATGGGGTAGAGAGGTGCCGCAGGAGGAAGGGGGATGGGGGAGAGAGGTGCCGCAGGAGGAAGGGGGATGGGGGAGAGAGATCCCTCAGGAAGAAGGGGGATGGGGGAGAGGTGCCGCAGGAGGAAGGGAGATGGGGGATTGGGATCCCACAGGAGGAAGTGGGATGGGGGAGCGAGACCCTGCAGGAGGAAGGGAGATGGGGGAGAGGGATCCCACAGGAGGAAGGGGGATGGGGGAGAGGGATCCCACAGGAAGAAGGGGGATGGGGGAGCGGTGCCGCAGGAGGAAGGGGGATGGGGGAGAGTGGTGCCGCAGGAGGAAGGAGGATGGGGGAGAGAGGTGCAGCAGGAGGAAGGGGGATGGGGGAGAGAGGTGCAGCAGGAGGAAGGGGGATGGAGGAGAGAGATCCCGCAGGATGAAGGGGGATGGGGGAGAGAGATCCCGCAGGAGGAACGGAGATGGGGGAGAGAGATCCCGCAGGAGGAAGGGGGATGAGGGAGAGAGGTGCCGCAGGAGGAAGGGGGATGGGGGAGAGAGGTCCCGCAGGAGAAAGGGAGATGGGGAGAGATATCCCGCAGGAGGTAGGGTGATGGGGGAGAGAGGTGCCGCAGGAGGAAGGGGGATGGGGGAGAGAGATCCCGCAGGAAGAAGGGGGATGGGGGAGAGAGGTGCCGCAGGAGGAATTGGGATGGGGGAGAGAGATCCCGCAGGAGGAAGGGGGATGGGGGAGAGAGATCCCGCAGGAGGAAGGGGGATGGGGGAGTGAGATCCCGCAGGAGGAAGGGGGATGGGGGAGAGTGGTGCCGCAGGAGGAAGGGGGTTTGGGGAGTGAGATCCCGCAAGAGGAAGGGGGATCGGGGAGAGAGGTTGCGCAGGAGGAAGTGGGATGGGAGAGAGAGGTGCCGCAGGAGGAAGGGGGATGGGGGAGAGTGGTGCCGCAGAAAGAAGGGGGATTGGGGAAAGAGATGCCGCAGGAGGAAGGGGGATGGGGGAGAGAGATGCCGCAGTAGGAAGGGGGATGGGGAAGAGAGATCCCACAGGAGGAAGGGGGATGGGGGAGAGAGATCCCACAGGAGGAAGGGGGATGGGGGAGAGAGATGCTGCAGGAGGAAGGTGGATGGTGGAGAGGGGTGCCGCAGGAGGAAGGGGGATGGGGGAGAGAGATCCCACAGGAGGAAGCGGGATGGGGGAGGGAGGTGCCGCAGTAGGAAGGGGGATGGGGGAGAGAGATGCCGCAGGAGGAAGGGGGATGGGGAGAGAGAACCCACAGGAGGAAGGGGGATGGGGGAGAGAGGTGCCGCAGGGAGGAAGGGGGATTGGGGGAGAGAGGTGCCGCAGGAGGAATGGGGATGGGGGAGAGAGATGCCGCAGGAGGAAGCGGGTTGGGGGAGAGAGATCCCACAGGAGGAAGGGGGATCCCGCAAGTGTAAGGGGGATGGGGGTAGAGGGATCCCGCTAGAGGAACGGGAATAGGGGAGAGAGCTCGCGCAGGAGGAAGGGGGATGGGGGAGAGAGGTGCCGCAGGAGGAAGGGGGATGGGGGAGAGGGATACCGCAAGAGGAAAGGGATGGGGGAGAGAGGTGCCGCAGGAGGAAGCGGGATGGGAGACAGGGATCCCACAGGAGGAAGGGGGATGGGGGAGAGAGGTGCCGCAGGAGGAAGGGGGACGGGGGATAGAGATCCCGCAAGAGGAAGGGGGACGGGGGAGAGAGATCCCCCAGGAGGAACGGAGATGGGGGAGAGAGATGCCGCAGGAGGAAGGGGGATGGGTGGAGAGAGGTGCCGCTGGAGGAAGGGGAATGGGGGAGAGAGGTGCCGCAGGAGGAAGGGCGATGGGGAAGAGAGATCCCACAGGAGGAAGGGTGATGGGGGAGAGAGGTGCCGCAGGAGGAAGGGGGATGGCGGAGAGAAATCCCGCAGGAGGAATGGGGATGGGGGAGAGAAATCCCGCAGGAGGAATGGGGATGGGGGAGAGAAATCCCGCAGGAGGAAGGGGATGGGGGAGAGAAATCCCGCAGGAAGAATGGGGCTGGGGGAGAGAGATGCCTCAGGAGGATGGGTGATGGGGGAGAGAGATGCCGCAAGAGGAAGGGGGATGGGGGAGAGAGATGCCGCAAGAGGAAGGGGGATTTGGAGAGAGATCCCGCAGGAGGAAGGGGGATGGCGGAGAGAAATCCCGCAGGAGCAATGGGGATGAGGGGGAGATAACCCACAGGAGGAAGGGGGATGGGGGAGAGAGATGCCGCAGGAGGAAGGGGGATGGGGGAGAGAGATGCCACAGGAGGAAGGGGGATGGGGTGGAGAGGTGCCGCAGGAGGAAGGGGGATGGGGGAGAGATATCCCACAGGAGGAAGGGGGATGGGGGGAGAGAGATGCCGCAGGAGGAAGTGGGATGGGGGAGAGAGAACCCGCAGGAGGAAGGGGGATGGGGTAGAGAGATCCCGCAGGAGGAAGGGGGATGGGGCAGAGAGGTACCGCAGGAGGAAGGGGGATGGGGGAGAGAGGGGCAGCAGGAGGAAGGGGGATGGGGGAGAGAGATCCCGCAGGAGGAAGGGGGATGAGGGAGAGAGGTGCCGCAGGAGGAAGGGGGATGGGGCAGAGAGCTCCCGCAAGAGGAATGGGGATGGGGGAGAGAGGTGCCGCAGGAGAAAGGGGGATGGGGGAGAGAGATCCCACAGGAGGAAGGGGGATGGGGGAGAGAGATCCCACAGGAGGAAGGGGGATGGAGGAGAGAGATCCCACAGGATGAAGGGGGATGGGGGAGAGAGGTCCCGCAGAAGAAAGGGAGATGGGGAGAGTTATCCCGCAGGAGGTAGGGTGATGGGGGAGAGAGGTGCCGCAGGAGGAAGGGGGATGAGGGAGAGGTGCCGCAGGAGGAAGGGGGATGGGGGAGAGAGATCCCGCAGTAGGAAGGGGGATGGGGGAGAGAGAGCTGACGCAGGAGGAAGGGGGATGGGGGAGAGAGATCCCGCAGGAGGAAGTGGGATGGGGGAGAGAGGTGCCGCAGGAGGAAGGGGGATGGGGGAGAGAGATCCCGCAGGAGGAAGGGGGATGGGGGGGAGAGGTGCCGCAGGAGGAAGGGGGATGGGGGAGAGAGGTGCCGCAGGAGGAAGGGGGATGGGGGGAGAGAGATGCCGCAGGAGGAAGCGGGATGTTGGAGAGAGGTGCCGCAGGAGGAAGGGGGATGGAGGAGAGAGATCCCACAGGATGAAGGGGGATGGGGGAGAGAGATCCCACAGGATGAAGGGGGATGGCGGAGAGAGATCCCGCAAGAGGAACGGAGATGGGGGAGAGAGGTGCCGCAGGAGGAAGGAGGATGAGGGAGAGAGGTGCCGCAGGAGGAAGGGGGATGGGGGAGAGAGGTCCCGCAGGAGGTAGGGTGATGGGGAGAGATATCCCGCAGGAGGTAGGGTGATGGGGGGAGAGAGGGTGCCGCAGGAGGAAGGGGGATGGGGGGAGTGAGATCCCGCAGGAGGAAGGGGGATAGGGGAGTGAGATCCCGCAGGAGGAAGGGGGATGGGGGGAGAGTGGTGCCGCAGGAGGAAGGGGGATGGGGGAGAGAGATCCCGCAGGAGGAAAGGGGATGGGGGAGAGAGGTGCCGCAGGAGGAAGGGGGATGGGGGAGAGAGATGCCGCAGGAGGAAGGGGGATGGGGGAGAGAGATGCCGCATGAGGAAGGGGGATGGGGGAGAGAGGTGCCGCAGGAGGAAGCGGGATGGGGGAGAGAGGTGCCGCAGGAGGAAGGGGGATGGGGGGAGAGAGATGCCGCAGTAGGAAGGGGGATGGGGGAGAGAGGTGCCGCAGGAGGAAGCGGGATGGGGGACAGGGAACGCACAGGAGGAAGGGGGATGGGGGAGAGAGGTGCCGCAGGAGGAAGGGGGACGGGGGATAGAGATCCCGCAAGAGGAAGGGGGACGGGGGGAGAGAGATCCCGCAGGAGGAACGGAGATGGGGGAGAGAGATGCCGCAGGAGGAAGGGGGATGGGGGAGAGAGGTGCCGCAGGAGGAAGGGGGATGGGGGAGAGAGGTGCCGCAGGAGGAAGGGCGATGGGGAAGAGAGATCCCACAGGAGGAAGGGTGATGGGGGGAGAGGTGCCGCAGGAGGAAGGGGGATGGGGGAGAGAGGTGCCGCATGAGGAAGGGCGATGGGGAGAGAGATCCCTCAGGAAGAAAGGGGATGGGGGAGAGGTGCCGCAGGAGGAAGGGGGATGGGGGATTGGGATCCCACAGGAGGAAGTGGGATGGGGGAGCAAGACCCTGCAGGAGGAAGGGAGATGGGGGAGAGGGATCCCACAGGAGGAAGGGGGATGGGGGAGAGGGATCCCACAGGAAGAAGGGGGATGGGGGAGCGGTGCCGCAGGAGGAAGGGGGATGGGGGAGAGTGGTGCCGCAGGAGGAAGGAGGATGGGGGAGAGAGGTGCAGCAGGAGGAAGGGGGATGGGGGAGAGAGGTGCAGCAGGAGGAAGTGGGATGGAGGAGAGAGATCCCGCAGGATGAAGGGGGATGGGGGAGAGAGATCCCGCAGGAGGAACGGAGATGGGGGAGAGAGATCCCGCAGGAGGAAGGGGGATGAGGGAGAGAGGTGCCGCAGGAGGAAGGGGGATGGGGGAGAGAGGTCCCGCAGGAGAAAGGGAGATGTGGGGAGAGATATCCCGCAGGAGGTAGGGTGATGGGGGAGAGAGGTGCCGCAGGAGGAAGGGGGATGGGGGAGAGAGATCCCGCAGGAAGAAGGGGGATGGGGGAGAGAGGTGCCGCAGGAGGAATTGGGATGGGGGAGAGAGATCCCGCAGGAGGAAGGGGGATGGGGGAGAGAGATCCCGCAGGAGGAAGGGGGATGGGGGAGTGAGATCCCGCAGGAGGAAGGGGGATGGGGGAGAGTGGTGCCGCAGGAGGAAGGGGGTTTGGGGAGTGAGATCCCGCAAGAGGAAGGGGGATCGGGGAGAGAGGTTGCGCAGGAGGAAGTGGGATGGGAGAGAGGTGCCGCAGGAGGAAGGGGGATGGGGGAGAGTGGTGCCGCAGAAAGAAGGGGGATTGGGGAAAGAGATGCCGCAGGAGGAAGGGGGATGGGGGAGAGAGATGCCGCAGTAGGAAGGGGGATGGGGAAGAGAGATCCCACAGGAGGAAGGGGGATGGGGGAGAGAGATCCCACAGGAGGAAGGGGGATGGGGGAGAGAGATGCTGCAGGAGGAAGGTGGATGGTGGAGAGGGGTGCCGCAGGAGGAAGGGGGATGGGGGAGAGAGATCCCACAGGAGGAAGCGGGATGGGGGAGGGAGGTGCCGCAGTAGGAAGGGGGATGGGGGAGAGAGATGCCGCAGGAGGAAGGGGGATGGGGAGAGAGATCCCACAGGAGGAAGGGGGATGGGGGAGAGAGGTGCCGCAGGAGGAAGGGGGATTGGGGAGTGAGGTGCCGCAGGAAGAAGGGGGATGGGGGAGAGAGATGCCGCAGGAGGAAGCGGGTTGGGGGAGAGAGATCCCACAGGAGGAAGGGGGATCCCGCAAGTGTAAGGGGGATGGGGGTAGAGGGATCCCGCTAGAGGAACGGGAATAGGGGAGAGAGCTCGCGCAGGAGGAAGGGGGATGGGGGAGAGAGGTGCCGCAGGAGGAAGGGGGATGGGGGAGAGGGATACCGCAAGAGGAAAGGGATGGGGGAGAGAGGTGCCGCAGGAGGAAGCGGGATGGGAGACAGGGATCCCACAGGAGGAAGGGGGATGGGGGAGAGAGGTGCCGCAGGAGGAAGGGGGACGGGGGATAGAGATCCCGCAAGAGGAAGGGGGACGGGGGAGAGAGATCCCCCAGGAGGAACGGAGATGGGGGAAAGAGATGCCGCAGGAGGAAGGGGGATGGGGGAGAGAGATGCCGCAGTAGGAAGGGGGATGGGGAAGAGAGATCCCACAGGAGGAAGGGGGATGGGGGAGAGAGATCCCGCAGGAGGAAGGGGGATGGGGGAGAGTGGTGCCGCAGGAGGAAGGGGGATGGGGGAGAGAGATCCCGCAGGAGGAAAGGGGATGGGGGGAGAGAGGTGCCGCAGGAGGAAGGGGGATGGGGAAGAGAGATCCCGCAGGAGGAAGGGGGATAGGGGAGTGAGATCCCGCAGGAGGAAGGGGGATGGGGGAGAGTGGTGCCGCAGGAGGAAGGGGGATGGGGGAGAGAGATCCCGCAGGAGGAAAGGGGATGGGGGGAGAGAGGTGCCGCAGGAGGAAGGGGGATGGGGGAGAGAGATGCCGCAGGAGGAAGGGGGATGGGGGAGAGAGATGCCGCATGAGGAAGGGGGATGGGGGAGAGAGGTGCCGCAGGAGGAAGCGGGATGGGGGAGAGAGGTGCCGCAGGAGGAAGGGGGATGGGGGAGAGAGATGCCGCAGTAGGAAGGGGGATGGGGGAGAGAGGTGCCGCAGGAGGAAGCGGGATGGGGGACAGGGAACGCACAGGAGGAAGGGGGATGGGGGAGAGAGGTGCCGCAGGAGGAAGGGGGACTGGGGATAGAGATCCCGCAAGAGGAAGGGGGACGGGGGAGAGAGATCCCGCAGGAGGAACGGAGATGGGGGAGAGAGATGCCGCAGGAGGAAGGGGGATGGGGGAGAGAGGTGCCGCAGGAGGAAGGGGGATGGGGGAGAGAGGTGCCGCAGGAGGAAGGGCGATGGGGAAGAGAGATCCCACAGGAGGAAGGGTGATGGGGGAGAGGTGCCGCAGGAGGAAGGGGGATGGGGGAGAGAGGTGCCGCAGGAGGAAGGGCGATGGGGAGAGAGATCCCTCAGGAAGAAGGGGGATGGGGGAGAGGTGCCGCAGGAGGAAGGGGGATGGGGGATTGGGATCCCACAGGAGGAAGTGGGATGGGGGAGCGAGACCCTGCAGGAGGAAGGGAGATGGGGGAGAGGGATCCCACAGGAGGAAGGGGGATGGGGGAGAGGGATCCCACAGGAAGAAGGGGGATGGGGGAGCGGTGCCGCAGGAGGAAGGGGGATGGGGGAGAGTGGTGCCGCAGGAGGAAGGAGGATGGGGGAGAGAGGTGCAGCAGGAGGAAGGGGGATGGGGGAGAGAGGTGCAGCAGGAGGAAGGGGGATGGAGGAGAGAGATCCCGCAGGATGAAGGGGGATGGGGGAGAGAGATCCCGCAGGAGGAACGGAGATGGGGGAGAGAGATCCCGCAGGAGGAAGGGGGATGAGGGAGAGAGGTGCCGCAGGAGGAAGGGGGATGGGGGAGAGAGGTCCCGCAGGAGAAAGGGAGATGGGGAGAGATATCCCGCAGGAGGTAGGGTGATGGGGGAGAGAGGTGCCGCAGGAGGAAGGGGGATGGGGGAGAGAGATCCCGCAGGAAGAAGGGGGATGGGGGAGAGAGGTGCCGCAGGAGGAATTGGGATGGGGGAGAGAGATCCCGCAGGAGGAAGGGGGATGGGGGAGAGAGATCCCGCAGGAGGAAGGGGGATGGGGGAGTGAGATCCCGCAGGAGGAAGGGGGATGGGGGAGAGTGGTGCCGCAGGAGGAAGGGGGTTTGGGGAGTGAGATCCCGCAAGAGGAAGGGGGATCGGGGAGAGAGTTTGCGCAGGAGGAAGTGGGATGGGAGAGAGAGGTGCCGCAGGAGGAAGGGGGATGGGGGAGAGAGATGCCGCAGTAGGAAGGGGGATGGGGAAGAGAGATCCCACAGGAGGAAGGGGGATGGGGGAGAGAGATCCCACAGGAGGAAGGGGGATGGGGGAGAGAGATGCTGCAGGAGGAAGGTGGATGGTGGAGAGGGGTGCCGCAGGAGGAAGGGGGATGGGGGAGAGAGATCCCACAGGAGGAAGCGGGATGGGGGAGGGAGGTGCCGCAGTAGGAAGGGGGATGGGGGAGAGAGATGCCGCAGGAGGAAGGGGGATGGGGAGAGAGATCCCACAGGAGGAAGGGGGATGGGGGAGAGAGGTGCCGCAGGAGGAAGGGGGATTGGGGAGTGAGGTGCCGCAGGAGGAATGGGGATGGGGGAGAGAGATGCCGCAGGAGGAAGCGGGTTGGGGGAGAGAGATCCCACAGGAGGAAGGGGGATCCCGCAAGTGTAAGGGGGATGGGGGTAGAGGGATCCCGCTAGAGGAACGGGAATAGGGGAGAGAGCTCGCGCAGGAGGAAGGGGGATGGGGGAGAGAGGTGCCGCAGGAGGAAGGGGGATGGGGGAGAGGGATACCGCAAGAGGAAAGGGATGGGGGAGAGAGGTGCCGCAGGAGGAAGCGGGATGGGAGACAGGGATCCCACAGGAGGAAGGGGGATGGGGGAGAGAGGTGCCGCAGGAGGAAGGGGGACGGGGGATAGAGATCCCGCAAGAGGAAGGGGGACGGGGGAGAGAGATCCCCCAGGAGGAACGGAGATGGGGGAGAGAGATGCCGCAGGAGGAAGGGGGATGGGTGGAGAGAGGTGCCGCAGGAGGAAGGGGAATGGGGGAGAGAGGTGCCGCAGGAGGAAGGGCGATGGGGAAGAGAGATCCCACAGGAGGAAGGGTGATGGGGGAGAGAGGTGCCGCAGGAGGAAGGGGGATGGCGGAGAGAAATCCCGCAGGAGGAATGGGGATGGGGGAGAGAAATCCCGCAGGAGGAATGGGGATGGGGGAGAGAAATCCCGCAGGAGGAAGGGGATGGGGGAGAGAAATCCCGCAGGAAGAATGGGGATGGGGGAGAGAGATGCCTCAGGAGGATGGGTGATGGGGGAGAGAGATGCCGCAAGAGGAAGGGGGATGGGGGAGAGAGATGCCGCAAGAGGAAGGGGGATTTGGAGAGAGATCCCGCAGGAGGAAGGGGGATGGCGGAGAGAAATCCCGCAGGAGCAATGGGGATGAGGGTGAGATATCCCACAGGAGGAAGGGGGATGGGGGAGAGAGATGCCGCAGCAGGAAGGGGGATGGGGGAGAGATATCCCACAGGAGGAAGGGGGATGGGGGAGAGAGATGCCACAGGAGGTAGGGGGATGGGGTGGAGAGGTGCCGCAGGAGGAAGGGGGATGGGGGAGAGATATCCCACAGGAGGAAGGGGGATGGGGGAGAGAGATGCCGCAGGAGGAAGTGGGATGGGGGAGAGAGAACCCGCAGGAGGAAGGGGGATGGGGTAGAGAGATCCCGCAGGAGGAAGGGGGATGGGGGAGAGAGATCCCACAGGAGGAAGGGGGATGGGGGAGAGAGATGCTGCAGGAGGAAGGTGGATGGTGGAGAGGGGTGCCGCAGGAGGAAGGGGGATGGGGGAGAGAGATCCCACAGGAGGAAGCGGGATGGGGGAGGGAGGTGCCGCAGTAGGAAGGGGGATGGGGGAGAGAGATCCCACAGGAGGAAGGGGGATGGGGGAGAGAGATGCTGCAGGAGGAAGGTGGATGGTGGAGAGGGGTGCCGCAGGAGGAAGGGGGATGGGGGAGAGAGATCCCTCAGGAGGAAGCGGGATGGGGGAGGGAGGTGCCGCAGTAGGAAGGGGGATGGGGGAGAGAGATGCCGCAGGAGGAAGGGGGATGGGGAGAGAGATCCCACAGGAGGAAGGGGGATGGGGGAGAGAGGTGCCGCAGGAAGAAGGGGGATTGGGGAGTGAGGTGCCGCAGGAGGAATGGGGATGGGGGAGAGAGATGCCGCAGGAGGAAGCGGGTTGGGGGAGAGAGATCCCACAGGAGGAAGGGGGATCCCGCAAGTGTAAGGGGGATGGGGGTAGAGGGATCCCGCTAGAGGAACGGGAATAGGGGAGAGAGCTCGCGCAGGAGGAAGGGGGATGGGGGAGAGAGGTGCCGCAGGAGGAAGGGGGATGGGGGAGAGGGATACCGCAAGAGGAAAGGGATGGGGGAGAGAGGTGCCGCAGGAGGAAGCGGGATGGGAGACAGGGATCCCACAGGAGGAAGGGGGATGGGGGAGAGAGGTGCCGCAGGAGGAAGGGGGACGGGGGATAGAGATCCCGCAAGAGGAAGGGGGACGGGGGAGAGAGATCCCCCAGGAGGAACGGAGATGGGGGAGAGAGATGCCGCAGGAGGAAGGGGGATGGGTGGAGAGAGGTGCCGCAGGAGGAAGGGGAATGGGGGAGAGAGGTGCCGCAGGAGGAAGGGCGATGGGGAAGAGAGATCCCACAGGAGGAAGGGTGATGGGGGAGAGAGGTGCCGCAGGAGGAAGGGGGATGGCGGAGAGAAATCCCGCAGGAGGAATGGGGATGGGGGAGAGAAATCCCGCAGGAGGAATGGGGATGGGGGAGAGAAATCCCGCAGGAGGAAGGGGATGGGGGAGAGAAATCCCGCAGGAAGAATGGGGATGGGGGAGAGAGATGCCTCAGGAGGATGGGTGATGGGGGAGAGAGATGCCGCAAGAGGAAGGGGGATGGGGGAGAGAGATGCCGCAAGAGGAAGGGGGATTTGGAGAGAGATCCCGCAGGAGGAAGGGGGATGGCGGAGAGAAATCCCGCAGGAGCAATGGGGATGAGGGGGAGATATCCCACAGGAGGAAGGGGGATGGGGGAGAGAGATGCCGCAGCAGGAAGGGGGATGGGGGAGAGATATCCCACAGGAGGAAGGGGGATGGGGGAGAGAGATGCCACAGGAGGAAGGGGGATGGGGTGGAGAGGTGCCGCAGGAGGAAGGGGGATGGGGGAGAGATATCCCACAGGAGGAAGGGGGATGGGGGAGAGAGATGCCGCAGGAGGAAGTGGGATGGGGGAGAGAGAACCCGCAGGAGGAAGGGGGATGGGGTAGAGAGATCCCGCAGGAGGAAGGGGGATGGGGCAGAGAGGTACCGCAGGAGGAAGGGGGATGGGGGAGAGAGGTGCAGCAGGAGGAAGGGGGATGGGGGAGAGAGATCCCGCAGGAGGAAGGGGGATGAGGGAGAGAGGTGCCGCAGGAGGAAGGGGGATGGGGCAGAGAGCTCCCGCAAGAGGAATGGGGATGGGGGAGAGAGGTGCCGCAGGAGAAAGGGGGATGGGGGAGAGAGATCCCACAGGAGGAAGGGGGATGGGGGAGAGAGATCCCACAGGAGGAAGGGGGATGGAGGAGAGAGATCCCACAGGATGAAGGGGGATGGGGGAGAGAGGTCCCGCAGAAGAAAGGGAGATGGGGAGAGTTATCCCGCAGGAGGTAGGGTGATGGGGGAGAGAGGTGCCGCAGGAGGAAGGGGGATGAGGGAGAGGTGCCGCAGGAGGAAGGGGGATGGGGGAGAGAGATCCCGCAGTAGGAAGGGGGATGGGGGAGAGAGAGCTGACGCAGGAGGAAGGGGGATGGGGGAGAGAGATCCCGCAGGAGGAAGTGGGATGGGGGAGAGAGGTGCCGCAGGAGGAAGGGGGATGGGGGAGAGAGATCCCGCAGGAGGAAGGGGGATGGGGGGGAGAGGTGCCGCAGGAGGAAGGGGGATGGGGGAGAGAGGTGCCGCAGGAGGAAGGGGGATGGGGGAGAGAGATGCCGCAGGAGGAAGCGGGATGTTGGAGAGAGGTGCCGCAGGAGGAAGGGGGATGGAGGAGAGAGATCCCACAGGATGAAGGGGGATGGGGGAGAGAGATCCCACAGGATGAAGGGGGATGGCGGAGAGAGATCCCGCAAGAGGAACGGAGATGGGGGAGAGAGGTGCCGCAGGAGGAAGGAGGATGAGGGAGAGAGGTGCCGCAGGAGGAAGGGGGATGGGGGAGAGAGGTCCCGCAGGAGGTAGGGTGATGGGGAGAGATATCCCGCAGGAGGTAGGGTGATGGGGGAGAGAGGTGCCGCAGGAGGAAGGGGGATGGGGGAGTGAGATCCCGCAGGAGGAAGGGGGATAGGGGAGTGAGATCCCGCAGGAGGAAGGGGGATGGGGGAGAGTGGTGCCGCAGGAGGAAGGGGGATGGGGGAGAGAGATCCCGCAGGAGGAAAGGGGATGGGGGGAGAGAGGTGCCGCAGGAGGAAGGGGGATGGGGGAGAGAGATGCCGCAGGAGGAAGGGGGATGGGGGAGAGAGATGCCGCATGAGGAAGGGGGATGGGGGAGAGAGGTGCCGCAGGAGGAAGCGGGATGGGGGAGAGAGGTGCCGCAGGAGGAAGGGGGATGGGGGAGAGAGATGCCGCAGTAGGAAGGGGGATGGGGGAGAGAGGTGCCGCAGGAGGAAGCGGGATGGGGGACAGGGAACGCACAGGAGGAAGGGGGATGCGGGAGAGAGGTGCCGCAGGAGGAAGGGGGACGGGGGATAGAGATCCCGCAAGAGGAAGGGGGACGGGGGAGAGAGATCCCGCAGGAGGAACGGAGATGGGGGAGAGAGATGCCGCAGGAGGAAGGGGGATGGGGGAGAGAGGTGCCGCAGGAGGAAGGGGGATGGGGGAGAGAGGTGCCGCAGGAGGAAGGGGGATGGCGGAGAGAAATCCCGCAGGAGGAATGGGGATGGGGGAGATAAATCCCGCAGGAGGAATGGGGATGAGGGAGAGAAATCCCGCAGGAGGAAGGGGATGGGGGAGAGAAATCCCGCAGGAAGAATGGGGATGGGGGAGAGAGATGCCGCAGGAGGAATGGGGATGGGGGAGAGAGATGCCGCTGGAGGATGGGTGATGGGGGAGAGGGATGCCGCAGGAGGAACGGAGATGGGGGAGAGAGCTCCCGCAGGAGGAAGGGGGATGGGGGAGAGAGGTGCTGCAATAGGAAGGGGGATGTGGGAGAGAGATCCCGCAGGAGGAACGGAGATGGGGGAGAGAGATCCCGCAGGAGGAAGGGGGATGGGGGAGAGGGATGCCGCAGGAGGAACGGAGATGGGGGAGAGAGATCCCGCAGGAGGAACGGTGATGGGGGAGAGAGATCCCGCAGGAGGACTGGGGATGGGGGAGAGAGGTGCCGCAGGAGGAAGGGGGATGGGGGAGAGAGATCCCTCAGGAAGAAGGGGGATGGGGGAGAGGTGCCGCAGGAGGAAGGGGGATGGGGGATTGGGATCCCACAGGAGGAAGTGGGATGGGGGAGCGAGACCCTGCAGGAGGAAGGGAGATGGGGGAGAGGGATCCCACAGGAGGAAGGGGGATGGGGGAGAGGGATCCCACAGGAAGAAGGGGGATGGGGGAGCGGTGCCGCAGGAGGAAGGGGGATGGGGGAGAGTGGTGCCGCAGGAGGAAGGAGGATGGGGGAGAGAGGTGCAGCAGGAGGAAGGGGGATGGGGGAGAGAGGTGCAGCAGGAGGAAGGCGGATGGAGGAGAGAGATCCCGCAGGATGAAGGGGGATGGGGGAGAGAGATCCCGCAGGAGGAACGGAGATGGGGGAGAGAGATCCCGCAGGAGGAAGGGGGATGAGGGAGAGAGGTGCCGCAGGAGGAAGGGGGATGGGGGAGAGAGGTCCCGCAGGA
Source organism: Hemitrygon akajei (assembly GCF_048418815.1). Classification (NCBI taxonomy): domain Eukaryota; kingdom Metazoa; phylum Chordata; class Chondrichthyes; order Myliobatiformes; family Dasyatidae; genus Hemitrygon; species Hemitrygon akajei. The sequence continues at coordinate 665,662 of NW_027331962.1, forward strand.
GAAAGGGAGATGGGGAGAGATATCCCGCAGGAGGTAGGGTGATGGGGGAGAGAGGTGCCGCAGGAGGAAGGGGGATGGGGGAGAGAGATCCCGCAGGAAGAAGGGGGATGGGGGAGAGAGGTGCCGCAGGAGGAATTGGGATGGGGGAGAGAGATCCCGCAGGAGGAAGGGGGATGGGGGAGAGAGATCCCGCAGGAGGAAGGGGGATGGGGGAGTGAGATCCCGCAGGAGGAAGGGGGATGGGGGAGAGTGGTGCCGCAGGAGGAAGAGGGTTTGGGGAGTGAGATCCCGCAAGAGGAAGGGGGATCGGGGAGAGAGGTTGCGCAGGAGGAAGTGGGATGGGAGAGAGAGGTGCCGCAGGAGGAAGGGGGATGGGGGAGAGTGGTGCCGCAGAAAGAAGGGGGATTGGGGAAAGAGATGCCGCAGGAGGAAGGGGGATGGGGGAGAGAGATGCCGCAGTAGGAAGGGGGATGGGGAAGAGAGATCCCACAGGAGGAAGGGGGATGGGGGAGAGAGATCCCACAGGAGGAAGGGGGATGGGGGAGAGAGATGCTGCAGGAGGAAGGTGGATGGTGGAGAGGGGTGCCGCAGGAGGAAGGGGGATGGGGGAGAGAGATCCCACAGGAGGAAGCGGGATGGGGAGAGAGATCCCACAGGAGGAAGGGGGATGGGGGAGAGAGGTGCCGCAGGAAGAAGGGGGATTGGGGAGAGAGGTGCCGCAGGAGGAATGGGGATGGGGGAGAGAGATGCCGCAGGAGGAAGCGGGTTGGGGGAGAGAGATCCCACAGGAGGAAGGGGGATCCCGCAAGTGTAAGGGGGATGGGGGTAGAGGGATCCCGCTAGAGGAACGGGAATAGGGGAGAGAGCTCGCGCAGGAGGAAGGGGGATGGGGTAGAGAGGTGCCGCAGGAGGAAGGGGGATGGGGGAGAGGGATACCGCAAGAGGAAAGGGATGGGGGAGAGAGGTGCCGCAGGAGGAAGCGGGATGGGAGACAGGGATCCCACAGGAGGAAGGGGGATGGGGGAGAGAGGTGCCGCAGGAGGAAGGGGGACGGGGGATAGAGATCCCGCAAGAGGAAGGGGGACGGGGGAGAGAGATCCCCCAGGAGGAACGGAGATGGGGGAGAGAGATGCCGCAGGAGGAAGGGGGATGGCGGAGAGAAATCCCGCAGGAGGAATGGGGATGGGGGAGAGAAATCCCGCAGGAGGAATGGGGATGGGGGAGAGAAATCCCGCAGGAGGAAGGGGATGTGGGAGAGAAATCCCGCAGGAAGAATGGGGATGGGGGAGAGAGATGCCTCAGGAGGATGGGTGATGGGGGAGAGAGATGCCGCAAGAGGAAGGGGGATGGGGGAGAGAGATGCCGCAAGAGGAAGGGGGATTTGGAGAGAGATCCCGCAGGAGGAAGGGGGATGGCGGAGAGAAATCCCGCAGGAGCAATGGGGATGAGGGGGAGATATCCCACAGGAGGAAGGGGGATGGGGGAGAGAGATGCCGCAGCAGGAAGGGGGATGGCGGAGAGATATCCCACAGGAGGAAGGGGGATGGGGGAGAGATATCCCACAGGAGGAAGGGGGATGGGGGAGAGAGATGCCACAGGAGGAAGGGGGATGGGGTGGAGAGGTGCCGCAGGAGGAAGGGGGATGGGGGAGAGATATCCCACAGGAGGAAGGGGGATGGGGGAGAGAGATGCCGCAGGAGGAAGTGGGATGGGGGAGAGAGAACCCGCAGGATGAAGGGGGATGGGGTAGAGAGATCCCGCAGGAGGAAGGGGGATGGGGCAGAGAGGTACCGCAGGAGGAAGGGGGATGGGGGAGAGAGGTGCAGCAGGAGGAAGGGGGATGGGGGAGAGAGATCCCGCAGGAGGAAGGGGGATGAGGGAGAGAGGTGCCGCAGGAGGAAGGGGGATGGGGCAGAGAGCTCCCGCAAGAGGAATGGGGATGGGGGAGAGAGGTGCCGCAGGAGAAAGGGGGATGGGGGAGAGAGATCCCACAGGAGGAAGGGGGATGGGGGAGAGAGATCCCACAGGAGGAAGGGGGATGGAGGAGAGAGATCCCACAGGATGAAGGGGGATGGGGGAGAGAGGTCCCGCAGAAGAAAGGGAGATGGGGAGAGTTATCCCGCAGGAGGTAGGGTGATGGGGGAGAGAGGTGCCGCAGGAGGAAGGGGGATGAGGGAGAGGTGCCGCAGGAGGAAGGGGGATGGGGGAGAGAGATCCCGCAGTAGGAAGGGGGATGGGGGAGAGAGAGCTGACGCAGGAGGAAGGGGGATGGGGGAGAGAGATCCCGCAGGAGGAAGTGGGATGGGGGAGAGAGGTGCCGCAGGAGGAAGGGGGATGGGGGAGAGAGATCCCGCAGGAGGAAGGGGGATGGGGGGGAGAGGTGCCGCAGGAGGAAGGGGGATGGGGGAGAGAGGTGCCGCAGGAGGAAGGGGGATGGGGGAGAGAGATGCCGCAGGAGGAAGCGGGATGTTGGAGAGAGGTGCCGCAGGAGGAAGGGGGATGGAGGAGAGAGATCCCACAGGATGAAGGGGGATGGGGGAGAGAGATCCCACAGGATGAAGGGGGATGGCGGAGAGAGATCCCGCAGGAGGAACGGAGATGGGGGAGAGAGGTGCCGCAGGAGGAAGGAGGATGAGGGAGAGAGGTGCCGCAGGAGGAAGGGGGATGGGGGAGAGAGGTCCCGCAGGAGGTAGGGTGATGGGGAGAGATATCCCGCAGGAGGTAGGGTGATGGGGGAGAGAGGTGCCGCAGGAGGAAGGGGGATGAGGGAGAGGTGCCGCAGGAGGAAGGGGGATGGGGGAGAGAGATCCCGCAGTAGGAAGGGGGATGGGGGAGAGAGAGCTGACGCAGGAGGAAGGGGGATGGGGGAGAGAGATCCCGCAGGAGGAAAGGGGATGGGGGGAGAGAGGTGCCGCAGGAGGAAGGGGGATGGGGGAGTGAGATCCCGCAGGAGGAAGGGGGATAGGGGAGTGAGATCCCGCAGGAGGAAGGGGGATGGGGGAGAGTGGTGCCGCAGGAGGAAGGGGGATGGGGGAGAGAGATCCCGCAGGAGGAAAGGGGATGGGGGGAGAGAGGTGCCGCAGGAGGAAGGGGGATGGGGGAGAGAGATGCCGCAGGAGGAAGGGGGATGGGGGAGAGAGATGCCGCATGAGGAAGGGGGATGGGGGAGAGAGGTGCCGCAGGAGGAAGCGGGATGGGGGAGAGAGGTGCCGCAGGAGGAAGGGGGATGGGGGAGAGAGATGCCGCAGTAGGAAGGGGGATGGGGGAGAGAGGTGTTGCAGGAGGAAGCGGGATGGGGGACAGGGAACGCACAGGAGGAAGGGGGATGGGGGAGAGAGGTGCCGCAGGAGGAAGGGGGACGGGGGATAGAGATCCCGCAAGAGGAAGGGGGACGGGGGAGAGAGATCCCGCAGGAGGAACGGAGATGGGGGAGAGAGATGCCGCAGGAGGAAGGGGGATGGGGGAGAGAGGTGCCGCAGGAGGAAGGGGGATGGGGGAGAGAGGTGCCGCAGGAGGAAGGGCGATGGGGAAGAGAGATCCCACAGGAGGAAGGGTGATGGGGGAGAGAGGTGCCGCAGGAGGAAGGGGGATGGCGGAGAGAAATCCCGCAGGAGGAATGGGGATGGGGGAGATAAATCCCGCAGGAGGAATGGGGATGAGGGAGAGAAATCCCGCAGGAGGAAGGGGATGGGGGAGAGAAATCCCGCAGGAAGAATGGGGATGGGGGAGAGAGATGCCGCAGGAGGAATGGGGATGGGGGAGAGAGATGCCGCTGGAGGATGGGTGATGGGGGAGAGGGATGCCGCAGGAGGAACGGAGATGGGGGAGAGAGCTCCCGCAGGAGGAAGGGGGATGGGGGAGAGAGGTGCTGCAATAGGAAGGGGGATGGGGGAGAGAGATCCCGCAGGAGGAACGGAGATGGGGGAGAGAGATCCCGCAGGAGGAAGGGGGATGGGGGAGAGGGATGCCGCAGGAGGAACGGAGATGGGGGAGAGAGATCCCGCAGGAGGAACGGTGATGGGGGAGAGAGATCCCGCAGGAGGACTGGGGATGGGGGAGAGAGGTGCCGCAGGAGGAAGGGGGATGGGGGAGAGAGATCCCTCAGGAAGAAGGGGGATGGGGGAGAGGTGCCGCAGGAGGAAGGGGGATGGGGGATTGGGATCCCACAGGAGGAAGTGGGATGGGGGAGCGAGACCCTGCAGGAGGAAGGGAGATGGGGGAGAGGGATCCCACAGGAGGAAGGGGGATGGGGGAGAGGGATCCCACAGGAGGAAGGAGGTTGGGGAAGAGAGATCCCGCAGGAGGAAGTGGGATGGGGGAAAGAGACCCCGCAGGAGGAAGTGGGATGGGGGAGAGAGACCCCACAGGAGGAAGGGAGATGGGGGACAGGGATCCCACAGGAGGAAGGGGGATGGGGGATAGAGATGCCGCAGCAGGAAGCGGGATGGGGGAGAGATATCCCACAGGAGGAAGGGGGATGGGGGAGAGAGATGCCACAGGAGGAAGGGGGATGGGGGAGAGAGATGCCGCAGGAGGAACGGAGATGGCGGAGAGAGATCCCGCAGGAGGAAGGGTGATGGGGGAGAGAGGTGCCGCAGGAGGAAGGGGGATGAGGGAGAGAGGTCCCGCAGGAGGTAGGGTGATGGGGGAGATAGGTGCCGCAGGAGGAACGGAGATGGCGGAGAGAGATCCCGCAGGAGGAAGGGGGATTGGGGAGAGAGATGCCGCAGGAGGAAGGGGGATGGGGGAGAGAGTTGCCGCAGGAGGAAGGGGGATGGGGGAGAGAGATGCCGCAAGAGAGAGGGGGATGGGGGAGAGGGTTGCCGCAGGAGGAAGGGGAATGGGGGAGAGGGGTGCCGCAGGAGGAAGTGGGATGGGGGAGAGGGGTGCCGCAGGAGGAAGGGGGATGGGGGAGAGGGATCCCACAGGAGGAAGGGGGATGGGGGAGAGAGCTCCCGCAGGAGGAAGGGGGATGGAGGAGAGAGATCCCGCAGGAGGAATGGGGATGGCGGAGAGAAATCCCGCAGGAGGAATGGGGATGGGCGAGAGATATCCCACAAAAAGAAGGGGGATGGGGGAGAGAGATGCCGCAGGAGGAAGGGGGATGGGGGAGAGAGCTCCCACAGGAGGAAGGGGGCTGGGGGAGAGATATCCCACAAGAAGAAGGGGGATGGGGGAGAGAGATGCCGCAGGAGGAACGGAGATGGGGGAGAGAGATCCCGCAGGAGGAAGGGGGATGGGGGAGAGAGTACCCGCAGGAGGAAGAGGGATGGGGTAGAGAGATCCCGCAGGAGGAAGGGGGATGGGGCAGAGAGGTGCCGCAGGAGGAAGGGGGATGGGGTGGAGAGGTGCCGCAGGAGGAAGGGGGATGGGGGAGAGATATCCCACAGGAGGAAGGGGGATAGGGGAGAGAGATGCCACAGGAGGAAGGGGGATGGGGGACAGAGCTCCCGCAGGAGGAAGGGTGATGCGGGAGAGATGTGCCGCAGGAGGAAGGGGGATGGGGGAGATAGGTGCCGCAGAAGGAAGGGGGATGGGGGAGAGAGCTCCCGCAGGAGGAAGCTGTATGGGGGAGAGAGATCCCGCAGGAGGAATGGGGATGGCGGAGAGTAATCCCGCAGGAGGAATGGGGATGGGGGAGAGATATCCCACAAAAAGAAGAGGGATGGGGGAGAGAGATGCCGCAGGAGGAAGGGGGATGGGGGAGAGAGCTCCCACAGGAGGAAGGGGGCTGGGGGAGAGATATCCCACAAGAAGAAGGGGGATGGGGGAGAGAGATGCCGCAGGAGGAACGGAGATGGGGGAGAGAGATCCCGCAGGAGGAAGGGGGATGGGGGAGAGAGATGCCGCAGGAGGAAGGGGGATGGGGGAGAGAGAACCCGCAGGAGGAAGAGGGATGGGGTAGAGAGATCCAGCAGGAGGAAGGGGGATGGGGCAGAGAGGTGCCGCAGGAGGAAGGGGGATGGTGGAGAGAGGTGCAGCAGGAGGAAGGGGGATGGGGGAGAGAGATCCCGCAGGAGGAAGGGGGATGAGGGAGAGAGGTGCCGCAGGAGGAAGGGGGATGGGGGAGAGAGATCCCACAGGAGGAAGGGGGATGGGGTAGAGAGATCCCGCAGGAGGGAGGGGGATGCGCAGATAGCTCCCGCAGGAGGAATGGGGATGGGGGAGAGAGGTGCCGCAGGAGGAAGGGGGATGGGGGAGAGAGATCCCACAGGAGGAAGGGGGATGGGGGAGAGAGAACCCACAGGAGGAAGGGGGGTGGAGGACAGAGCTCCCGCAGGAGGAAGGGTGATGCGGGAGAGAGCTCCCGCAGGAGGAAGGCGGATGGGGTAGAGAGGTGCCGCAGCAGGTAGGGTGATGGGGGAGATAGGTGCCGCAGAAGGAAGGGGGATGGGGGAGAGAGATGCCGCAGGAGGAACGGAGATGGCGGAGAGAGATCCCGCAGGAGGAAGGGGGATGGGGGAGAGAGGTGCCGCAGGAGGAAGGGGGATGGGGGAGAGAGATGCCACAGGAGGAAGGGGGATGGGGGAGAGAGATGCCGCAAGAGAAAGGGGGATGGGGGAGAGGGGTGCCGCAGGAGGAAGGGGAATGGGGGAGAGGGGTGCCGCAGGAGGAAGGGGGATGCGGGAGAGTGGTGCCGCAGGAGGAAAGGGGATGGGGGAGTGGGATCCCACAGGAGGAAGGGGGATGGGGGAGAGAGCTCCCGCAGGAGGAAGGGGGATGGGGGAGAGAGATCCCGCAGGAGGAATGGGGATGGCGGAGAGAAATCCCGCAGGAGGAATGGGGATGGGGGAGAGATATCCCACAAGAAGAAGGGGGATGGGGGAGAGAGATGCCGCAGGAGGAAGGGGGATGGGGGAGAGAGCTCCCACAGGAGGAAGGGGCTGGGGGAGAGAGTACCCGCAGGAGGAAGAGGGATGGGGTAGAGAGATCCCGCAGGAGGAAGGGGGATGGGGCAGAGAGGTGCCGCAGGAGGAAGGGGGATGGGGTGGAGAGGTGCCGCAGGAGGAAGGGGGATGGGGGAGAGATATCCCACAGGAGGAAGGGGGATAGGGGAGAGAGATGCCACAGGAGGAAGGGGGATGGGGGACAGAGCTCCCGCAGGAGGAAGGGTGATGCGGGAGAGATGTGCCGCAGGAGGAAGGGGGATGGGGGAGATAGGTGCCGCAGAAGGAAGGGGGATGGGGGAGAGAGATGCCGCAAGAGGAACGGAGATGGCGGAGAGAGATCCCGCAGGAGGAAGGGTGATGGGGGAGAGAGGTGCCGCAGGAGGAAGGGGGATGAGGGAGAGAGGTCCCGCAGGAGGAAGGGGGATGGGGGAGAGAGATCCCGCAGGAGGTAGGGTGATGGGGGAGATAGGTGCCGCAGAAGGAAGGGGGATGGGGGAGAGAGGTGCCGCAGGAGGAACGGAGATGGCGGAGAGAGATCCCGCAGGAGGAAGGGGGATTGGGGAGAGAGATGCCGCAGGAGGAAGGGGGATGGGGGAGAGAGATGCCGCAGGAGGAAGGGGGATGGGGGAGAGAGATGCCACAGGAGGAAGGGGGATGGGGGAGAGAAATGCCGCAGGAGGAAGGGGGATGGGGGAGAGGGATCCCACAGGAGGAAGGGGGATGGGGGATAGAGCTCCCGCAGGAGGAAGCTGTATGGGGGAGAGAGATCCCGCAGGAGGAATGGGGATGGCGGAGAGTAATCCCGCAGGAGGAATGGGGATGGGGGAGAGATATCCCACAAAAAGAAGAGGGATGGGGGAGAGAGATGCCGCAGGAGGAAGGGGGATGGGGGAGAGAGCTCCCACAGGAGGAAGGGGGCTGGGGGAGAGATATCCCACAAGAAGAAGGGGGATGGGGGAGAGAGATGCCGCAGGAGGAACGGAGATGGGGGAGAGAGATCCCGCAGGAGGAAGGGGGATGGGGGAGAGAGATGCCGCAGGAGGAAGGGGGATGGGGGAGAGAGAACCCGCAGGAGGAAGAGGGATGGGGTAGAGAGATCCAGCAGGAGGAAGGGGGATGGGGCAGAGAGGTGCCGCAGGAGGAAGGGGGATGGTGGAGAGAGGTGCAGCAGGAGGAAGGGGGATGGGGGAGAGAGATCCCGCAGGAGGAAGGGGGATGAGGGAGAGAGGTGCCGCAGGAGGAAGGGGGATGGGGGAGAGAGATCCCACAGGAGGAAGGGGGATGGGGTAGAGAGATCCCGCAGGAGGGAGGGGGATGCGCAGAGAGCTCCCGCAGGAGGAATGGGGATGGGGGAGAGAGGTGCCGCAGGAGGAAGGGGGATGGGGGAGAGAGATCCCACAGGAGGAAGGGGGATGGGGGAGAGAGAACCCACAGGAGGAAGGGGGGTGGAGGACAGAGCTCCCGCAGGAGGAAGGGTGATGCGGGAGAGAGCTCCCGCAGGAGGAAGGCGGATGGGGTAGAGAGGTGCCGCAGCAGGTAGGGTGATGGGGGAGATAGGTGCCGCAGAAGGAAGGGGGATGGGGGAGAGAGATGCCGCAGGAGGAACGGAGATGGCGGAGAGAGATCCCGCAGGAGGAAGGGGGATGGGGGAGAGAGGTGCCGCAGGAGGAAGGGGGATGGGGGAGAGAGATGGCACAGGAGGAAGGGGGATGGGGGAGAGAGATGCCGCAAGAGAAAGGGGGATGGGGGAGAGGGGTGCCGCAGGAGGAAGGGGAATGGGGGAGAGGGGTGCCGCAGGAGGAAGGGGGATGCGGGAGAGTGGTGCCGCAGGAGGAAAGGGAATGGGGGAGTGGGATCCCACAGGAGGAAGGGGGATGGGGGAGAGAGGTGCCGCAATAGGAAGGGGGATGGGGGAGAGAGATCCCGCAGGAGGAACGGAGATGGGGGAGAGAGATAACGCAGGAGGAAGGGGGATGGGCGAGAGAGATGCCGCAGGAGGAACGGAGATGGGGGAGAGAGATCCCTCAGGAGGAACGCTGATGGGGGAGAGAGATCCCGCAGGAGGACTGGGGTTGGGGGAGAGAGGTGCCGCAGGAGGAAGGGGGATGGGGGAGAGAGATCCCTCAGGAAGAAGGGGGATGGGGGAGAGGTGCCGCAGGAGGAAGGGGGATGGGGGATTGGGATCCCACAGGAGGAAGTGGGATGGGGGAGAGAGACCCCGCAGGAGGAAGGGAGATGGGGGAGAGGGATCCCACAGGAGGAAGGGGGATGGGGGAGAGGGATCCCGCAGGAGGAAGGGGGATGGGGGAGAGGGATCCCACAGGAGGAAGGAGGATGGGGAAGAGAGATCCCGCAGTAGGAAGTGGGATGGGGGAGAGAGACCCCACAGGTGGAAGGGAGATGGGGGAGAGTGATCCCGCAGGAAGAAGGGGGATGGGGGAGAGGTGCCGCAGGAGGAAGGGGGATGGGGGAGAGGGATCCCACAGGAGGAAGGAGGATGGGGAAGAGAGATCCCGCAGGAGGAAGTGGGATGGGGGAAAGAGACCCCGCAGGAGGAAGTGGGATGGGGGAGAGAGACCCCACTCGAGGAAGGGAGATGGGGGACAGGGATCCCACAGGAGGAAGGGGGATGGGGGAGATGTATCCCACAGGAGGAAGGGGGATGGGGGAGAGAGGTGCCGCAGGAGGAACGGAGATGAGGGAGAGAGGTGCCGCAGGAGGAAGGGGGATGGGGGAGAGAGATGCCGCAGCAGGAATGGGGATGGGGGAGAGATATCCCACAGGAGGAAGGGGGATGGGGGAGAGAGATGCCGCAGCAGGAAGGGGGATGGGGGAGAGATATCCCACAGAAGGAAGGGGGATGGGGGAGAGAGATGCCACAGGAGGAAGGGGGATGGGGTGGAGAGGTGCCGCAGGAGGAAGGGGATGGGGGAGAGATATCCCACAGGAGGAAGGGGGATAGGGGAGAGAGATGCCACAGGAGGAAGGGGGATGGGGGACAGAGCTCCCGCAGGAGGAAGGGTGATGCGGGAGAGATGTGCCGCAGGAGGAAGGGGGATGGGGTAGAGAGGTGCCGCAGGAGGTAGGGTGATGGGGGAGATAGGTGCCGCAGAAGGAAGGGGGATGGGGGAGAGAGATGCCGCAGGAGGAACGGAGATGGCGGAGAGATATCCCGCAGGAGGAAGGGTGATGGGGGAGAGAGGTGCCGCAGGAGGAAGGGGGATGAGGGAGAGAGGTCCCGCCGGAGGAAGGGGGATGGGGGAGAGAGATCCCGCAGGAGGTAGGGTGATGGGGGAGATAGGTGCCGCAGAAGGAAGGGGGATGGGGGAGAGAGGTGCCGCAGGAGGAACTGAGATGGCGGAGAGAGATCCCGCAGGAGGAAGGGGGATTGGGGAGAGAGATGCCGCAGGAGGAAGGGGGATGGGGGAGAGAGATGCCGCAGGAGGAAGGGGGATGGGGGAGAGAGATGCCAGAGGAGGAAGGGGGATGGGGGAGAGAGATGCCGCAGGAGGAAGGGGGATGGGGGAGAGAGGTGCCGCAGGAGGAAGGGGGGTGGGGGAGAGAGATGCCACAGGAGGAAGGGGGATGGGGGAGAGAGATGCCGCAAGAGAAAGGGGGATGGGGGAGAGGGGTGCCGCAGGAGGAAGGGGGATGGGGGAGAGGGGTGCCGCAGGAGGAAGGGGGATGGGGGAGAGGGGTGCCGCAGGAGGAAGTGGGATGGGGGAGAGGGATCCCACAGGAGGAAGGGGGATGGGGGAGAGAGCTCCCGCAGGAGGAAGGGGGATGGGGGAGAGAGATCCCGCAGGAGGAATGGGGATGGCGGAGAGAAATCCCGCAGGAGGAATGGGGATGGGGGAGAGATATCCCACAAGAAGAAGGGGGATGGGGGAGAGAGATGCCGCAGGAGGAAGGGGGATGGGGGAGAGATATCCCACAGGAGGAAGGGGGATGGGGTGGAGAGGTGCCGCAGGAGGAAGGGGATGGGGGAGAGATATCCCACAGGAGGAAGGGGGATAGGGGAGAGAGATGCCACAGGAGGAAGGGGGATGGGGGACAGAGCTCCCGCAGGAGGAAGGGTGATGCGGGAGAGATGTGCCGCAGCAGGAAGGGGGATGGGGTAGAGAGGTGCCGCAGGAGGAAGGGGATGGGGGAGAGATATCCCACAGGAGGAAGGGGGATAGGGGAGAGAGATGCCACAGGAGGAAGGGGGATGGGGGACAGAGCTCCCGCAGGAGGAAGGGGGATGGGGTAGATAGGTGCCGCAGAAGGAAGGGGGATGGGGGAGAGAGATGCCGCAGGAGGAACGGAGATGGCGGAGAGAGATCCCGCAGGAGGAAGGGTGATGGGGGAGAGAGGTGCCGCAGGAGGAAGGGGGATGAGGGAGAGAGGTCCCGCAGGAAGAAGGGGGATGGGGGAGAGAGATCCCGCAGGAGGTAGGGTGATGGGGGAGATAGGTGCCGCAGAAGGAAGGGGGATGGGGGAGAGAGGTGTCGCAGGAGGAACGGAGATGGCGGAGAGAGATCCCGCAGGATGAAGGGGGATTGGGGAGAGAGATGCCGCAGGAGGAAGGGGGATGGGGGAGAGAGATGCCAGAGGAGGAAGGGGGATGGGGGAGAGAGATGCCGCAAGAGAAAGGGGGATGGGGGAGAGGGGTGCCGCAGGAGGAAGGGGGATGGGGGAGAGGGGTCCCGCAGGAGGAAGGGGATGGGGGAGAGGGGTGCCGCATGAGGAAGTGGGATGGGGGAGAGGGATACCACAGGAGGAAGGGGGATGGGGGAGAGAGCTCCAGCAGGAGGAAGGGGGATGGGGGAGAGAGATCCCGCAGGAGGAATGGGGATGGCGGAGAGAAATCCCGCAGGAGGAATGGGGATGGGGGAGAGATATCCCACAAGAAGAAGGGGGATGGGGGAGAGAGATGACGCAGGAGGAAGGGGGATGGGGGAGAGAGCTCCCACAGGAGGAAGGGGGCTGGGGGAGAGATATCCCACAAGAAGAAGGGGGATGGGGGAGAGAGATGCCGCAGGAGGAACGGAGATGGGGGAGAGAGATCCCGCAGGAGGAAGGGGGATGGGGGAGAGAGATGCCGCAGGAGGAAGGGGGATGGGGGAGAGAGCTCCCGCAGGAGGAAGGGGGATGGGGGAGAGGGATCCCACAGGAGGAAGGAGGATGGGGAAGAGAGATCCCGCAGGAGGAAGTGGGATGGGGGAAAGAGACCCCGCAGGAGGAAGTGGGATGGGGGAGAGAGACCCCACAGGAGGAAGGGAGATGTGGGATAGGGATCCCACAGGAGGAAGGGGGATGGGGGAGATGTATCCCACAGGAGGAAGGGGGATGGGGGAGAGAGGTGCCGCAGGAGGAACGGAGATGAGGGAGAGAGGTGCCGCAGGAGGAAGGGGGATGGGGGAGAGTGATGCCGCAAGAGGAAGGGGGATTTGGAGAGAGATCCCGCAGGAGGAAGGGGGATGGCGGAGAGAAATCCCGCAGGAGGAATGGGGATGAGGGAGAGATATCCCACAGGAGGAAGGGGGATGGGGGAGAGAGATGCCGCAGCAGGAAGGGGGATGGGGGAGAGATATCCCACAGGAGGAAGTGGGATGGGGGAGAGAGATGCCACAGGAGGAAGGGGGATGGGGTGGAGAGGTGCCGCAGGAGGAAGGGGATGGGGGAGAGATATCCCACAGGAGGAAGGGGGTTAGTGGAGAGAGATGCCACAGGAGGAAGGGGGATGGGGGACAGAGCTCCCGCAGGAGGAAGGGTGATGCGGGAGAGATGTGCCGCAGGAGGAAGGGGGATGGGGTAGAGAGGTGCCGCAGGAGGTAGGGTGATGGGGGAGATAGGTGCCGCAGAAGGAAGGGGGATGGGGGAGAGAGATGCCGCAGGAGGAACGGAGATGGCGGAGAGAGATCCCGCAGGAGGAAGGGTGATGGGGGAGAGAGGTGCCGCAGGAGGAAGGGGGATGAGGGAGAGAGGTCCCGCAGGAGGAAGGGGGATGGGGGAGAGAGATCCCGCAGGAGGTAGGGTGATGGGGGAGATAGGTGCCGCAGAAGGAAGGGGGATGGGGGAGAGAGGTGCCGCAGGAGGAACGGAGATGGCGGAGAGAGATCCCGCAGGAGGAAGGGGGATTGGGGAGAGAGATGCCGCAGGAGGAATGGGGATGGGGGAGAGAGATGCCGCAGGAGGAAGGGGGATGGGGGAGAGAGATGCCAGAGGAGGAAGGGGGATGGGGGAGAGAGATGCCGCAAGAGGAAGGGGGATGGTGGAAAGAGATGCCAGAGGAGGAAGGGGGATGGGGGAGAGAGATGCCGCAGGAGGAAGGGGGATGGGGGAGAGGGGTGCCGCAGGAGGAAGGGGGATGGGGGAGAGGGGTGCCGCAGGAGGAAGGGGGAGGAGGGAGAGAGGTCCCGCAGGAGGAAGGGGGATGGGGGAGAGAGATCCCGCAGGAGGTAGGGTGATGGGGGAGATAGGTGCCGCAGAAGGAAGGGGGATGGGGGAGAGAGGTGTCGCAGGAGGAACGGAGATGGCGGAGAGAGATCCCGCAGGATGAAGGGGGATTGGGGAGAGAGATGCCGCAGGAGGAAGGGGGATGGGGGAGAGAGATGCCAGAGGAGGAAGGGGGATGGGGGAGAGAGATGCCGCAAGAGAAAGGGGGATGGGGGAGAGGGGTGCCGCAGGAGGAAGGGGGATGGGGGAGAGGGGTGCCGCAGGAGGAAGGGGGATGGGGGAGAGGGGTGCCGCAGGAGGAAGTGGGATGGGGGAGAGGGATCCCACAGGAGGAAGGGGGATGGGGGAGAGAGCTCCCGCAGGAGGAAGGGGGATGGGGGAGAGAGATCCCGCAGGAGGAATGGGGATGGCGGAGAGAAATCCCGCAGGAGGAATGGGGATGGGGGAGAGGGGTGCCGCAGGAGGAAGTGGGATGGGGGAGAGAGATGCCGCAGGAGGAAGGGGGATGGGGGAGAGAGCTCCCACAGGAGGAAGGGGGCTGGGGGAGAGATATCCCACAAGAAGAAGGGGGATGGGGGAGAGAGATGCCGCAGGAGGAACGGAGATGGGGGAGAGAGATCCCGCAGGAGGAAGGGGGATGGGGGAGAGAGATGCCGCAGGAGGAAGGGGGATGGGGGAGAGAGCTCCCGCAGGAGGAAGGGGGATGGGGGGAGAGGGATCCCACAGGAGGAAGGAGGATGGGGAAGAGAGATCCCGCAGGAGGAAGTGGGATGGGGGAAAGAGACCCCGCAGGAGGAAGTGGGATGGGGGAGAGAGACCCCACAGGAGGAAGGGAGATGTGGTATAGGGATCCCACAGGAGGAAGGGGGATGGGGGAGATATATCCCACAGGAGGAAGGGGGATGGGGGAGAGAGGTGCCGCAGGAGGAACGGAGATGAGGGAGAGAGGTGCCGCAGGAGGAAGGGGGATGGGGGAGAGAGGTGTCGCAGGAGGAACGGAGATGGCGGAGAGAGATCCCGCAGGATGAAGGGGGATTGGGGAGAGAGATGCCGCAGGAGGAAGGGGGATGGGGGAGAGAGATGCCAGAGGAGGAAGGGGGATGGGGGAGAGAGATGCCGCAAGAGAAAGGGGGATGGGGGAGAGGGGTGCCGCAGGAGGAAGGGGGATGGGGGAGTGGGGTGCCGCAGGAGGAAGGGGGATGGGGGAGAGGGGGTGCCGCAGGAGGAAGTGGGATGGGGGAGAGGGATCCCACAGGAGGAAGGGGGATGGGGGAGAGAGCTCCCGCAGGAGGAAGGGGGATGGGGGAGAGAGATCCCGCAGGAGGAATGGGGATGGCGAAGAGAAATCCCGCAGGAGGAATGGGGATGGGGGAGAGATATCCCACAAGAAGAAGGGGGATGGGGGAGAGAGATGCCGCAGGAGGAAGGGGGATGGGGGAGAGAGCTCCCACAGGAGGAAGGGGGCTGGGGGAGAGATATCCCACAAGAAGAAGGGGGATGGGGGAGAGAGATGCCGCAGGAGGAACGGAGATGGGGGAGAGAGATCCCGCAGGAGGAAGGGGGATGGGGGAGAGAGATGCCGCAGGAGGAAGGGGGATGGGGGAGAGAGCTCCCGCAGGAGGAAGGGGGATGGGGGAGAGGGATCCAGCAGGAGGAAGTGGGATGGGGGAAAGAGACCCCGCAGGAGGAAGTGGGATGGGGGAGAGAGACCCCACAGGAGGAAGGGAGATGTGGGATAGGGATCCCACAGGAGGAAGGGGGATGGGGGAGATATATCCCACAGGAGGAAGGGGGATGGGGGAGAGAGGTGCCGCAGGAGGAACGGAGATGAGGGAGAGAGGTGCCGCAGGAGGAAGGGGGATGGGGGAGAGTGATGCCGCAAGAGGAAGGGGGATTTGGAGATAGATCCCGCAGGAGGAAGGGGGATGGCGGAGAGAAATCCCGCAGGAGGAATGGGGATGAGGGAGAGATATCCCACAGGAGGAAGGGGGATGGGGGAGAGAGATGCCGCAGCAGGAAGGGGGATGGGGGAGAGATATCCCACAGGAGGAAGTGGGATGGGGGAGAGAGATGCCACAGGAGGAAGGGGGATGGGGTGGAGAGGTGCCGCAGGAGGAAGGGGATGGGGGAGAGATATCCCACAGGAGGAAGGGGGATAGGGGAGAGAGATGCCACAGGAGGAAGGGGGATGGGGGACAGAGCTCCCGCAGGAGGAAGGGTGATGCGGGAGAGATGTGCCGCAGGTGGAAGGGGGATGGGGTAGAGAGGTGCCGCAGGAGGTAGGGTGATGGGGGAGATAGGTGCCGCAGAAGGAAGGGGGATGGGGGAGAGAGATGCCGCAGGAGGAACGGAGATGGCGGAGAGAGATCCCGCAGGAGGAAGGGTGATGGGGGAGAGAGGTGCCGCAGGAGGAAGGGGGATGAGGGAGAGAGGTCCCGCAGGAGGAAGGGGGATGGGGGAGGGAGATCCCGCAGGAGGTAGGGTGATGGGGGAGATAGGTGCCGCAGAAGGAAGGGGGATGGGGGAGAGAGGTGCCGCAGGAGGAACGGAGATGGCGGAGAGAGATCCCGCAGGAGGAAGGGGGATTGGGGAGAGAGATGCCGCAGGAGGAATGGGGATGGGGGAGAGAGATGCCGCAGGAGGAAGGGGGATGGGGGAGAGAGATGCCAGAGGAGGAAGGGGGATGGGGGAGAGAGATGCCGCAAGAGAAAGGGGGATGGGGGAGAGGGGTGCCGCAGGAGGAAGGGGGATGGGGGAGAGAGATGCCAGAGGAGGAAGGGGGATGGGGGAGAGAGATGCCGCAGGAGGAAGGGGGATGGGGGAGAGGGGTGCCGCAGGAGGAAGGGGGATGGGGGAGAGGGGTGCCGCAGGAGGAAGTGGGATGGGGGAGAGGGATCCCACAGGAGGAAGGGGGTTGGGGGAGAGAGCTCCCGCAGGAGGAAGGGGGATGGGGGAGAGAGATCCCGCAGGAGGAATGGGGATGTCGGAGAGAAATCCCGCAGGAGGAATGGGGATGGGGGAGAGATATCCCACAAGAAGAAGTGGGATGGGGGAGAGAGATGCCGCAGGAGGAAGGGGGATGGGGGAGAGATATCCCACAGGAGTAAGGGGGATGGGGGAGAGAGATGCCACAGGAGGAAGGGGGATGGGGTGGAGAGGTGCCGCAGGAGGAAGGGGATGGGGGAGAGATATCCCACAGGAGGAAGGGGGATAGGGGAGAGAGATGCCACAGGAGGAAGGGGGATGGGGGACAGAGCTCCCGCAGGAGGAAGGGTGATGCGGGAGAGAGCTCCCGCAGGAGGAAGGGTGATGCGGGAGAGATGTGCCGCAGGAGGAAGGGTGATGGGGGAGAGATGTGCCGCAGGAGGAAGGGGGATGAGGGAGAGAGGTCCCGCAGGAGGAAGGGGGATGGGGTAGAGAGGTGCCGCAGGAGGTAGGGTGATGGGGGAGATAGGTGCCGCAGAAGGAAGGGGGATGGGGGAGAGAGATGCCGCAGGAGGAACGGAGATGGCGGAGAGAGATCCCGCAGGAGGAAGGGTGATGGGGGAGAGAGGTGCCGCAGGAGGAAGGGGGATGAGGGAGAGAGGTCCCGCAGGAGGAAGGGGGATGGGGGAGAGAGATCCCGCAGGAGGAAGGGGGATGAGGGAGAGAGGTCCCGCAGGAGGAAGGGGGATGGGGTAGAGAGGTGCCGCAGGAGGTAGGGTGATGGGGGAGATAGGTGCCGCAGAAGGAAGGGGGATGGGGGAGAGAGATGCCGCAGGAGGAACGGAGATGGCGGAGAGAGATCCCGCAGGAGGAAGGGTGATGGGGGAGAGAGGTGCCGCAGGAGGAAGGGGGATGAGGGAGAGAGGTCCCGCAGGAGGAAGGGGGATGGGGGAGAGAGATCCCGCAGGAGGTAAGATGATGGGGGAGATAGGTGCCGCAGAAGGAAGGGGGATGGTGGAGAGAGGTGCCGCAGGAGGAACGGAGATGGCGGAGAGAGATCCCGCAGGAGGAAGGGGGATGGGGGAGAGAGATGCAGCAGGAGGAAGGGGAATGGGGGAGAGAGATGCCAGAGGAGGAAGGGGGAATGGGGAGAGAGATGCCGCAAGGGAAAGGGGGATGGGGGAGAGGGGTGCCGCAGGAGGAAGGGGGATGGGGGAGAGGGGTGCCGCAGGAGGAAGGGGGATGGGGGAGAGGGGTGCCGCAGGAGGAAGTGGGATGGGGGAGAGGGATCCCACAGGAGGAAGGGGGATGGGGGAAAGAGCTACCGCAGGAGGAAGGGGGATGGGGGAGAGAGATCCCGCAGGAGGAATGGGGATGGCGGAGAGAAATCCCGCAGGAGGAATGGGGATGGGGGAGAGATATCCCACAAGAAGAAGGGGGATGCGGGAGAGAGATGCCGCAGGAGGAAGGGGGATGGGGGAGAGAGCTCCCACAGGAGGAAGGGGGCTGGTGGAGAGATATCCCACAAGAAGAAGGGGGATGGGGGAGAGAGATGCCGCAGGAGGAACGGAGATGGGGGAGAGAGATCCCGCAGGAGGAAGGGGGATGGGGGAGAGAGGTGCCGCAGGAGGAACGGAGATGAGGGAGAGAGGTGCCGCAGGAGGAAGGGGGATGGGGGAGAGTGATGCCGCAAGAGGAAGGGGGATTTGGAGAGAGATCCCGCAGGAGGAAGGGGGATGGCGGAGAGAAATCCCGCAGGAGGAATGGGGATGAGGGAGAGATATCCCACAGGAGGAAGGGGGATGGGGGAGAGAGATGCCGCAGCAGGAAGGGGGATGGGGGAGAGATATCCCACAGGAGGAAGTGGGATGGGGGAGAGAGATGCCACAGGAGGAAGGGGGATGGGGTGGAGAGGTGCCGCAGGAGGAAGGGGATGGGGGAGAGATATCCCACAGGAGGAAGGGGGATAGGGGAGAGAGATGCCACAGGAGGAAGGGGGATGGGGGACAGAGCTCCCGCAGGAGGAAGAGTGATGCGGGAGAGATGTGCCGCAGGAGGAAGGGGGATGGGGTAGAGAGGTGCCGCAGGAGGTAGGGTGATGGGGGAGATAGGTGCCGCAGAAGGAAGGGGGATGGGGGAGAGAGATGCCGCAGGAGGAACGGAGATGGCGGAGAGAGATCCCGCAGGAGGAAGGGTGATGGGGGAGAGAGGTGCCGCAGGAGGAAGGGGGATGAGTGAGAGAGTTCCCGCTGGAGGAAGGGGGATGGGGGAGGGAGATCCCGCAGGAGGTAGGGTGATGGGGGAGATAGGTGCCGCAGAAGGAAGGGGGATGGGGGAGAGAGGTGCCGCAGGAGGAACGGAGATGGCGGAGAGAGATCCCGCAGGAGGAAGGGGGATTGGGGAGAGAGATGCCGCAGGAGGAATGGGGATGGGGGAGAGAGATGCCGCAGGAGGAAGGGGGATGGGGGAGAGAGATGCCAGAGGAGGAAGGGGGATGGGGGAGAGAGATGCCGCAAGAGAAAGGGGGATGGGGGAGAGGGGTGCCGCAGGAGGAAGGGGGATGGGGGAGAGAGATGCCAGAGGAGGAAGGGGGATGGGGGAGAGAGATGCCGCAGGAGGAAGGGGGATGGGGGAGAGGGGTGCCGCAGGAGGAAGGGGGATGGGGGAGAGGGGTGCCGCAGGAGGAAGTGGGATGGGGGAGAGGGATCCCACAGGAGGAAGGGGGATGGGGGAGAGAGCTCCCGCAGGAGGGGGGATGGGGGAGAGAGATCCCGCAGGAGGAATGGGGATGTCGGAGAGAAATCCCACAGGAGGAATGGGGATGGGGGAGAGATATCCCACAAGAAGAAGTGGGATGGGGGAGAGAGATGCCGCAGGAGGAAGGGGAATGGGGGAGAGATATCCCACAGGAGTAAGGGGGATGGGGGAGAGAGATGCCACAGGAGGAAGGGGGATGGGGTGGAGAGGTGCCGCAGGAGGAAGGGGATGGGGGAGAGATATCCCACAGGAGGAAGGGGGATAGGGGAGAGAGATGCCACAGGAGGAAGGGGGATGGGGGACAGAGCTCCCGCAGGAGGAAGGGTGATGCGGGAGAGAGCTCCCGCAGGAGGAAGGGTGATGCGGGAGAGATGTGCCGCAGGAGGAAGGGTGATGGGGGAGAGATGTGCCGCAGGAGGAAGGGGGATGAGGGAGAGAGGTCCCGCAGGAGGAAGGGGGATGGGGTAGAGAGGTGCCGCAGGAGGTAGGGTGATGGGGGAGATAGGTGCCGCAGAAGGAAGGGGGATGGGGGAGAGAGATGCCGCAGGAGGAACGGAGATGGCGGAGAGAGATCCCGCAGGAGGAAGGGTGATGGGGGAGAGAGGTGCCGCAGGAGGAAGGGGGATGAGGGAGAGAGGTCCCGCAGGAGGAAGGGGGATGGGGGAGAGAGATCCCGCAGGAGGTAAGATGATGGGGGAGATAGGTGCCGCAGAAGGAAGGGGGATTGGGGAGAGAGGTGCCGCAGGAGGAACGGAGATGGCGGAGAGAGATCCCGCAGGAGGAAGGGGGATGGGGGAGAGAGATGCAGCAGGAGGAAGGGGAATGGGGGAGAGAGATGCCAGAGGAGGAAGGGGGAATGGGGAGAGAGATGCCGCAAGGGAAAGGGGGATGGGGGAGAGGGGTGCCGCAGGAGGAAGGGGGATGGGGGAGAGGGGTGCCGCAGGAGGAAGGGGGATGGGGGAGAGGGGTGCCGCAGGAGGAAGTGGGATGGGGGAGAGGGATCCCACAGGAGGAAGGGGGATGGGGGAGAGAGCTCCCGCAGGAGGAAGGGGGATGGGGGAGAGAGATCCCGCAGGAGGAATGGGGATGGCGGAGAGAAATCCCGCAGGAGGAATGGGGATGGGGGAGAGATATCCCACAAGAAGAAGAAGGATGCGGGAGAGAGATGCCGCAGGAGGAAGGGGGATGGGGGAGAGATATCCCACAAGAAGAAGAAGGATGCGGGAGAGAGATGCCAGAGGAGGAAGGGGGAATGGGGAGAGAGATGCCGCAAGGGAAAGGGGGATGGGGGAGAGGGGTGCCGCAGGAGGAAGGGGGATGGGGGAGAGGGGTGCCGCAGGAGGAAGGGGGATGGGGGAGAGGGGTGCCGCAGGAGGAAGTGGGATGGGGGAGAGGGATCCCACAGGAGGAAGGGGGATGGGGGAGAGAGCTCCCGCAGGAGGAAGGGGGATGGGGGAGAGAGATCCCGCAGGAGGAATGGGGATGGCGGAGAGAAATCCCGCAGGAGGAATGGGGATGGGGGAGAGATATCCCACAAGAAGAAGAAGGATGCGGGAGAGAGATGCCGCAGGAGGAAGGGGGATGGGGGAGAGAGCTCCCACAGGAGAAAGGGGGCTGGTGGAGAGATATCCCACAAGAAGAAGGGGGATGGGGGAGAGAGATGCCGCAGGAGGAACGGAGATGGGGGAGAGAGATCCCGCAGGAGGAAGGGGGATGGGGGAGAGAGATGCCGCAGGAGGAAGGGGGATGGGGGAGAGAGCTCCCGCAGGAGGAAGGGGGATGGGGGAGAGAGATCCCGCAGGAGGAATGGGGATGTCGGAGAGAAATCCCGCAGGAGGAATGGGGATGGGGGAGAGATATCCCACAAGAAGAAGGGGGATGGGGGAGAGAGATGCCGCAGGAGGAAGGGGGATGGGGGAGAGAGCTCCCGCAGGAGGAAGGGGGATGGGGGAGAGATATCCCACAAGAAGAAGGGGGATGGGGGAGAGAGATGCCACAGGAGGAAGGGGGATGGGGGACAGAGCTCCCGCAGGAGGAAGGGTGATGCGGGAGATAGGTGCCGCAGAAGGAAGGGGGATGGGGGAGAGAGGTGCCGCAGGAGGTAGGGTGATGGGGGAGATAGGTGCCGCAGAAGGAAGGGGGATGGGGGAGAGAGATGACGCAGGAGGAACGGAGATGGCGGAGAGAGATCCCGCAGGAGGAAGGGTGATGGGGGAGAGAGGTGCCGCAGGAGGAAGGGGGATGAGGGAGAGAGGTCCCGCAGGAGGTAGGGTGATGGGGGAGATAGGTGCCGCAGAAGGAAGGGGGATGGGGGAGAGAGGTGCCGCAGGAGGAACGGAGATGGCGGAGAGAGATCCCGCAGGAGGAAGGGGGATTGGGGAGAGAGATGCCGCAGGAGGAAGGGGGATGGGGGAGAGAGTTGCCTCAGGAGGAAGGGGGATGGGGGAGAGAGATGCCGCAAGAGAAAGGGGGATGGGGGAGAGGGTTGCCGCAGGAGGAAGGGGGATGGGGGAGAGGGGTGCCGCAGGAGGAAGTGGGATGGGGGAGAGGGGTGCCGCAGGAGGAATGGGGATGGCGGAGAGAAATCCCGCAGGAGGAATGGGGATGGGGGAGAGATATCCCACAAAAAGAAGGGGGATGGGGGAGAGAGATGCCGCAGGAGGAAGGGGGATGGGGGAGAGAGCTCCCACAGGAGGAATGGGGCTGGGGGAGAGATATCCCACAAGAAGAAGGGGGATGGGGGAGAGAGATGCCGCAGGAGGAACGGAGATGGGGGAGAGAGATCCCGCAGGAGGAAGGGGGATGGGGGAGAGAGATGCCGCAGGAGGAAGGGGGATGGGGGAGAGAGAACCCGCAGGAGGAAGAGGGATGGGGTAGAGAGATCCCGCAGGAGGAAGGGGGATGGGGCAGAGAGGTGCCGCAGGAGGAAGGGGGATGGGGTGGAGAGGTGCCGCAGGAGGAAGGGGGATGGGGGAGAGATATCCCACAGGAGGAAGGGGGATAGGGGAGAGAGATGCCACAGGAGGAAGGGGGATGGGGGACAGAGCTCCCGCAGGAGGAAGGGTGATGCGGGAGAGATGTGCCGCAGGAGGAAGGGGGATGGGGTAGAGAGGTGCCGCAGGAGGTAGGGTGATGGGGGAGATAGGTGCCGCAGAAGGAAGGGGGATGGGGGAGAGAGATGCCGCAAGAGGAACGGAGATGGCGGAGAGAGATCCCGCAGGAGGAAGGGTGATGGGGGAGAGAGGTGCCGCAGAAGGAAGGGTGATGGGGGAGAGAGGTGCCGCAGGAGGAACGGAGATGGCGGAGAGAGATGCCACAGGAGGAAGGGGGATGGGGGAGAGAGATGCCGCAGGAGGAAGGGGGATGGGGGAGAGGGATCCCGCAGGAGGAAGGGGGATGGGGGAGAGAGCTCCCGCAGGAGGAAGGGGGATGGGGGAGAGAGATCCCGCAGGAGGAATGGGGATGGCGGAGAGTAATCCCGCAGGAGGAATGGGGATGGGGGAGAGATATCCCACAAAAAGAAGGGGGATGGGGGAGAGAGATGCCGCAGGAGGAAGGGGGATGGGGGAGAGAGCTCCCACAGGAGGAAGGGGGCTGGGGGAGAGATATCCCACAAGAAGAAGGGGGATGGGGGAGAGAGATGCCGCAGGAGGAACGGAGATGGGGGAGAGAGATCCCGCAGGAAGGGGGATGGGGGAGAGAGAACCCGCAGGAGGAAGAGGGATGGGGTAGAGAGATCCCGCAGGAGGAAGGGGGATGGGGCAGAGAGGTGCCGCAGGAGGAAGGGGGATGGGGGAGAGAGGTGCAGCAGGAGGATGGGGGATGGGGGAGAGAGATCCCGCAGGAGGAAGGGGGATGAGGGAGAGAGGTGCCGCAGGAGGAAGGGGGATGGGGGAGAGAGATCCCACAGGAGGAAGGGGGATGGGGTAGAGAGATCCCGCAGGAGGGAGGGGGATGCGCAGAGAGCTCCCGCAGGAGGAATGGGGATGGGGGAGAGTGGTGCCGCAGGAGGAAGGGGGATGGGGGAGAGAGATCCCACAGGAGGAAGGGGGATGGGGGAGAGAGATCCCACAGGAGGAAGGGGGATGGAGGACAGAGCTCCCGCAGGAGGAAGGGTGATGCGGGAGAGAGCTCCCGCAGGAGGAAGGCGGATGGGGTAGAGAGGTGCCGCAGGAGGTAGGGTGATGGGGGAGATATTTGCCGCAGGAGGAAGGGGGATGGGGGAGAGAGATGCCGCAGGAGGAACGGAGATGGCGGAGAGAGATCCCGCAGGAGGAAGGGGGATGGGGGAGAGAGGTGCCGCAGGAGGAAGGAGGATGGGGGAGAGAGATGCCACAGGAGGAAGGGGGATGGGGGAGAGAGATGCCGCAAGAGAAAGGGGGATGGGGGAGAGGGGTGCCGCAGGAGGAAGGGGAATGGGGGAGAGGGGTGCCGCAGGAGGAATGGGGATGCGGGACAGTGGTGCCGCAGGAGGAAGGGGGATGGGGGAGAGAGCTCCCGCAGGAGGAAGGGGGATGGGGGAGAGAGATCCCGCAGGAGGAATGGGGATGGGGGAGAGAGATGCCGCAAGAGAAAGGGGGATGGGGGAGAGATATCCCACAAGAAGAAGGGGGATGGGGGAGAGGGGTGCCGCAGGAGGAAGTGGGATGGGGGAGAGGGATCCCACAGGAGGAAGGGGGATGGGGGAGAGAGCTCCCGCAGAAGGAACGGGGATGGGGGAGAGAGATCCCGCAGGAGGAATGGGGATGTCGGAGAGAAATCCCGCAGGAGGAATGGGGATGGGGGAGAGATATCCCACAAGAAGAAGGGGGATGGGGGAGAGAGATGCCGCAGGAGGAAGGGGGATGGGGGAGAGATATCCCACAGGAGGAAGGGGGATGGGGGAGAGAGATGCCACAGGAGGAAGGGGGATGGGGTGGAGAGGTGCCGCAGGAGGAAGGGGATGGGGGAGAGATATCCCACAGGAGGAAGGGGGATAGGGGAGAGAGATGCCACAGGAGGAAGGGGGATGGGGGACAGAGCTCCCGCAGGAGGAAGGGTGATGCGGGAGAGATGTGCCGCAGGAGGAAGGGGGATGGGGGAGAGAGATGCCGCAGGAGGAACGGAGATGGCGGAGAGAGATCCCGCAGGAGGAAGGGTGATGGGGGAGAGAGGTGCCGCAGGAGGAAGGGGGATGAGGGAGAGAGGTCCCGCAGGAGGAAGGGGGATGGGGGAGAGAGATCCCGCAGGAGGTAGGGTGATGGGGGAGATAGGTGCCGCAGAAGGAAGGGGGATGGGGGAGAGAGGTGCCGCAGGAGGAACGGAGATGGCGGAGAGAGATCCCGCAGGATGAAGGGGGATTGGGGAGAGAGATGCCGCAGGAGGAAGGGGGATGGGGGAGAGAGATGCCGCAGGAGGAAGGGGGATGGGGGAGAGAGATGCCAGAGGAGGAAGGGGGATGGGGGAGAGAGATGCCGCAAGAGAAAGGGGGATGGGGGAGAGGGGTGCCGCAGGAGGATGGGGGAGAGGGGTGCCGCAGGAGGAAGGGGGATGGGGGAGAGGGGTGCCGCAGGAGGAAGTGGGATGGGGGAGAGGGATCCCACAGGAGGAAGGGGGATGGGGGAGAGAGCTCCCGCAGGAGGAAGGGGGATGGGGGAGAGAGATCCCGCAGGAGGAATGGGGATGGCGGAGAGAAATCCCGCAGGAGGAATGGGGATGGGGGAGAGATATCCCACAAGAAGAAGGGGGATGGGGGAGAGAGATGCCGCAGGAGGAAGGGGGATGGGGGAGAGAGCTCCCACAGGAGGAAGGGGGCTGGGGGAGAGATATCCCACAAGAAGAAGGGGGATGGGGGAGAGAGATGCCGCAGTAGGAACGGAGATGGGGGAGAGAGTTCCCGCAGGAGGAAGGGGGATGGGGGAGAGAGATGCCGCAGGAGGAAGGGGGATGGGGTAGAGAGCTCCCGCAGGAGGAAGGGGGATGGGGGAGAGAGATCCCGCAGGAGGAATGGGGATGGCGGAGAGAAATCCCGCAGGAGGTATGGGAATGGGGGAGAGATATCCCACAAGAAGAAGGGGGATGGGGGAGAGAGATGCCGCAGGAGGAAGGGGGATGGGGGTGAGAGCTCCCGCAGGAGGAAGGGGGATGGGGGAGAGATATCCCACAAGAAGAAGGGGGATGGGGGAGAGAGATGCCGCAGGAGGGACGGAGATGGGGGAGAGAGATCCCGCAGGAGGAAGGGGGATGGGGGAGAGAGATGCCGCAGACGGAAGGGGGATGGGGGAGAGAGGTGCAGCAGGAGGAAGGGGGATGGGGGAGAGAGATCCCGCAGGAGGAAGGGGGATGAGGGAGAGAGGTGCCGCAGGAGGAAGGGGGATGGGGGAGAGAGATCCCACAGGAGGAAGGGGGATGGGGGAGAGAGATCCCACAGGAGGAAGGGGGATGGAGGACAGAGCTCCCGCAGGAGGAAGGGGGATGGGGGAGAGAGATACCACAGGAGGAAGGGGGATGGGGGAGAGAGATTCCACAGGAGGAAGGTGGATGGAGAAGAGAGATCACACAGGAGGAAGGGGGATGGAGAAGAGTAATCCCACAGGACGAAGCGGGATGGGGGAGAGAGATCCCACAGGAGGAAGGGGTTTGGGGGAGAAACATCCCACAGTGGGAAGGGGGATGGGGGAGAGAGATCACACAGGAGGAAGGGGGATGGGGGAGAGAGATCCCACAGGAGGAAGGGGGATGGAGGACAGCGCTCCCGCAGGAGGAAGGGGGATGGGGGAGAGAGATACCACAGGAGGAAGGGGGATGGGGGAGAGAGATTCCACAGGAGGAAGGTGGATGGAGAAGAGAGATCACACAGGAGGAAGGGGGATGGAGAAGAGTAATCCCACAGGAGGAAGGGGGATGGGGGAGAGAGATCCCACAGGAGGAAGGGGTTTGGGGGAGAAACATCCCACAGGGGGAAGGGGGATGGGGGAGAGAGATCACACAGGAGGACTGGGGATTGAGAAGAGTGATCCCGCAGGAGGAAGGTGGATGGGGGAGAGAGATCCCACAGGAGGAAGGGGTGTGGGGGGGAGAGCTCCCGCAGGAGGAAGGGGGATGGGGGAGAGAGAACCCACAGGAGGAAGGGGAATGGGGGGGAGAGCTCCCACAAGGGGAAGGTGGACGGGGGAGTGAGATCCCGCAGGAGGAAGGGGGATGCAGGAGAGTGATCACACAGGAGGAAGGTTGATGCGGGAGAGAGATCACACAGGAGGAAGGGGGATGGGGGGTAGGGATCCCGTAGGAGGATGGGGGATCGGGGAGAGTGATCCCACAGGACGAAGGGATTGGGAAGTTTGATGGGGGAGAGAGCTCCCTCAGGAGGAAGGGGGTTGGGGGAGAGTGATCCCGTAGGAGGATGGTGGATGGGGGAGAGGGATCCCGCAGGATAAGGGGGATGTGTGAGAGGGATCCCGCAGGAGGAAGGGGGATGGGTGAGAGGGATCCCGCAGGAGGAAGTGGGATGGGCGACAGGTATCCCGCAGGAGGAAGTGGGATGGGGGAGAGATATCCCACAAGAAGAAGGGGGATGGGGGAGAGAGATGCCGCAGGAGGAACGGAGATGGGGGAGAGAGATCCCGCAGGAGGAAGGGGGATGGGGGAGAGAGAACCCGCAGGAGGAAGAGGGATGGGGTAGAGAGATCCCGCAGGAGGAAGGGGGATGGGGCAGAGAGGTGCCGCAGGAGGAAGGGGGATGGGGGAGAGAGGTGCAGCAGGAGGATGGGGGATGGGGGAGAGAGATCCCGCAGGAGGAAGGGGGATGAGGGAGAGAGGTGCCGCAGGAGGAAGGGGGATGGGGGAGAGAGATCCCACAGGAGGAAGGGGGATGGGGTAGAGAGATCCCGCAGGAGGGAGGGGGATGCGCAGAGAGCTCCCGCAGGAGGAATGGGGATGGGGGAGAGAGGTGCCGCAGGAGGAAGGGGGATGGGGGAGAGAGATCCCACAGGAGGAAGGGGGATGGGGGAGAGAGATCCCACAGGAGGAAGGGGGATGGAGGACAGAGCTCCCGCAGGAGGAAGGGTGATGCGGGAGAGAGCTCCCGCAGGAGGAAGGCGGATGGGGTAGAGAGGTGCCGCAGGAGGTAGGGTGATGGGGGAGATATTTGCCGCAGAAGGAAGGGGGATGGGGGAGAGAGATGCCGCAGGAGGAACGGAGATGGCGGAGAGAGATCCCGCAGGAGGAAGGGGGATGGGGGAGAGAGGTGCCGCAGGAGGAAGGAGGATGGGGGAGAGAGATGCCACAGGAGGAAGGGGGATGGGGGAGAGAGATGCCGCAAGAGAAAGGGGGATGGGGGAGAGGGGTGCCGCAGGAGGAAGGGGAATGGGGGAGAGGGGTGCCGCAGGAGGAATGGGGATGCGGGACAGTGGTGCCGCAGGAGGAAGGGGGATGGGGGAGAGAGCTCCCGCAGGAGGAAGGGGGATGGGGGAGAGAGATCCCGCAGGAGGAATGGGGATGGGGGAGAGAGATGCCGCAAGAGAAAGGGGGATGGGGGAGAGATATCCCACAAGAAGAAGGGGGATGGGGGAGAGGGGTGCCGCAGGAGGAAGTGGGATGGGGGAGAGGGATCCCACAGGAGGAAGGGGGATGGGGGAGAGAGCTCCCGCAGGAGGAACGGGGATGGGGGAGAGAGATCCCGCAGGAGGAATGGGGATGTCGGAGAGAAATCCCGCAGGAGGAATGGGGATGGGGGAGAGATATCCCACAAGAAGAAGGGGGATGGGGGAGAGAGAT
The DNA here is from genome assembly GCF_048418815.1 of Hemitrygon akajei. Lineage (NCBI taxonomy): Eukaryota > Metazoa > Chordata > Chondrichthyes > Myliobatiformes > Dasyatidae > Hemitrygon > Hemitrygon akajei. Next base: position 693,429 of record NW_027331962.1, read on the forward strand.
GCCGCAGGAGGAAGGGGGATGGGGGAGAGATATCCCACAGGAGGAAGGGGGATGGGGGAGAGAGATGCCACAGGAGGAAGGGGGATGGGGTGGAGAGGTGCCGCAGGAGGAAGGGGATGGGGGAGAGATATCCCACAGGAGGAAGGGGGATAGGGGAGAGAGATGCCACAGGAGGAAGGGGGATGGGGGACAGAGCTCCCGCAGTAGGAAGGGTGATGCGGGAGAGATGTGCCGCAGGAGGAAGGGGGATGGGGGAGAGAGATGCCGCAGGAGGAACGGAGATGGCGGAGAGAGATCCCGCAGGAGGAAGGGTGATGGGGGAGAGAGGTGCCGCAGGAGGAAGGGGGATGAGGGAGAGAGGTCCCGCAGGAGGAAGGGGGATGGGGGAGAGAGATCCCGCAGGAGGTAGGGTGATGGGGGAGATAGGTGCCGCAGAAGGAAGGGGGATGGGGGAGAGAGGTGCCGCAGGAGGAACGGAGATGGCGGAGAGAGATCCCGCAGGATGAAGGGGGATTGGGGAGAGAGATGCCGCAGGAGGAAGGGGGATGGGGGAGAGAGATGCCGCAGGAGGAAGGGGGATGGGGGAGAGAGATGCCAGAGGAGGAAGGGGGATGGGGGAGAGAGATGCCGCAAGAGAAAGGGGGATGGGGGAGAGGGGTGCCGCAGGAGGATGGGGGAGAGGGGTGCCGCAGGAGGAAGGGGGATGGGGGAGAGGGGTGCCGCAGGAGGAAGTGGGATGGGGGAGAGGGATCCCACAGGAGGAAGGGGGATGGGGGAGAGAGCTCCCGCAGGAGGAAGGGGGATGGGGGAGAGAGATCCCGCAGGAGGAATGGGGATGGCGGAGAGAAATCCCGCAGGAGGAATGGGGATGGGGGAGAGATATCCCACAAGAAGAAGGGGGATGGGGGAGAGAGATGCCGCAGGAGGAAGGGGGATGGGGGAGAGAGCTCCCACAGGAGGAAGGGGGCTGGGGGAGAGATATCCCACAAGAAGAAGGGGGATGGGGGAGAGAGATGCCGCAGTAGGAACGGAGATGGGGGAGAGAGATCCCGCAGGAGGAAGGGGGATGGGGGAGAGAGATGCCGCAGGAGGAAGGGGGATGGGGGAGAGAGCTCCCGCAGGAGGAAGGGGGATGGGGGAGAGAGATCCCGCAGGAGGAATGGGGATGGCGGAGAGAAATCCCGCAGGAGGTATGGGGATGGGGGAGAGATATCCCACAAGAAGAAGGGGGATGGGGGAGAGAGATGCAGCAGGAGGAAGGGGGATGGGGGAGAGAGCTCCCGCAGGAGGAAGGGGGATGGGGGAGAGATATCCCACAAGAAGAAGGGGGATGGGGGAGAGAGATGCCGCAGGAGGGACGGAGATGGGGGAGAGAGATCCCGCAGGAGGAAGGGGGATGGGGGAGAGAGATGCCGCAGACGGAAGGGGGATGGGGGAGAGAGGTGCAGCAGGAGGAAGGGGGATGGGGGAGAGAGATCCCGCAGGAGGAAGGGGGATGAGGGAGAGAGGTGCCGCAGGAGGAAGGGGGATGGGGGAGAGAGATCCCACAGGAGGAAGGGGGATGGGGGAGAGAGATCCCACAGGAGGAAGGGGGATGGAGGACAGAGCTCCCGCAGGAGGAAGGGGGATGGGGGAGAGAGATACCACAGGAGGAAGGGGGATGGGGGAGAGAGATTCCACAGGAGGAAGGTGGATGGAGAAGAGAGATCACACAGGAGGAAGGGGGATGGAGAAGAGTAATCCCACAGGACGAAGCGGGATGGGGGAGAGAGATCCCACAGGAGGAAGGGGTTTGGGGGAGAAACATCCCACAGTGGGAAGGGGGATGGGGGAGAGAGATCACACAGGAGGAAGGGGGATGGGGGAGAGAGATCCCACAGGAGGAAGGGGGATGGAGGACAGCGCTCCCGCAGGAGGAAGGGGGATGGGGGAGAGAGATACCACAGGAGGAAGGGGGATGGGGGGAGAGAGATTCCACAGGAGGAAGGTGGATGGAGAAGAGAGATCACACAGGAGGAAGGGGGATGGAGAAGAGTAATCCCACAGGAGGAAGGGGGATGGGGGAGAGAGATCCCACAGGAGGAAGGGGTTTGGGGGAGAAACATCCCACAGGGGGAAGGGGGATGGGGGAGAGAGATCACACAGGAGGACTGGGGATTGAGAAGAGTGATCCCGCAGGAGGAAGGGGGATGGGGGAGAGAGATCCCACAGGAGGAAGGGGTGTGGGGGGGAGAGCTCCCGCAGGAGGAAGGGGGATGGGGGAGAGAGAACCCACAGGAGGAAGGGGAATGGGGGGGAGAGCTCCCACAAGGGGAAGGTGGACGGGGGAGTGAGATCCCGCAGGAGGAAGGGGGATGCAGGAGAGTGATCACACAGGAGGAAGGTTGATGCGGGAGAGAGATCACACAGGAGGAAGGGGGATGGGGGGTAGGGATCCCGTAGGAGGATGGGGGATCGGGGAGAGTGATCCCACAGGACGAAGGGATTGGGAAGTTTGATGGGGGAGAGAGCTCCCTCAGGAGGAAGGGGGTTGGGGGAGAGTGATCCCGTAGGAGGATGGTGGATGGGGGAGAGGGATCCCGCAGGATAAGGGGGATGTGTGAGAGGGATCCCGCAGGAGGAAGGGGGATGGGTGAGAGGGATCCCGCAGGAGGAAGTGGGATGGGCGACAGGTATCCCGCAGGAGGAAGTGGGATGGGCGACAGGTATCCGGCAGGAGGAAGGGGGATGGGGAAGAGTGATCCGATAGGATGAAGGGGAATGGGGGGGGGGAATTTCCAACAGGAGGGAGGGTGATGAGGAAGTGAGATCCCACAGGATGAAGGGGGTTTGCGTAGAGAGATCCCTTAGGCGGATAGGGGATGGGGAAAACAGATCTGACAGGAGGAAGGGATACCACTGGAGGGAAGGGAACGGGGAAGAGAGAACCCACAGGAGGAAGGGGAATGGGGAAGAAAGATCCCGCAGGAAGAGGGGTGGGGAAAAGACATTCCACTGGAGGGTGAGGAAAGGGTAATAGAGAGCCGACAGGAGGAATGGGGTTGGGGACGAGATCCCTAAGAATCGAAGGGGGATTTGGATAAAAAGTCCCACAGGAGGATTCCACGGGTAAACGATAATCCTACAAGACGAGAGGATGCAGAAAATGTTTGTACGTGTGTGTTGGGTCTGAACAGAGACCCAGAGGTGATGCGGCCTCGTTCTCTGTGTATCTGGTAGTGAGCAAAGTCACACACTATCAAGGGCAGGGGAGGGCAATCTCACAATGGTATTTCTTTCCTTCTCACTGGGACAGTCTGCAGACGGTCTCTTCTCCCTCACCGGGAAGGGGGTGTGAATCTCTGACCCACCTGCTGCATTCAGTGTCGGTCTGGGTGTCAGTAACAGTGAGAAGGAACATTGTCAATGGACGTGTCACAGGCATCAGGAAACACGGCCATTCCTGTGATTTACTACCATTAAATAATGGTCGTTGTTCACTGATCTGATGAAGTCTTCAACATCCCTTCACAAGGAACCACAGAACCCTCCCGTCCTTGGGTAATTACTCACCGATCCCCTGGGCATTTGTCACAATTCTTCACAATCTGATTTATCACAGTTTAACCCAAATCTCTTTACATTGAGATGACACAATAGAACAGTTTCACAGTTCAGAGTGAGAGTTAAATCAAGTTACCTCAACTCCTGGCACTTGTGCAGCCCGGGTCCCAGCCGCTGGATTCCTTCACATTGAATGTGGCAGCGCTCCAGGTCGAGGTGTTTTATTGTATCACAGAGTCTGATGGCATGAGACAGGACCGCGCAGTCAATCGGGGTCAGTGTCATTCCACTGAATGAAAGTGTTTTCACAGATCCCAGTGTTTCCTGAGCCAGTCCACGATTCTGAGACTCAAACAGGTAGTGCAATGTGTTCAGGAGGCTCCTTTTACCAGCTTCACTCCCTGTGTTTCCACTCTGGCGTTTAACCTCCTCCTTCACCCAGTCAATCACCCGGCAGGTTGTTTCATGAGGAAATGGACCCAGAAACTCCACCAGGCCCCGAGCTGTCATTGGGTTGGAGAGACCAGCAACAAAACGGAGAAATACCTCAAATCGCCCATCTGTCGTGTTGTGGGCATCAGTGAGGAATTTCAGGATATCCCCGGGATGTGGATTCAGGAATTGTGCGACTGCAGCTACAAACTCTTGGATGGTGAGGTGTGGGAATGTGTACACCACGCTCTGGGCAGAATCCTCTCTCTCCAAAAGCTCCATCAGGAACCCGGACAGGAACTGGGAAGGCTGCAGACTGTAGTTGATCAAATCTCCATCTGTAAACACAATCTTCTTCTTGTACACTCCTCTGAAGGCCATCTGACCCACCCTGAGTAACACATCACGGGGGTTCTCAATCTCACGGCCGTGGTTTTTCAGGATGTTGTAAATATAGTAGGAGTACAGTTGGGTGATGGTCTTGGGAACTTGCTGTGGGTCCCTGACTCTTTGTGTGAAGAAGGGGCCCAGTGTCAGAGCGAGGATCCAACAGTAGGAGGGGTTGTAGCTCATGGTGTACAGGATCTCGTTCTCCTTCACATAATTGAAAACAGCTTCCGCCACCATCTGATCTGCAAAATATCTGATGAAATATTCCTTCCGTTCCTCATCAACAAATCCCAGGATTTCAGCCCGGACACTGATCTCCGCCTTTTTCAATAAATGTAACGCAGTGGGGCGGGTGGTCACCAGCACTGAACACCCTGGGAGCAGCTTGCCCTGGATTAAACTGTACACAATGTCCGACACTTCACACCTCCACCCGGGATCTGGGCAGTGGTGCTTGGGTTCTGTATCTCTCTGACTGTCCGCAAAATCGATTTTGTGTTTGAATTCATCTAAACCATCGAATATAAACAGTAATCCCTCTGGGTTCTTCCAGACTTCTCTCAGGAAATTCCCAAAGTAAGGATACTGATCCAGAATCAGTTCATTCAGGTTTATTCGACAGATAATACTGTTTAAATCTCGGAATTTGAAACTGAAGACAAATTGGAACTGTTGGTATATTTTCCCCATGGCCCAGTCATAAACAATCTTTTGTACCATCGTTGTTTTCCCGATTCCCGGGACTCCGGCCGCTGCTGCTGAACTCCCAGATTTGGATTTATTCCGGGAAAAGCTGCTCTGGAGTAACTGATCAGTACGGATTTTTTCCAGCTGTCTGCGGAGTTGTTTCTCTCTATAATCCTCATGGTCTCTGCCTCTTGCCAGCAGCTCATGTTCCACCAGTCTCCGATGTCGAACAGTAGAAATGATCGTGAGCTCAGCGTATCGATCAACCAGCTGGAAAACCTTCACCTTTTCCGTCATCAGGATCGTGTTCACTTTCAGTGTTTCAGTTTGTGCCCGCAGAGTCTCCTTGTGTTTCTGTTGAACATCTTCCATGGGAACAGAGAACATATTCAAAACTTTAAATGGCTCTTCTGACAAAGAACTTTATAACGGTATTTCAGCATTCAGTGTTTGAGATCACATGAATAAATTCAATGCTTCCATGGATATTGGGACAGAAAGTAAAATTCTGTTCACAGACACGGAATTGACAGCAATGGATGTCCCTGAAAATGTCCAATCCTCATGTTCTGGTTCTAGTTATTTGTGAAGGTGAACATTCCCCTGATTGCACTTTCTAAGCAAACCTAAACAAGCATCACTTCCCACTAACATCTTAACTACATTCTACAGAGGCGTGGTTGAGAGTGTGCTGACCTTTTGCATCACAACCTGGTACTCCAGCTGCAGTGCTGCCGACAGAAAAGCCTTGCAGGGGGTGGTTAGGGGAGCAGAGAAGGTTATTGGGGTCTCCCTACCTTCTGTCCAAGTCCTCTTTCAACGTCGATGCCTCCAGAAGACACGGTACATCATTAACAACCCCTCACACCCTCTCCATGAACTGTTTGTTCTTCTGCCATCAGGTAAACGTTACAGGAGCATCAAAACTAAAACCACAAGGCTACTAAACAGCTTCCTCCCACGGGCAGTCAGACTGCTAAATAGCTGCTCTATCTGACTCTGCTTTGGACGCTTTTAACTTGCACCGGACACTTATAACCTGATTTAAAGCGACATGTGGCTGATGTGTTTTATTATTTATTGTTGTGTTTATTATTTAGTGTTGCGTTTGTTATGTTATGATTGCACTGCTCCTGGGAAACGCTGTCTCATTCTACCCTGCAGATCTGATGTACGGTTGGAACGACAATCAAGTTTTTGAATCTTGAATATCCTATTGCAGTCCTGACTGCACTCCCGTTACAACAACATTTCACTATATTTAAAGCATTGTTTGCCTCATTAACAGAGGATGTTAATGTTGATCTGGTGTGGAACTATGGAGAGCAGGACACTGTACATTTTGGCCAATCTGCACACTGGGGAGTCACAGGTGTCCACTGCTCTTGCATCAAAACAGGAGCAGAATACGCGGGAAATACTCAAGTCGGGCAGCGTCTGGGGGAGAATCACAGTGAAGTTGCGGATCGATAACCCATCGGAATGACAGGAATGAAAATGGGTCGTTTTCAATCGCAGTGATGGAGGATTGGTGGAAAGATGGAATCTGTGTTAATGGAAGAAGCCACAAGCGTCTGTCTCAGTGATGTACATCGTGTCTGTGGGAGAGGGTGGTGAAGTCTTGGCAACTGCTACTCATCGGTCTTGCTGTGGGGGTGTGGGGCGCTGTCTAATGAGGCCTCCGTCTGTCAGAGTCGACCATGGATGTCCTGCCCCTGCAAGCCGGGACACTCCGGTATGGAGAGGAAGCTTCTGCCGATGTAGCAAGCTCCCTCTCTCCATGCATCTGATGTACACAAAGGAACGGCAGAGACTGACACAGCTTGGCACCAGAGGTGTCGCAGGAGATGCCAGTCTGCGTTGAACACCATTTAACACTGACTCAGGGACTCCAGCTCCAGGCTTTTCCCACTGGGTTTACTCCCAAACTCTTCCCCATGAGGGTTACAGTTACAAGGCAGTGGAGTTTTGAGATCAGAGTTTTCTTGTTCCTGGGTGAGCTGCCAATCACAGCCAACAAGCCCCATCTGCCCAAAGCGACTGGTTGTAAGGCACCAGTAATCCACCTCTGCCCCTTCTCCTGTGGGAAGAAACACTTCCACCGGGATTAGTGGTTAAACCGCACGTGAAGGCCAAGAGCTGGACAGAGGCTACTCGCCACTGGGAGCATTTAATAGGTCGCGGCAGCTCATCCGCACTGTCACCCCCCCTCGCCCCCGGTTATAAAAATCTTAAGCAACCAAGGGGCGCTGTAGTATTGACAATGAATCGGTAAATTGGTTTATTATTGTGACATGCACCACTGTAAAATGGAAAACTTTTCTGCATGCGATCCAAATAGATCATTACATCACATCGGTGCAATGAGGTTGTACAAGGAAAAATGGAACAGAATAGTTCAGGGAAACAGTGTTTCAGTTGCCGAGAAAATGCAGTGCAGGCAGACGATAAGGTAGAAGGCCAAAGGATCATTGGGAAGTCAGCGTTGAGTTTTTTTGGGACTATGTTCCTAAACTGTAGAAATCAACACCTTAAACTACAGTACTGTGCAGAAGTCTGAGGTGTATATTAGGACTGACACATTTTGTCTTTTATTTTCTAGTTTGCACTTTATCCCGTTGTGATGCGGTTTGAACGGCATCGTCTGGATGAAAGGTGCTTTATAAATAAGTCATTATTATTATTATTATTATTATTATTATTATTGTTATTATTATTATTATTATTATTAGTATTTTTATCATCATCATCATCATCATCATCATCATCATCTTAGCCTAAACTGGTAAAACTTGAGGTACAGGCATAGATAGCCAAGCACACTCATGTCTCAATTGATAGGAGATTTCAGACTATTCTCGTGGTGTATAGTGTTATGGTTTTCGAAGATTTACACAAGTATCGCCGTGTGGGCCTAATTTATTAATACTATTCTGTAAAGCCTTTAGGATGATACCAGTTATCGATATTACGATTGGGATAAATAATACCCTGTTCGTTTTCCATAGTCTTTCATTTTGTCCTTTCAATACAACATATATCTGGGTTTTTTTTACTAATTCATTTCTGTAAGTTATGTGTGTTTGGAATGGCTATATATATTTAAAAAGTTGCTTTTGCTTGTTTATCCTGTAAAATTACATCCGAACGCAGATCATGTATTATCCTATCTGAAATAATGATCGGACGCAGTATGATATGAAGGACTCTAACTCTAAAAGTGGAAGAGGCTTGTACGTTTAGTAAATTATGGTGCTTTTCATCAGTTGTAGTTTAAGCAATGTTTTTGTGAATGTTGTCCGCCATTTTATTGTGCTTGTGCAAGTATTGAGATTCAGTTGAACTACTGCAGGATCTTGTAAAGTCGGATTGTTTGTAGTTTCTCTTATAATTTTCAGCATATATCGTCTTGGACCTATTAGTCGTTTATTCTCTATTATTGATAACTACATGTGTCAACAACCTTGTCCTGTATTGCTACAATGATCCCTTCTGTTTCTGGGAAGAGGTCTCCAACTCTGAGCCAGGGGCTCGACGCTTCCTTGTCGACATCTATGTCAATCGAGCTAATTGTGGATTTCAGAAAAGGCGAGATGAGGGAACACGACACACCAGTCCTCACAGAGGGGTCAGATGTGGAAAGAGTGAGCAATTCCAAATTCCTGGCTGTCAGTATCTCCGAGTATCTAACCTGGACCCAATATATCGATGCAGCTACAAAGAAGGCACAACAGTGGCTATATTTCATCAGGATTTTCCAACATCACTCGAATATTTCTACAGGTGTGACTTGCAGAGCATTGGAACTGGCTGCATCACCGTCTGGTTCACGAGGAACGGAGTAAGGCGCACACTCAACGATTCAGGAGCAACTTCTCCTCTACCATGCAGTTTCCGAATGGACATTGAACCCATCGATACTGCCTCACTAATCTCTTTTCAAATTTCTATTTCTGCACTACTTATTTAGTTTAATATTTCATATAATCACACAGACATGCACAGCTATATATGTTCAACTTCCAGGCCCTGAAGCCATTTCGCTGCTCAGCCAGATCCACCGTCTCACAAGCCACATGTCTCGCATGGATAACTCCAGGTTACCCAAAGCAGTACTCTACGGAGAACTCTGTCAGGGCACTATATGTTGTATCGTGCGTATGTATATTACGCACGCACACACACACACACACACACACACACACACACACACACACACACACACACACACACACACACACACACACACACACACACACACACACACACACACAATTTGGGAAGAGAACAGGATTTAGGGTATGTTTCATGATCATTAATGCTTGGTGGAACCCCGGAATGTCCATGCCCCCAAAGCCTTTAGTTCCCCGGATCTGGAGTACCTGGTGCTGCTGTGTAAACCTTTCCGGCTGCCAAGAGAGTTCCCGGCTGTTATTATCACAGCTGTGTAATATCAACATCCCCCAGTTGTGTTTTATTGTCACAGAGTGGGGATGATTTCCTTCAGAAATCGGTCAGGACTTCCCAAACCACAAAATTTGTATCAACGTTCCGTGTGAACAGCACTTGCCGTGTGACCGACTGCTTACATTGCCGGTGATCAGCAGGAGCTCAAGAAATTCAGCTCCGATCTGTGCAAAGTCATCCAGGCAGCGAAACGACAATACAGAGATCGTATTCAGGCACAGCTCTCCACCAACAACACACACAGCTTATGGCAAGTTCTGCACCCCAATGCAGACTTCAGAGCTAAGTGCAGTGGTGCTGCCAACATCACTGCCTGTCTCCCAGAGGATCTAAGTCTCTTTACGCTCGGTTCGATATCGCCATCACTGAGACCCTGAGGAGAGCAGACAAAGCGACCTGCACATTGGTCATCTCTGAGGCTGAAGTTCGCAGGTGTTTCCAACGAATGGACAGTCGCAAGCCTACGGGACCGGACGGCGTCCCAGGGCGGGTACTCAGGATGCGCGCGGCACAACTGGCAGGTGTATTTACGGATATTTTTAATCTCACCCTCTCCCAATGTAGAGTTCCCTCCTGCTTCAAATCATCCACCATTGTTCCTGTACCTAAAACAACTAAGGCAACATGCCTGAACGTCTGGCGTCCTGTCGCACTCACCTCAATAATAAGCAAATGCTTTGAGAGACTGGTCAAGGACTGCATCTGCAGCTTGTTACCACCCACACTGGACCCCCTACAATTCACCTACCGACACAACCGATCAACAGATGACATAATAGCCACTGCTCTGCACACCTCCTTAAACATCTGGAGAAGAGGGATGCTTATGTGAGAATGATGTTATTAGACTACAGTTCAGCATTCAATACCATCATTCCCTCCGGGCTTGACAAGAAGCTCAGAGACCTCGGCCTTCACCCTGCCTTGTGCAGCTGAGTCCTGGATTTCCTGTCAGATCACCAGCAAGTGGTAAGAGTGGGCTCCCTCACCTCTGCCCCTCTGACCCTCAACACAGGAGCCCCTCAGGGCTGTGTCCTAAGCTCCCTCCTTTACTCTCTGTATGCACATGACTGTGTCACTACCCACAGCTCCAATCTGCTAATTAAATTTGCTGAAGATACTATATTTATTGGCCAAATCTCAAATAATAACGAGGCAGCCTACAGAGAAGAAGTCACCACCCTGACACAGTGGTGACAAGAAAACAACTTCTCCCTCAATGTCGCAAAAACAAAGGAGCTGGATGCAATGTCGCAAAGACAAGAGGAATGGAGATAGGCTAACCCCTATTGACATCAATGGATCTGGGGTTGAGAGAGTGAACAGCTTTAAGTTCCTCGGCATTCACATCACTGAGGACCTCACGTGGTCTGTACACATCAATTGTGTGGTGAAAAAAGGCACAACAGCACCTCTTTCACCTCAGATAGAACCATAGAACATTACAGCACAGAAACAGGCCTTTTGGCCCTTCTTAGCTGTGCCGAACCATTTTTCTGCCTAGTCACACTGACCTGCACCTGGCCCAAATCCCTCCATGCACCTCTCATCCATATACCTGTCCAAGTTTTTCTTAAATGTCAAGGTGATCCCGCATTCACCACTTCATCTGGCAGCTCATTCCACACTCCCACCACTCTCTGCGTGAAGAAGCACCTTCCCCAATGTTCCCTTTAAACTTTTCCCCCTTCACCCTTAACCCATGACCTCCTTTTTTTCTCCCCTTGCCTCTGTGGAAAAAGCCTGCTCGTATTCCCTCTATCTACACCCATCATAATTTTATATTCCTCTATCAAATCACCTCTCATTCTCCTACATGCCAGGGAATAAAGTCCTAACCTATTCAAACTTTCCCTGTAACTCAGTTTCTCAAGTCACGGCAACATCTTTGTAAAACTTCTCTGCACTCTTTCAACCTTATTAATATCCTTCCTGTAATTAGGTGACCAAAACTGTATACAATACTCCAAATTCGGTCTCACCAATGTCTTATACAACCTCACCATTACATTCCAACTCTTATACTCAGTACTTTGATTTATAAAGGCCAATGTACCAAAAGCTCTCTTTACGACCCTATCTACTTGTGACGCCACTTTTAAGGAATTATGTATCTATACTCCCAGATCCCTCTGTTCTACTGCCGTCCCCAGTGTCCTACCATTTACCTTGTATGTTCTAACTTGGTTTGACCTTCCGAAGTGCAATACCTCACACTTGTCTGCATTAAACTCCATCTGTGGTTTTTCAGCCCATTCCTCCAACTGGTCCAAATCCCTCTGCAAGCTTTGAAAACCTCCCTCACTGTCCACTACACCTCCAATCTTTGTATCATCAGCAAATTTGCTGATCCAATTTGCCACATTCTCATCTAGATCATTGAGATAGATGACAAATAACAATGGACCCAGCACTGATCCCCGTGGCACATCACTAGTCACAGGCCTCCACTCAGAGTAGCAATCCTCCACTACCACTCTCTGGCTTCTTCCATTGAGCTAATGTCTAATCCAATTTACTACCTCTCCATGTATACCTAGCGACTGAATCTTCCTAACTAACCTCCCATGTGAGACCTTGTCAAAGGCCTTACTGAAGTCCATGTAGACAACATCCACTGCCTTCCCTTCATCCACTTTCCTGGTAACTTCCTCGATAAACTCTAATAGATTGGGTAAACATGGCCTACCACGCACAAAGCCATATTGATTTTTTCTAATAAGTCCCTGTCTATCCAAATACCTGGAGATCCTATCTCTCAGTATTCCTTCCAATAATTTACCTACTACCAATGTCAAACTTACCGGCCTATAATTTCACGACTTACTTTTTGAGCCTTTTTTAAACAACAGAACTACATGAGCTATTCTCCAATCCTCTGGCACCCGATCCGTGGATATCGACATAATATTTATGACAGGGCCACTGCAATTTCAACATTAGTCTCCTTCAAGGTCCGAGGGAATACCCTGTCAGGTCCCGGGGATTTATCTACCGGTACTCTGATTTGCCTCAAGACAGCAAGCACCTCCTCCTCTTTAATCAGTATAAGTTCCATGACCTCCCTACTTGTTTGCCTTGTTTCCAGTTTCTCTAGTAAATACAGATGCAAAAAACCCATTTAAGATCTCCCCCATTTCTTTTGGTTCCATACATAACCAACCACTCTGATCTTCAAAAGGACCAATTTTATCCCTTACTATCATTTTGCTCTTAACATACCTGTAGAAGCTCTTAAAATTATCCTTCACCCTGTCTGCCAAAGCAACCTCATGTCTTCTTTTAGCCCTCCTGATTTCTTTCTTAAGTATTTTCTTACTCTTTTTATACTCCTCAAGCATCTTATTTCCTCCCTGTTGCCTATACATGTTATACATCTCTTCTTCTTTATCAGAGTTCCAATATCCCTCGATAGCCAAGGCTCCTTATTCTTATTCATTTTGCCTTTAACCCTGACAGGAACATACAAACTCTGCACTCTCAAAATTTCTCCTTTGAAGGTCTCCCACTTACCAATCACATCCTTGCCAGAGAACAACCTGTCCCAATCTACGATTTTTAGATCCCTTCTCATTTCTTCAAATTTGGCCCTTTTCAGGTTTAGAACATCAACCCGAGGACCAGATCTATCTTTATCCATGATCAAGTTGAAACTAATGATGTTATGATCACTGGAACCAAAGTGTTCCCCTACACACACTTCCGTCACCTGCCCTAACTCATTTCCTAATAGGAGATCTAATATTGCATTCTCCCTAGTTGGTACATCTATATATTGATTTAGAAAACTTTCCTGAACACATTTTACAAACTCTAACCCTGCTAGACGTTTAACAGTATGGGAGTCCCAAACAATGTGTGGAAAATTAAAATCCTCTACAATCACAAATTTCTGTCTCCTGCAGTTGTCTGTTATCTCTTTGCAGATTTGCTCCTGCAATTCTCGCTGACTATTGGGTGGTCCATAATACAACCCTACTAATGTGGTCATACCTTCCTGTTTCTCAGCTCCACCCATATGGCCTCAGTAGACAAGCCACCTAATCTGTTCTGCCGAAGCACTGCTGTAATATTTTCCCTGACTAGCAAAGCCACCACCCACCCTTCATCCCTCTGTCTCTATCACGTCTGAAACATTGGAACCCTGGAACACTGAGCTGCCAGTCCTGCCCCTCCTGTAGCCAAGTTTCAGTAATGGCTATGATGTCATAATTCCAGGTGTCAATCCAGGCCCTCAGCTCGTCTGCCTTTCCCACAATACTCCACGCTTTGAAATATACACACCTCAGAAGATTATTACCACCACACACAACCTTGCTATTTGTGACTTTGCATGAACTACCAACATCATTTATTTTTACCCCCGTTCCACTATCTGCTCTGGCACTCTGGTTCCCATCTAGTTTAAACCCTCCCCAATAACACTAGCAAACCTCCCTGCAAGTATATTGGTGCCCTTGTAGTTCAGGTGTAACCGGTCTCTCTTGTACAGGTCCCACCTGCCCCTGAAGAGGTCCCGATGATCTAGAAATCTGAAACCCTGCCCCCTACACCAGTTCCTCAGCCACGTGTTCATCTGCCAGAGCATCGCACTCTTACCCACACTGGCACGTGGCACAGGCAGCAATCCGGAGATTACTACCCTCTATGTCCTGTTTTTCAACTTCCTACCAAGCTCTCTGTACTCACTCTTCAGGACCTCCTGACTCTTTCCTGTCATTGGTACCGATGTGTACCATGACATCTGGCTGACCACCCTCCCACCTCAGAATGTTGTGCAGGCGATCAGAGACATCCCTGACCATGGCACCCGGGAGGCAACAAACCACCCGGGAGTCTCTGTCACAACCACAGTATCTCCAGTCTGTACCCCTGACTATGGAGTCCCCTATCACTACCGCTCTCCTCTTCCTCCTCCCTCCGTTCTGCACTGCAGAACCAGACTCAGTGCCAGAGATCCGGCTGCCGCAGCTTGTCCCTGGTAAGCCATTCTCCCCCCTCCCCTGCCCCCGCAACAGTATCCAAATTGGTATACCTATTTTGGAGGGGAATGGCCACAGAAGAACCCTGCATTAACTGCCGTTTCTCCTTTGCTCGTCTGATGGTAACCCAATTACCTGTGCCCTGTTTCTTAGGTGTAACTACCTCCCGGAAGCTACTATCTATAAACTGCTCAGTCTCCCGAATGATCCGGAGGTCATCCAGCTCCTGCTCCAGTTCCCTAATGCAGTCTGTTAGGAGCTGCAGCTGGATGCACTTCTTGCAGGTATCGTTGTCAGGGACACTGGATGTCTCCCTGACTTCCCACATCCTGCAAGAGGAGCATTCCGACATCCTGCCTGGCAAATTCTCTAGTCTGAACAAAAAAAAAGAAAAACAGAAAAACAGATGGTTGAGATGGTTGAGGACGTTTGGGATGGGCTCCTAAATGCTAACGATTTTCTATAGGGACACAATTTTGTGCATCCTGACTGGCTACATCACTGCCTGGTATGGGAACTGTACTTCTCTCAATCGCAGGACTCTGCAGAGAGTGGTGCGGACAGCCCAGTGCATCTGTAGATGTGAACTTCCTACTACTAAGGTCATTTCAGAGATAGGGGGTAAAAAGTGCCCGAAGGATCATTCTGGACCCAAGTCTCACCAACCACAAACTGTTCCAGCTGCTACCATCCGGGAAATGGTACCGCAGCGTAAAAGCCAGGACCAACAGGCTCCGGGACAGCTTCTTCCACCAGGCCATCAGACTGATTAATTCACGCTGATACAATTCTATTTCCACAATTGTATACATAAATACAGACTCACTGCACACACTTTACTGTAATCGTGCTGCTGGCGGAGAAAAACAATTTTCACGACATGTGTCCATGATATTAACCCTGATCCTGAAAATTTTATCTGGCTGTTGTCTCATTTTTTTAGATCTGTTATTCATCATCCTCATACTGTCCTCGTTCATATCAATCCAAGTGCGCTCCAGTGCACATGGGGTTTTCCAGAAATTGCTATTTAAGTTCTTATTGTTTTGCATATTTTCCAGATCTGTTTCAGACCAGGATATTTTACCAAAATTATACGTCAATATGGGCACAGTGAGTGTTTACTACCTTCGTTATATTTTTACCGTTCAGCTCTGTTTGGCAGATTTTCTTGATCCTTGATGTAAATTCAAAATTTGTTCAGCCTTGCAGTAAATTCAGATTTTCTTCAGCCTTGAAGTAAATTTTGTTGGAAGGTTTTCCTTTATCACACTATTATCTATTTTCTTTGCTTATTGATATCCTAAATATCCGTTTCATATTCTGTTACATTGCATCCTGATGCTCTGTTTGATATTCTACCGGCTCTATTGCACCTTTCTTTATGTTTAATCATGTTCTGTACTTTCTTAGTCTAAAGTTCATGCTTATATATTTGGAAATTAGTTCCATTATTTGAATGGTTCGTTTCAGCTTTACTGCTGCAAGAGCAAATAATTTCAAATCATCAATGTATAGCTGTGTCAAGGTATAGTTCATATATTTTCTGATTAGATACCTGATTTTTGTCTGTTTCAGTAAATTATGAGT